>NW_026913855.1:4867500-5397500 GCF_034315485.1 Pezoporus occidentalis
ATAAACCCGCTGCTAGTTTCATAGGCAAGGAACATATCCAAAATGACCCAAAAAATTATCTCAGTGGCCTGGTACCAAAGCAGGTCCCATTATTCTCAGCTCATTATTCTGGCAAGAAGACCATGGATTCTGGTCCTTTCAGAATAGAATCACAGAATCATAGAATGGTTTGAGTTGGAAAGGACCTTTAGATCACCTTGTTCCACCCCTTCTGCATCCTGCATGGGCAGAAACACTTCCCACTAGACCAGGTTGCTCAAGGTCCTGTCCAGCCTGGCCTTTTACTGATATTTTGAACTAGATATTTGCCGAGGTATGAAAGCAGTCATACTCTCAAAGCAAGAGGTGTGTAATATTTGAAACTGATAAGCATTATGAATATTTGAGGAAAATCTTGCATGAGCACCACTGAGGACAAAATGTGTCCCTGTCTCTTTTTCTTTCTCTCAGATAAAAAGAAACTGGGAATTTAGTCTGGTTTACAGTTACACATGAGTGGAATTACACAACACACTATTAACACTGCATTTACCATCTAGGACTTTTTGTAGAACTTCTGTTTTAAACAGGGATTTTTTTTGTTTGATGCTAATATGCTGTACACGTTTCCACAACAAGGTATATAAATTGCTGCCCATAGAGGATATATGAGTTAATGTACAAATGGATGCATCTGAGTCCCAGTTTCTGTATTTCAGTGCTCTTCATATTATTCTACAGAAAAATACTCCCCAAAATGACTGAGCAGCCTGCTGTAAATGCTTCAGTTCTGCCAGAACTTTATGAGATTCATCCACTCTAATGTAAGAAAATGCTTTCTTTCATGGAAATTTTTGTCCTCATGTCGTGGTTTTAACCCAGCTGGTAACTAAGTGCTACTCAGCTGTTCCCTCATAAACACATACTCCCCTTTTCTCCTCCCTGAGTGGGGTGGGGAGGAAAATCAAAAGAACGTAAACCCTGCAGGTTGAGATAAGAACAGTTAAATAACTAAAATAAAGTAAAATATAGTAATAATAGAAAACCAGCAATAACAGTAAAGATAATAGGAAACAACAAGAAAAAAAATAAGAAATGAAAGCTCAGAAAACACAAGTGATGCACAATACAATTGCTCACCACCTGCTGACCAATACCCAGCCCAACCCAAGCACTGATCAGTCCCAGTTTATACACTGGGCATGACGTGCTGTTGTATGGAATACCCCTTTGGCAAGTTTGGGTCAGGTGTCCCGTCTCTGCTTCCTCCCAGCTACTTGTGCCCCTCCTCACTGGGCAGAGCATTAGACTGAATAGTCCCGTATCAGGGTAAGTGCTACTTAGCAATGACTAAAACATCAATGTGCTACCAGCATTATTCTCAGACTAAAGCCAAAACACAGCACTACAGCTGCTGTACCAGGAAGAAAAATAACTGTTACAGGTGAAACCAGAACACCTTAGGAGAAGCAAAGCTGAAACCTACTTGTGTTCCCTGAAGATTTTTTTTTTTTTTTTTTTTTACAGGAAAGCCCAGCAAACAACCTGCTTCACAAATTCCAGTTAGAATTACACCACCATTTAACTGAACTTTTCACATATAAATGCTATTGCAAGTGGACAGAGGGGTTTAATTTCTTTTTTTTGCCTTAAATATTAGGTTCTAAATGTTGCATTAATCATTGTGCTTCATTGCAGGCTTGGTTTGTCCATTTCTACACTATTTTTATAATCCTTACAAACTCTTCTGTAAATTGGCATTACATGGCTGTGAGTTTCACCCACTAATGGTTGGTGTGGACTGCTGGAAAACAGAACAATGTAGAACCTAGTATTTCTGGGCATATTAGTATCTATAGATTCTGTTCTAAACAAATTGCACATTCTGTCTTTGATGGTATTCATGTAGAGTCAAGTGACACAGCTTGATTATAGTATTTCCACAGAAGGCTTATTCAGATGTGCTTGGACATTGTAAGAAAAAAAAAACATTATAAAAAGACAATACAGTTTACTAAACAGTGTGCAACAAAAGAGCATCACTAATAGAACAGTGATGGAAAGGCTTTCAAAACAGCTGTTAAGCACAATCATACAAAGTACACCTGGTTTACAGCTTACAGAGTGAACAGCTATATGCTGCAAATTAAAAGTCCTGAAAATCAGTATTTAAAAATTAAAACATGACTACTGTGACCACTTAATGCATAGCTTGTGCTCCAATTAAGTGCACCCCAAGAGTATCTAATAAGCACTAGCATATTGACTGGAATAGTTTGCTAGCCCGTCCACCCTCTTGATAAGCTCTTTCCTTCCATGACTAAGACCTGTTTCTGCTTTTTTGACTTTTTAATTTTACTTTGAACATAAGGCAATTCCTGAAGCACAGGTAAAGCAATACTATGGGGAACAGAGGATAATCTAATACTTTTTAATTTGCTTTGCAAAGTTACAGTTAGGACAGAATTTATTCATGTGCTAGAAAATCAAATATTATATGTATGCCACTGAAGTCTCACTTATCCAGACAACAGTTGCACAATACATAGGTCTTACTCAGGGCTCATTTGTACTTTAAGTCTGCAGTCCTAGAAAAATCAATTTCACTTTGCAGATTCCAAGTCACCTCATTGTCTTCAGGCTAAACAACTAACATCATGGCAAAGGATCTGTGTGACTGTGAAGAGAGATGTTGGCTGCAATCTTATTACATGATATAGAGACACCTGCGCCTGGAAATTCAGACTTTCTCCCTGCAACTAGATAAAGGCAGTATGCTCCTGAACTGGCACTCATACCATTGTGGAGGATATGGTTTGAGCAGCAGCAAGGAAGAGCCCCTACAGTCTGTTTCATGCATCCTGTGGCAGCTTCTTCAGTTTCCTATGCTTGGCATGTGGTCTTGAGCTGGAGATAAATTGTATGGTGGGCAGACAATGAATGAGTGAGCCCAGGCACTGTAAACAGGGCTGAACATTGAGGCTACTGGAAGCCTAGACTTAGGAGACATCAACAGAAACATGAACAGCTTCCAAATTTACCGCTATCTCCACCAACACATAAAAATTAATATGTAGTTTAGCATGTGTATACATAATGGAGGATGAAGTACTGCATACTTGTATTCTAGTCTTTCATTGCCAATGCAGCTTTATGTTTAATATGGCATAGGTATTTCTTACCACAGGAAGACTGTTTCTTGCAGCCTGTTCCTAGTAATGTAATTTTTGTGGTTGCCATAACCAATTTCTTAAAAAAATATCCTAGACAAGCCAGGACATGTAAATCTCATGAATTCTGCACTTACTAGTGAATAGAAAAATATATTAAAACACATTTTATTCTTTATTACTGTTGCAAAGCTTTCAGAAAAAAAATGAAAGGAGTCTTCTTGAAAGATTTCCCATCCCACATTGTTGTGTTGTTATTTTACGCAGATTAGTAGGAATATAAAACATAAGCAGACTCTGAAAAAAAAAAAAAAGATGAACTTATTTCTAGGTCCTTTAGAATATGTCTCAATTTCAGAAAATGCTTTCAAGGTGGTGTAAAACCTCAATTGAATTGAAATACTTTTTTCCAGTTATATAGAATTTATTTATGTCAACAGAAAGGCCATGGCTATTTCAAGTTAGTTCATAAGAAAGCAGGAGGAAGAACAACAAAATTTCCCTCTGCACCCTTGTGTCTGCAGCACTTTGGTCAAACGCTAGCACGAGGTAAATGCTTTTTGATTGCAGACAGGAAAGTATAGAAGTGATCGTAAGGAAAAGAACCCATTAAATAAGAAAATTACCAAGTAAATATGGTAGTAGTATGCCAGTTATACAAGTTTTAATGACCTACATTCCAGCCATAGTAGTTATTCTTCTCTGTAGAAATTGAAGAAAAGAGGAAGGAGGAATCCTTATCAAGGTCTAGATGTAGTCCATAGTGAAGCAGGTTTCCACTTGCTTTAGACCAGGAATGCTCTCTGTCCTCCAAAGTCTGTCTAATAAGTTGTCTGCACAGTGCAAATGCCAAAAAAAAACAAGTCCATATAAGATTAAATAAATTTGACTATCACTGAGATCTAAGGAATTAATAAGTACAGGTGAACACTGATAAGACCCCTTCCTTTCGCTGATAAAACCTCTTCCTTTCAAGGCAAGCAAGACACTTTTTACTGTTCTGATGCAGGTTGTGCTGGAGGAGAAAAAAGGACAGAGAATCTGAAGAGGTTCATCTTCACAAGCTGCTGTCTGATTCTGGAGCAAGACTGCAACTACTTTACTGATAGCCTGAGTAGCCCTAACATTGTCAGGGTTTTCCTTTCTTCTTGAACAAAACCTGCCTGTCTTCTAAAAGGCAGAAAAGGAACTTAATTTGCATCAACCACTATCTGCCTTTTATGCAGATAGAATGGAGGAAAAGAAAGGCTGTAATACTTCTTGCCCCGTAATGTCATTCTGTATGTGAATGAAGTGGCAAAGTATTAGGAAGGCTCTTTCGTTCAGTATTCTGTTCTTTTTGCTAGATCATCCACAGTTACACAGCACCTTTTGGGAAGCAGAATTGTCAAAGGACAGGTGAACCTCCAGACTTCCATCTTCCTGATCTACTTTAACTTTTGTGCCTTTACCCATCTTAACAGCTGAAATGAGCTATCATTACTTGATAAGCTCAATGTTAATATTGATATACATGCAGTGGAACAGGTGATATAGCTAATTATTTTCATACTACTCAATTTACTAGTTCTTGCTTCTCTACAATACTTTTTCAGATATGTTAACCAGGTCTAACAATTGTCTACTGATGACTCAGGTGGTCATCGGTAGTTTTATTTCCCTTTCATTGTAACATTTGTTCTATTTTAAATGAAATTGAGCCATTAGGTGGCAGAATATGCGACATTATTATGTTCATAGAATTGGTCTGCCTAAACTTTGTTTTGGAAAAGTAGAACATGGCTCTTGAAAAACACTTTTAAAATGCACTTTGAGATACTATTAGTCTAAGCCTAAGTATAACCTAAGAATGCTAACAATAATTAATGTTTATTTCTAAATGAAGTTTCATTTTACTCATAAATTTTAATTAATTTGGTTAATCTGTAAAAGTCAACCAGTTATTTCAAACACAATGTGTTTTATGCTTTTCCTTCCATAAGTCTAGGATTTGGCTTGCATTTCAAGCAAACATATTATCCAGACTATGGATTGTTTTCCCTTCAGGAAAAAAAAAAATAACATAATGTGTTGGTTGGCAAATGATACATTGCCAACATAACTTTCTCTGGAGTCTGTCCATTAGCTAAAAGGAGAAATTAGCATTATCCTTCTGCTTGTCAAAGGAAATTAATTAGAATCAAAATCTTGGTTGTCGCAACTATAATGGAGCTTCCACGATTACAGCATAAAAAAAATCACACATACAAACACAAAAAAAATCAATTAATGAAAACAGAAGCCTTGCAACTTTTTGTCTCAATAGCTGTATTTTACCCAGCCTACTCAGACAAGAGCAGTATCTATTCATTTCATTCTTTTATTAGCTTGTGCACAATATCTGGATATTTTGGTCAAAAAGATAGCAAGTGGAGTGCAGATATTGTAACTCCCTGTAGACTTGCCGCAGGATGAATATTTAGGCTTGACACACATAGCTCCTCAGAACATCATTTAACTGAAAATAGTGTCCTCTGTTATCTCCCAGAAGAGAGGATTCTTACTGTCAGCCAACAAAAATCATAGACTCATAGAATGATAGAATCATGGCTTATGTTCTGCCACTGTTGGTCAACACCCCCAGGTCTTTTTCCGCAGAGCAGCTTTCCAGCTACTACTTCCCCAGGCCTGTAGCGTTGCATGGGGTTGTTGCGGCCCAAGTGCAGGACCCAGCACTTTGCCATGCTGAGCCTCATACCACTGGATACAGCCTATTGATCCAGCCTGTCCAGAGCCTTTTTTAGAGCCTTCCTATTTTCCAGGAGATCAAAACACCCGCACAATTTAGTTTAGTAATACATTATCCACTAAGCCAAGTGAAGAAATCATCATAGTCTAAGAAGAAAAAAAACCCCAGCTTTTCATGAAATCTATTCTATTCTTAGTTTTTGAATTGAGTAATTCTTCCATTTCACTTGGAACTTTATTATTCTGCTATATAAATGTACATCTTAAAGTATAGTGGGGAACAATGCAAATTACTTGTTTTGTCAAAATATGGACAAATTAATTAATGATCCAACATTGTAATTACACTGCCACAACAGAGAACACTTCTTTATGATATGAAAGAAAAGGTAATTCTTTATATTCTCACTTTGCAAGCTTTTTTCATAAATATAATTCTCACTTGCAAGGGTCTGACTTGTGTCAGGAAATTCAGCTGTGATGCTTCTCCTCTTGCATGGTATTTTTTCTGTAGTTTGCTTTCAGAAGAGATAACTGTCACCTTTTTCAGAATAGGATAGTAGAAAGCAATCAATATTAAAAAAAAAAAAAAAAATCTGAGTGAACATATTGCTTTTGTGTGTCTTGTAGTGATTGTTGATACTCCCAAAGAATGTTTGTGCTCTTCAATAATCTAGCCAGAGACATGACCCTATCATTCCTTTAAAATGAATGACTTCTTTAATTCTTCTTTTCTGAGCACTGTTGTGTGAGAGCAAACGTTTTGGTTGTACTTGTTGATTGAAAAGGTTACTGAACTCTGAGCAAAGGAACTGCTTCTTATTGTGTGCTTTGTGACATGTTCAAGGAAGAAGAACTTCAAACTATTTGCAAATACGTAAAATTGAATAAAAAATAATGGACAAAACAGATCCCAAAGCACCTAACATGACATTAATTTTCTTCCTTAATGAAAATAAATTGCAACCTAATTACAGGTATTTTAAAGAATTCTTCCTGCACTGTTGTGCACTGACTCAATTGTGAAATGCTGAAACAGGGTGAATTAGCCCAAGTAGAAAATTACTTTAATGTAGATGTGCTGTTTCTAGCACCAATCTATCTTCTTTAGCGTGAGCCAAGACACTACACTATGGCTCTGTGTGTCTTAACTGTACTTCATGGCGATGACTTGTAATAAGGGCGGGCTACAGCAGCAGGGCGGGACGGACGTGGCCGTGGACTTGTACCTGGCTGTCCGGCTGCTCTTCACCGTCCTGGCCCTCGCCCTCGCCTCCGTCTTCGTGAGGCCGAGGGGAGCCGAGGGGGAGGGGCCCCGGGAGCCGGCGGCAGCCGAACCGGCCCGGGAGAGCGGCCCTGGGGACCAAGCGGCGGCGGGAGCGGGGCCGGAGGCCGCGAGGGGACGGCTGCCGGTGGAGGAGGCCCGGGAGGTCGATGAGCGGAAGGAAGCGGCTGCCGAGCAGCGGGAGAAGGCGGTGGCGGAGAAGCCGGGCCCCGCAGAGGAGCCGAGCCCCGCGGCCGAGCCCAGCCCCACGGCGGCCGAGAGCATTCCCCGGAAGCCGCCCGCCGAGCCCCAGGAGGATGCAGGAGACCACGCAGCATTTCCCAGCAAGGCAGAGGAGGAAGAGCTGGACTCAGGAAAAGAGAAGCTGGCGGTGGGAGAGCCGGCAAGCACAGCAGCTACACCAGCCCCAGTGACAAGCACAGCAGCTACACCAGCCCCAGTGACAAGTACAGCAGCATCGTTTGAGAGTTCTGAAGGTTTTGAATGGCCTTTGGGTACCCTTGGGACTTGCCTGCTGATTGTGGTTGGGGATCAGCATGTTGGCACACACACAGAGTGTGTTCTACCCACCACCATTTTGTCTGATCTCAAAAGTTAAGCAGAGTCAGGTTTGGGTCTTGTCTGGGGTTAGACGACAATATAGGGGGACCAAGAGGTTTTCCCCGAGGCTGGACAGTCAGGAGTGGCAGGATGTGTAGGAGAGTATGGGCAAGTATCTAGTCCACTGGGCCCCTCCAGTGCTTTGGAAGCATCGGAGATGGAAGGCAGCTGTATGGAGTCCCCAGCAACAAGCTGCAGAAACTGCTGAAGGGGACAGTGAATTATTTTGAGCCTGGTGGGCCCATGACACTTCAGGCCATCAGGGCAGAAATGCAACATAGGGATGGACTCATGATCAAGGGGTGGACTTAGCAATGGACACTATTGCCCAGGTTATTCACAAGTGTGAACACTGCACACAGTCTCTCCTGCTCTGGAAGACTGTTACAAGAGATGGAGCCTGACATCATGGACCAGATGGACGCAGCAGCTTTATAGCTGCTGGTCCATGCACTTAGATAAGAGTGATGGTATATTGAAAATGTGGGATCTGAGCATGACGTGAATGGTATGGAATAAGGGGTGGATAATGTCCTGGGTTCAGCAGTAGCAGTCATTTTTCTCCTCCTTGGTAGCTGGTGCAGTGCAGTGTTTTCACTTTCGGCCTGGGAACAGAGCTGATAGCGATGTTTTGGTTTGGCCAAGGACTTTGTGTGCCTCATGCTCTGCCAGGGAGGAGGGGAAGCCAGGAGGAAGCAGAGACAGGACACCTGACCCAAACTGACCAAAGAGGTATTCCATACCACAGCACGTCATGCCCAGGATGGAACTGGGAGGTAGCCGGAAGGGCTGGGAGACTGCAGGGTTGGAGGAGGTATCGGTCAGCGCTTGGTTGGGCTGGGGGGGGGCGAGTTATCAGTCGGCTGGTGCTGAAGTGTTGTATTCTCTTCCCTTGTTATTTCCTTTATCATTATTATTATTGGTAGCAGTAGTGATTTGTGTTATACCTTAGTTACTAAACTGTTCTTATCTCAACCCGTGGGAGTTGCATTCTTTTCGATTCTCCTCTCCGTCCCTCTGGGAGTAGGGGGAGGGAAAGAAGGGGGGAAGTGAGTGAACGAGTTACCTGACTGGGTTTAAACCATGACAATTAGTTAGCTATATTGAAATGTAAAAATAATATTTATCACCAGCTGTGTTCTTACAACAGGACCTTATTCTAAATATGATTTTATATTAAAGTCAACAGTGTCAAATCTGGATGTTAAAATATATGTATGTATAAAAAGGAAGTTTGATTTTTCAAAACTGCCTTATTGAGTTAAATGGGAGAGGCAAATATTTTGTGTCACTGAAACAGAGTTATGTATGCTTACCTGCCTTTAATATGCATAGTGCGTGATCTTCTTCAGTATGTAGAAGGTAGGATTTTCATTAGTTCAGTTGTACTATTATAAACAACATTTTCCTTAACAAATCACTTTTAAATATGACAGAAACAAACACAATGGATTTAAAATATTTAGATGGTAATTCTTGCACTTTTTCTTTCAAATTGGGTGGTATCTTCCTCACTACCAAAAAATTCTAAATGTCTAAATGGGATTGTGGGAGCCTTCTTCTAGGAAGTCAGGTTAAGAAAAGTCCTTTCTAGAATGAGATAGGGGGGTTATTCTGTCTGTGCACATTCATAGATTTATTCTGTAATAGAGTGTTACTGATACCCAGGAAAATTACCTTTGTGTGTGTATATCTTATGCCTGCTCAGGGGCAAGTCTGTGAATTATCATTTTCCATAACTATTTTCTGAGAAAGTACTATTCTGTATTCTAAAATAATGTTAATAATCCATGAAGGCTGAAAAATCAACATCTTACAAGGTAAAACAGAACTTAAAAATGCATCTGCTTTGGACAATGCAAAGTTTTCACTGGAGAATGCTTTTCTACCAAATATGCCTTTGAATGATTTTGAATAAATCCTGTCCAACTTTCTGCTGAGCCCTCCTGAGGCCAGGGATGCTATTAGCTATGAGTTCTGGATTTTAAGCAATCTCTTTGTAGATCTGCTCCTGCATCAAGACTAGGCAGTATCCAGCTCTTTGAACCTTTTTCTTATGTCCAGTCTTAATTTCCCCTTGCATAGCTTTGTTCCATTCCCTCTTGTCCTGTGGCTGGTCACCAGAGAGGGGAGATTATCACCACCCTCCTCCACTGAGCCCCTTGAGCAAGTTGTAGACTGCAATGAGGACACCCCTTCTCAATACAGACCAAGCAGATCCAAAAAACCAGAAGTCTGAGCTTACCTAATTTCTTTGTCTGCATAGTTATTCTAAAATGTTAGAGTTAATACCATGCTAATTTTTTTTTTTGATAACACCTTGTTAACTGGTGTTCGGGGAAATCTATCAACTTCTGTAGAATATGTAAGTCAAAATCTAGGTATGTTGAACTAAGCATCCAGAAAAAAAAACAACCCATATCATTGTGGACTAATACATAAAAGACTAAGTGATTTGGCATAAGAAATAAACCAGCAAGGCTTAAATCCAGATTTTTCAGGATAACACCTAATCTTGCCGTTGAAAATATTTTTTTCTTTCATCTGCTTCACATACCTCACACTTTTCAGTGTCTTCAGTAAAGGAGGCATGGCTGACCCAACTTAATTACAGTCCTTACTCATTCTGAGTACCTTACATCCAATTCAACAAAATTGCCCTGGAATTTAAAATGTAGTTATCAGCCTAGAGATAGCCTCAAGGTGTGTGATAAATGAGATGAGCAACTAAAAGACTGTATGTGTGGTCTGAGTTCTAAAATTTGCAAAATTTTTCAAAGGTTTTCAAAGGTTCTTTTCAAAGAAAGAACCCCAAAGGTGCAAAGGCCCAGAACCACACAGATGACCACCTTACAAATGATCCCAACCTTCCTTGTATCTTCAGTAGCTGCAGATATCCCAGTAGGCCAACAAATTCTTGCTAAGAATACATAGGGATATTCAAGTACCATATCATTGGGTTCCTCCCCCTCCAGTCACAATTCTTAGTTTCTTCTTCTTCCATTGGTCCTTCTATTATATCATGGTAATTTGAGTCACTTTTCTGCTGCTGGGGTCCCAAAGAAGTACAAAACCCTTATGGATTTCATTACTAGCTCTTCTCAATATAGGAAAAACTCAAGTTCTTTGATATTTGAAAGCAATTTCTTTCTTGGCCTATTCTAGAAATGGTTGTAAAGATGTTATTTTCCACGGAAGAACAAGATTGATCTATTTTTTCCAGTGTTTTCCTTATTATTACAATCTCAAGAAAAATCACTGTATCTTAAAATAGATGTAATCTACTAAACAGAACCTTTTTTAAAATTTCTGCATCCGAACCTGCAAGCATTGTTTTTGTGTATAAAGCATGATAAGGCTGATTATAATAGAGGGAATTGTTTAGATTTGTAGCTGTTGAAGCAGTTTTGTGAGCTGTAAGGGCTAGCAAAAATGTGTACAGCTGCACATGATTTAGCAATTAACACTGTCCAAAGCATCTATCTCCAGCAGATGTTTCAGAAGCTGCTAATTTTAAATTGCATCAAAAAGAATCTTACATGTAAAAGAACACTTGGGCCTTGTGAAACATAAAACTATTAGTTTAACTTTTAAAAGAGTTTTAAAAGGATTTTTCTCTTTTTATAAAAAACATTTGAATAAGAAAAGTCTGTTATGTCAATAGAAAAAATAGCTATGTTTATGCTAATGGTACTAATGCAAAGGTTTCCATAGTGATCAGGTGTTGAAAGGCCAATGCAGGATAATTTGGCTTTCTGAGATGGACAATTTGCACTCTTTGATCAGATTTTGGTGTTAAGCGTGTTGATGCATCTCTTTCTCATCATTCAGGGACTAAAGTGAGAGATCTGTAACAGTACTGTTTGAGTTGGGGGAGTGGGGAAAGGATTGGTTTTTTTGGAGTTTGAGGGGCTGAGAGTTGTTGGGGTTTTTTGGGGGGTGTGTGTTTTCTTTCTTGTGTGTGCTTTGGTTTGGTTTGGGATTTTTCTATTTTTATTGTGGTTTTACTGTTACTATTGTTTGGTTCAGGGTTTTTTTTTTGGTTGCAAATTGCTGATGATTTTCATGAAGTTTGATGAAGAAGGGAAAGATGCTTTTACTTCATTCCAGTATCATGAGGCGACTTCTATTGTTCGTGTGGTTTTACCTATGAATTTTGACATTGCTGTTTATTCAGTTAAATCCAGCTAACATTAAAAAGTTGAATAAGGTTTATCAAAGCAATTGTATAGTCCTACTGCAGAAAACAAAAAAATTAAATCCTTACACTCCATCAAGTGTTCCGAACTTATGCTAAACTAGCTACAGCACAGTGTATGAGGCTAGCATTTTTGTGCATTTTAGGACAACAACAGATTCTGAAGTCCATAGTGTGTAGTAAAATAATTTATTTTCAGATTTTTTTGACATTTTTAATATTCTATGGCTCAAATTCTATTATTGCAGTTCAGTAAAGGACATGCAAACATAGAAGTCAACCATTTTCAGTTCAGAGTAAATGGCAGGAAATATAATTTTCAAATTTTTGACCTGACTTTCTCTGGATATTAATACCTGAATAAGGGAGGAGAAAGATAGGAAAAGTAAAGGAGAATTAATTTTGAAAGATTTAAGACTACCTATCCCTTATGATTGACTAGTATTGGAAAAGTGTTACCTTAGCTCTTTAGCATCTTTCTGAGGATAACCTTTAATTCAAAACACTAGTCAGTGTATGACTAATTAACCTAACAATGCTATATTGATCACGATCTATTCTTTCGTTGAACACTTTCAATTTATTAATTTCCTTCTTATCAGTAATGGGCTTTCTGACCCTATTAACAGGGCACTCAGACCATTTGTGTTAAACCTTCTTTTATTAGCTATTGTAAATTTTGCATGTAATATGGTGCGTAAATCAGGCTTATTTTCTATATAATAGGCTGCCAAAAGAAAAAAAAGAAAAAACAGCCTCCAGCATAATCCCTTATAGAATCAGCATTAACCAGCTCTCTGTTTGCAAAGCCAATCAAGTTTGCATTTACAATATTTGGTCACATTTGTATTTATTCTAGTTGATGAGTAATAAAAATAATCACATTTAAAAGATAAAATGTATGCTATTTCATATAGTATGTTGATGAAAAATTTATAATCAAGATATAGCATATTTCATTTACACTTTTATAAAGCAAAAGTAATTTAATATAAAATATATGTATTACAGTAGAGTTAATCTAGTCCCATGTATAATTCAGAGCAGGGAATTGTATAAAACCTCTTGAATATAAGCAGCCCATACCTTTAGCAGACTATGTACAGCTTACCTATGAAAACATTTTATTTCTGTCTCCTTGACTTTTGTCCTGAGTTTGTCCTTCCATTGCACCTTGTTGTGTGAAATCTTTCAAGTGAGAAACAAAAATTTAATGAACTATTTGCACAACTAGTCCAAGTCTTCAGCTGCAGAGTGAGTAACATTAATGGCAACCCTTTGGCTCTGGTAAGAGCTCTCAGCAGTTCCACAGTAACCCTAAACTAACTTTACTGAAGAATCTCTCTTTGATCTTTATTTTCTCATATGAGTTGCAGAGCTTTTTAAGGAAAATACTGTCCTTGGTTATGACCTTTATAATTTAGCCAGCCTCTCCAGAAGAAAAGTGGTAAATAGAATTCTCTAAAATGTTAACAGGAAATCTCTGGAGCTTGCTTTGAAAATACAAAATGTAGAGAAAGTGATATTACATGAAAAAATCCTAAATACGCAATGCAATTTTCCATTGAAATGTGTAAATAAGAAAAAAGTATATTAAAACTTTTAAATAAAGTTATAAGCTAAACATGCAAGGCTAATTTGAACACAACATTTTGTGTAGACTATCATAGAGCTTTGAAATCCCTGAATTTGTACAATTTAAAGTCTTGTCTCACCCTCCACAACTTTTGTGCTTTTTTGGTGTGTTAGAGGGAATTTGTTGTTCCCTCTTACACTTTATATCTTTCTTTTTGCCTTAGATCCAGTAATTTTTTTTTATTTTATTTTATTTTTTTTTTTACCCTGTTTTAATTAGAAGGTTAAATTTAGGAATATTCAGCATCTAAAAAGAAGGAAAAACCCCACCCCAAACCCCTCAAAACTAACAAAAACAAGACAACAGCCAACATCCCCAATAAAACTTCTGAGTTTTGTCTGGTTTTATACCACATTAATAGATTTGAAAGACATGGACATAGTTTTAAATATACTTCTCAATCTTACATCATGTATTATCTAGCCTGCATGGTGGTGACTGCAACTTGGTAAGAAATGGCAGTATATCTAGCCCAGTACAAGACATAATATTTTTATGTGTTGTGTTCTCTGTCTCACAAACTCATAGGGGTATTTTGCTGAATTTCTGACTTACAAGAAAACCCCAGAATCTTTCTCAGTTTTCCTGTGAAAACTGAACATGCCTCTTGCTATAATAAATTATAGCAGTGCATCGGGTAGGTTGCAACAAGTGACACTGAATAGTTACTGCAGCTACAGCAGTGTAAACTTTATAGCAGTCCCATGCAATTGTGTGAACATCTGCTTTTATTACTTTTCTACTTCCCTGCCTTTCAAATTTGAACCGGTTTTTTTTTCCTATTATGTTCTGCACTAAGCAAAGCCATCAATTTTAAGCATCTTTTTCACATTTGCTGCAGAATGAAATCATTTTCTTTTCTCATCAAACAATCTGTATAATTAGAGTACTTTATAGCTATCTGTATCAAACAATTAGTGTATTAATTTGCTGAGGGTTGGACTATACTAGTAAGCACATAAGCAGAAGTTTATAAATGTGATTACATTGTTGAAACTGTAATGAGCAGGAATGTCATTTCTATAGACAATGAATCCTTTTCTATAGACAATGAATCCAGAAAACAACAAAGCTTTCTGATTTTCATTATAGATAGTTAGTTGTTTATCCTCAGGGAATATTTCCCTTTTCTATATCTCAATTTTTTTCTTTAGATCTGGGAGGCCTAATTCTGATCTGGCTTATTTAGGTTTAATTCTAAAGGAAATAAATTTATAAAACCATAACTGGTAGCTTGCTGTGTCCTAGAGTTTTTCTGTGCAACTTCTGATGGTCATCTGAGAGTTAACCTCTTAGCTTGCTGCTGTTTTTTTTTTTTTAAAAAAAAAAACCATTAGATTCATAGCAGCAATTTATCCGAGTTTCTTGACAAGTACTGATTACATTATTCAAATCATTAGATATTTTAGAACACATGTGATGCGTGTCATGATTTTGTACATACATGGCCTGATAGTTAAACTGAGAAGGCTGTATGATTCTTCAAAAGAGCTATTCTAGTCTTCCCTTCTTCTATTCTCCTCTTTAAGAGTGTTACTCTAGTCTTCTCTTGCAGACTGATTAACAGCTCCATCATCGTCCAAAAGTATGAATGGCGCAATGTCACCTGTGATGGGTCAGATGCACAAGCAAATACTCTTGGGATAACAGCCTTTATTCATCCTGCTAATAATTTGGGGTTCTTTAAAGCAGAATGCCTAGCTACTCTACAGTAATACTGTGACTGGCTCATGAAGAGGAACGAATATATCTGTCTGTCATAGTGACTGTTTTCACTGTATATATTTTTTAATCTTCAAAAATCATATTGTCTTTTTTTCAATTTTAAATATAAATGCATTAAGCATGCTAATATTTATTTGTCTTCCTGAGTGAAGGACTGGCAGATTGGAGGTCTTTGTCCCATTCAGTGGAGCTCTGCAAAGGCAGTGTCAGAAAGGAGAGCATAAAAGATACTGTACTCTCTTCTATCTCCATTTTGATGATTCAGCTCTACAGACAGATAGGTTGTCACATAAGCAATCGTTGCTATGGAACCTAAAAACATTACACATTACACAGGTCCTGCAGATCTGTGTGCCTTAGGCTTTCATTGAGATGAGGGTGAGTTATGTCCTATGCTTTCTTGCTTGATATGTTCCCATGTAAATGAAATTTCAGTCTGCAGGTTAGAAAAGAGTGTGGAATATTCACAAAGATTCTTAATCTGAATGAAAAAGGGAACAGTGCTGTGAAAGATGCAGAGAAACAGACGTAACCCAGAGTGAGCACAGTCACAAGCAGATTTACAAGCAAAGTCCAACAATATATAGTGATGTTTTAAAACAAAGTGTCTTCAGTACATTTGAAAAAATGCTGGTGCAGAACTCCCGTGGCAAACTTGAAAAGAGAATTCCAGCACCTGGCAGAAGTCACCGCAGAATAAGTAAAAAATTAGGGTAGGAGGCATGTGCATAAAAGAAAGGTAATCTGGACTCATTTGCATTCTTTCATGAATCTTTGCAGTTAGTTGCACCTTTAACATGAGTTTTCCATGTAAGCAAGTTCAGCAAATTCATGAAACAACTATGGACACATTCCAGAACAGCTGTTCTATTAGTATATACACTTAAACTCTTTGTTACACTTGTTCTAGTATATGAAAATGATGGAGTCACCCAGCTTCTGAATTTACTCAATGACTCAGCAGGTCTCTTTTTTTTTTTTTTTTAATCTTTTTTTTGTCAGTAAAACAAATAGGGCTTGAATAAAAAAAAAAAAAAAACAAACCCACAAAAAAACCAACCCAGACAAGTGAGAGATTCCGCAATAGAGAAAAAAAACGTTATCATTAATCATGTTCCATGTAGCAGTTTTAAATCATCATTTGTTTTCAGTTTATCACTTTCATGTGGTAAAACTAGCATAAAATATCATACTCCTATCCAATTTCAGGAAGTAAAAATGTGTCCATTTAACATCAAATGTTAGTAGAAATTATTAGGAGATTATACACAGGCACTAATTATACACTTGGCTAATTATCCTCTGGTTTTGGAAGTATTTTGTGTACCATTCACCAGACTATATATTTTTTGGACTTAGTAAGCACCCATCTGTTTAAGATTGGTAAGATTTATTTTCCCTTGCTTCATTTTGTGTAATCTAGCATAAACAAAATTTATACTATGACCAAAATGCAGTACTTTAGATTTCCAGAAGGAAATTGCTTGTTTTAAGCATCAAACAATAATCATTCTTGTGTTTGGCTTTCCTCTGTATCACTGGTCTTTTAGCTTTATCTGTAGTAATAAAAGACATTTTCAAATATATTGACATTAATATTAGGAGCCTTAATGAAGTTATTTATAAAACAATGCCAGTTAGATATGATTTAGACATTTTGCTGAAATGTTAAAAACTACTACCAATCTAACAATCAAGATAAACCTGTATGAGTACAGCAGAACTACATAATAATGCAAGGCAAGTTCTTGACTAAAGACAACTTTTAACAGAAAACATATTTATGAAACTTCATGCTCATTTTCAAGTTGCTTTGATATCAGCCAGTGAATAACAAGAGTAGAAGGGCAGAGTCATATGGATAGACAGTTTCTTTAGGAGTTATGCTGTAAAGTCTTATAATTCTGTAGGAAAACTAGCAACTAGGTGAGGAAAAAAAAAAACTCTCAATATTCTGGGAAAACTCTCATCACTTTTAGGTTTTTTCAAATATTTGTAATTTTTCATCTCAGTGTAAATAGCTTACAGGGCAATGTTAATAGCCTGTAGTCTTTTATCAGTGATAGAAAAAAAATATATGGACAAGGGGGTTCCTAGACCCAGGGAAATCAGAGCTCTCATGAGGCTTGGGGGTTGCCAGGTCAACCACAGGACATTTAAACACCCTTGGGGAGCATGATCTGACCAGGACACGGAAGTTTGTGCAGCAGGACAGTGCACCGTGCTGGTTGGACCACAGTCCTGAGATTACTTTAGGTCTCTGCCAGGTGGCTGGGTACTCACTTTAGAGCCAAAACCAGTGTTTTTACAGGGAAAGCCCCTGGGAAGTCTGATACTTTCACCCAGACAGAACTCGTAAGGAAGGAGACTTCTGCACAGGTGGTTATTTGCAAAGAGTGTCCAAACCCTTCTCCTGAAGTAAAGGTAAGTACCTATAAAAGGAAAAGATGAGGGGTACTGGGAACAAGTTAATTCTGGGGAGAGTCTGATTGGACACAAGCGGAAAATTTTTCACAATGAGATCAACCATAGAATCATAGAATGGTTAGGGTTGGAAAGGACCTTAAGATCATCTAGTTCCAACCCCCCTGCCATGGGCAGGGACACCTCCCACTAAACCATGTCACCCAAGGCTCTGTCCAGCCTGGTCTTGAACACCACCAAGGATGGAGCCTTCACAACTTCCTTGGGCAACCCATTCCAGTGCCTCACCACCCTAACAGGAAAGAATTTCTTCCTTATATCCAATCTAAACTTCCCCTGTTTAAGTTGTAACCCATTACATCTTGTCCTATCACCACAGTCTCTAATGAAGAGTCCCTCCCCAGCACCCCTATAGGCCCCCTTCAGATACTGGAAGGCTGCTAGAAGGTCTCCACGCAACCTTCTCTTCTCCAGGCTGAACAGACCCAACTTCCTCAGCCTGTCTTCATACGGGAGGTGCTCCAGTCCCCTGATCGTCCTCGTGGCCCACTGCTGGAGTTGTTCCAAAAGCTCCATGTCCTTTTTATGTTGAGGACACTAGAACTGCACACAATACTCCAGGTGAGGTCTCACAAGAGCAGAGTAGAGGGGCAGGATCACCTCCTTCAACCTGCTGGTCCCTCTCCTTTTGATGCAGCCCAGGATACGGTTGGCTTTCTGGGCTGTGAGCGCACACTGCTGGCTCATGTTCATTTTTTTCTTACTATTCAGTATTATTGTAGGCCAATGAATGTAATTGCTACCTACCACATGAAACAAAAGCAGCAGAGCTCTGTGATGAACAGGGTCTAGGGTGCTTATTTCACCATGTGCCTTGGTAGAGTTTCCAGGAGGTTGTGCTGCATGATCTTTCCAGGAACTGAGGTGAGACTGACTTGCTTGTAGTCCCTTTTCTAAAAATGAGGGTTATGTTTCCCCTTTTCCAGTCAGCAGGAACTTTACCAGACCTCCATGACTTCTTAAATAGATGGATATTTACTTATCCACTTCATCTGTCAGTTCCCTCAGGATCTGTGGATTCATCTAGTCAGGTCTCATCTGTAGGTAGAAAATAGAGGCAGAGAAATCTTTATTGACTAGGTTACGAAAAGTCATCAGATATTGGCAATGCAGGGATTATAATTTGTTACTTTTGATTGCTTAGCCTTGGGAAAGATAATTTGAATTGTTGTGGCTTGATCCTGTCTGGCAGGGAAGCTCCCACCCTGACAGTTGCTGACTCCCCTTCAACAGGGTGGGGGAGAGAATCAGAAGTTTTTTTCTCACAAAAGTGAGGGAAAAAAAAAACCAAAACCTTACAGGTTGAGATAATGTCAGTTTATAAATAAAGAGAAAAGAAGAAAAAGAAACAAATAATGAAGAAGCAACCACTCACCCCCAGCAGACCAAGGTTCAGCCTATCCTCAAGCAGTGGCTACTTTAGAAAAACTAACCCCCACCCCTCTTTTATTGCTAAGCTTGATGTTGTACGGTAGACAACATTGCTTTAGGCAATTTGGGTCATTTCTCCCAGCTGCATTGCCTCCCTGAATCTTGCCCACACCCAGCCTATTTCCTGTGGGGAAAGAGTGAGAACCAAATAAAGCCTTGACGCTGTGTAAGTCCTGCTCAACAACAGATAAAACACTGGTGTGTTAACAGCATGGTTTTGGTCACCAGTTTAAAGCATGGCACCACAGAGGGTGCTGTGAACAAAACTAACTCCATCCCAGCCAGACCCAGAGCAATAAACTTGACCAATGCTTCTATGTACTCGAAAGACACTATGCCACTTCCTAGACCATATTTTATTGTATAAGCTTAAAATTTCAACTTTTGCATTAATATCTCTGTTGATCCTCCAAATGTTCTTAGCATTGCCTAGCATGTTCCATTCTGTAAGCTAAAGAAGCCAAAAGCTGTCACAAACTGATAAACAATTTTCTCTCAGCTGTTCTCTCTTATTGCATTCCTTGTCTCTTCCTTATTTTTCTCCTCTTCCCCCCATTATAAACTGCCTGCCAGGCACATAGAATTAGAAATTTACCAGCATCCAGACAACTGATTAAAAAAAAATCAGGTTAATATATTACTGCCTCTGCTGAATTAGCAGAGATCTATAGAGACTTAAGCCAACATCACATGGGAGAGAAGGAAAATCTGGGGAAGATATTATATGTACCTTATGGAAGAGCAGTAGAAGCTTGATCTTATTTCTGTGACTGAACTTGGCAAGCACCCAGTGCAGCCAGTGGAAAAGTAAATAGCATAGAAGTCTCAAAGGCAGGCATAGAAAGAAAGGGAAAAAAACAGTCAGTGTACTCAACACAGAGGTTCCCAGAGGATTCGGGTGGTCACTGCACGTCTTCAACCACATATGTTTTTCAGTGAGTTAGCCTGCCTGGCAGATGCAGAGCAAAATTTTATAACCCAGTTTGGTCTGGACTGCAGTTTCATTAACATGGGTGTAAACTTTTCTGTTTTGTGTAATTTATTCCTTAACTTTTATATGGTGTAGTTTATTCTTTCACTATTAATTTTAATGTGAATCAAACATCAGCAGAGCTGTCATTTTAATTAGGACAGTTAACTATAGCAGTAAACAGAACTCTATACCCATAAATAATTGTAGATTTACTTGTGTGGTAGATAACTGTAGATATAATCGTGTGACTGCTTTGCAGTTCTTTTAGCTTTTATCATTTTCAGTGTGCTTAAAGTCTTTTTTTTTTGAAGTTTCATATATTCCAAAATAACCTGGAAATTGAAATTCAGGGCACATCAGGCACAGTGTACTCTGTGTCAGAGATTCTTGCACGAGCTTGTAGCAGGCTGGTACAGCTGCATCACAGGAGACTGGAGTTGTGACGCAAGTCACAATAGGGTCATGCCCCTGTTTTAAGTCAAATGAGGGTGTAAACTTGCAGGATGAATTTTAGTAGAAGAGCAACTTTATTTTCAGTCCCTGCACAGCAGCATAGCTTTGTCTTTCTTATATCTAATCCATAGCTCTGAGGTTTTAGAAACAAAAGCCGCACCTAACCTTCCTAGTAAATCTACACCTAGGTAATGTGCTACATCTGGGCAACCTCAAGCACAGATACTAGTTTAGGCCTTGAAATAAAATCATGTAGTGCTTCACTTAGTTACATTGCTGTGATTGCAAACATAGATGGGAATGTCTGTGCTGTGCTATGTTACTGTAGGTATGCTCTCTGATTCTGCTACCTGAGAATTCTCTCTTATTTTCATTGTTATTTTTTAATGCCAGGGTCACTAAATGACAAGTAAACTGAAAAATCAGAATTTTTGAAAATGACAAATGCTTTGAAGATATTGTCTTTGAGAAAGCTTAATAGGATCTGATTTTCAGAGGGAGCATGTTTTTGGTTTGGTGTGTTCAAAACCATTAATAACTTAGAAGGTCAAAATCTTTTCTCCACAGCAGTCCTGTCACTGAAAATTGATTTGTCATTTGAAGGGTCCTGTCATATTTGAGGTTCATACTGCTCATACTTGTCATATTTATTCATGTTTTTTTCATATTTGCTCTTTTTTTTTATATTTGTGTATAAAATTGTGTATGAATCTACTAAACAAAAACAAGTAAGTGTTTATCTGAATTACAGTGTTTCTTAGACTTGCTTCAAAAAAAAAGGACCCTTCCATGAAATATTGAAAGAGTCCTCATGAAATCCTCACTTCTTTTATTCTACAAATACAAGTACCCTTGGGAATAGAAACTGAACTGGCTGTATCAGCCAAGCTCAGGAAAGTAAGGTACGACACACTTCATATCTGTAAGTAAGTTCATAATATAGGAAGATGAAAAAAGAAGTATGTGAACAGTGTGAAGAAGTGTGTGAAAAATGGCTTGCAAATACAGAATACATCATGGAAAGTCTTAAACATATTGCCTATTTTTAACTTGACTGTGAGCTGTGAAGTTCAGCAGCAAAGTTTTAGTCCAGTGGAGGAGCAGAACTTTCCAGATACTAACATTAGTTTCATTTGGATGAACAACTGAAATATGAATAAGAAATATTATCTATTTATTTTGAAAAATTAATTCCTAAAGAACTTAAAAACTATTTTTTACTCAGCTTTATACGCTTTACTTTCTTAATATTTTCTTACAATTTTCATTTCTATTGATTTCCCTTTCATTATGCAACTTCTGTTAATTGTTCTATTTAGCCTTAAACTATGAGAAGTTGCGTAACTCACCTACTGAAACAACAACAAAACATGAAAACAGCAAGAGAGGAACAAGGCTGACACGGCCTTGAGTAGGAATATTTCAAATGAAATTGAACTGTAGAACATGAACTGTAGAGAATGAAAACTTTAGGACTGGGTGCAAGTTAGCAACTTTTAACTAGCAAAGTGTTCTTTGGATTCTTTAGCACTAGCAAAGATTTTACAAAGGATTTAAATGATCATAGAATGATTAGAGTTGGAAGGGACCTTAAAGATTATCTAGTTCCAACCCCCACCGATATGCACACAAGAAATACACTAATAACTACAGGATTATTCACTTGAATTCTATTTAGTCTAAAAGTAAAGAATGGGTACAATGGTTCTGTAATGAGCAATTCATCGCTAAAATATGGTTTTCTATAAAAGCCAAACCAAATGAAAATACTGTCCTGCTACAGAAAGCCTGTTATTCTTTATTAAGTATTTTGAATTATCAGTTTCTACCCCATATTCCACACAATTTTATTTAGATACAAAGGTTATCATGATTTTGTTGCAAAATTCATGACAGTTAATCTTCCAACTTTATTGTCACTTTCATTAAGTACGATTTTCTTAAATAATAGCTGCCTTTTTTCTAAGACCATAAAAAAAAAATTGAATGGGATACGCATTTCAAATTAAGTTAGAGTAATTTTATTTTCCAATCAGTTAAGTAAAGCTAAAAAAAACCCACATTCCTTATAATACAAAAAGCTGTCACAAATCACATCCTCTGATTACAAGAAAAAAATGAAATAAAATAGGCCATAATTTGTTTTTTGATATTTTGTCCTAGCAGGATTAAACGAGCTTTCATATGAAAACTGAAGGATCCTTATATAGGTATAACATATTATCGAAAGGAAAAAAAAAAAAGTTACAGTAGTTGTTTGCTTTAAGTATCAGATTGTGGCATAAGAATATGACAGAACTTAACCACTATGTACTATTGTATTAAGTTTTCATTCTAATCTGATCATGATTATCATAAATGTTGGTTCTCTGCAGAGATCACTGAAGTAGAGAAACAGGTAGCAGATAGATTGTTGTATTAATGTATCACTTCTCAAACACAAGTATTTACCTTGATTTTATTTTAAAGTAGTTATTTCTCCTTAGTTATAATTTATGTGAACTTAAAAGTATCAATTGAAAAAATTAATAGACTTACAAGCCACAAGAATGCTAGAGATGGACTTTTTTACAAAGGAATGTAGTGATAGGAATGAGGAGAGGATAGGAATAAGGTCTTGTGGGACCTCACTTGGAGTATTGCTTACAGTTCTGGTGTCCTCAACACAAAAAGGACATGGAAATGTTGGAACAAGTGCAGAGGAGGGCCACGAGGATGATCAGGGGACTGGAGCACCTCCCGTATGAAGATAGGCAGAGGAAGTTGGGTCTGTTCAGCCTGGAGAAGAGAAGGCTGTGTGGAGACCTCCTAGCAGCCTTCCAGTATCTGAAGGGAGCCTACAAGGATGCTGGAGAGGGACTCTTCATCAGGGACTGTAGTGACAGGACAAGTAGGAATGGTTTTAAACTTCAACAAGAGAAGTTCAGGTTAGATATAAAAAAGTTCTTTACTGTGAGGGTGGTGAGGCCCTGGAACAGGTTACCCAAAGAAGTGGTAAGTGCTCCATATCTGTCAGCTGTGCCATGAAGGCGAGGTTGGACAGAATCTTGGGTGACCTGGTGTAGGGTGAGGTGTCCATGCCCATGGCAGGGGGTTTGGACCTAGATGATCTTAAAGTCCTTTCCCACTCTAACTATTCTATGATTCTATGATTTTTATTAGTTTAAGTACCTTTGCATACCTATAAAAATCTTCCACACATGTTCCGTCTGGTATGTTTAATAATATCCTCATTAATCTTTCTACAGTTATACCTTCGTTTTGCTGAGTAGATGTTGATCAAGTAACTAGTGTAACACAGAAACAATTTAAAAGATATAAATTCTATTTCTATGCTGCCTTCTAATGTTTCCCCTCCTTAAATTAATTATTACAAATGTTAATATTTATGAAGCCAGTTGAAAGATGCAAGCGTACACTTTTATAAAACAACAGCTTGATGTTATTTTTAAACAAAATCAAAAGATTTAAACTACCAAAGGATTTCATTTCTTTTTCAAATGCTGTGAAATGACAGTCAATTTTAGCCTCTCACTAAAACTCTCTACGACAAATCCATTAGAATCACTGCTGCAGTGCCTTCAAAGGTGTATTTCTAGCCAACCAATCACTCTGTGTCTTCAGATGGAGATTATGAGAATGACTTGATTTCAACACAGACTTTCCCCAGCTGATGATACCCATTAGACCCGCTGGACAAGTATGTACTTTCGGTTTTATGACTGCAGCTGTGGTCCATCTCAACAGCTTCAAACACCTGCTCCACTTAAGACAGTATCTGGGGTAGTAAGGGACTGCACACCCAGTAACTAAAAGAAGAAACCAGACAGTAAAGAATTTTTGTGCATCTGGCTTATGCTGTTCCTCTTACTTGATTATAGTCTTCTATGACAACAAAACATTAACATTAAATATATATATTATCATTAAAATAGTTAACCTTCCTATTAGGTGAAATATCTTAATATCATGAAAACATTAGTTCTGTTACAGAAAACATTGAAGATTCAGACTACTGAGGAGCCAAAACTCAATCATGATATCACTAATTAAATCAAGTGTCTTCTGTGCTTTCCTCTTTGCCATTTCCTTGTGAGAAGGGCTTTCAGATGAGTTTATTGTTATAATGTAGGAGTGCATATAAAAAATTGTACTGAAATTATTAAAAGTATGACTAGTGAGAGATCCATTTGGGGGTTGCTTATTTTTATTTAAAATGTTATCAAGGAAATTATTTTCCTATAAAACAATTAAAAATTCTTCCATCAAGAAGAAAAGGGACATTTGAAAAAACATATTATTTTCTTTCAAGAAACAAATCGTTATAAATATTACTTGGAACCAGTCACATCATATTTGTCACTAGTTTTTCTGGAAGGTAGTTACTGCCCAGGCCAGGTTGGACAGGATTTTGAGGAACCTGGTCTAGTGGAAGCCATCCATGTATGTGCCAAGCAGTTGGAACTAGATGGTCCCTTCCAACACTAACCATTCTATGATTTAATTGATCTGCTTGAATGTTAGTCACCTGCAACCTGTTTCAAGGTCGACTGTTGGAAAGAAACAAAAGAAAACAATAACAACACTCAATTACAAGGTTAATTTTTTTTCCACCATACAAGGCCAGGGTTAAGAACATCTTATTTTGAACATTTGGAATGTTGCATTTGTGTATTTATATACACACACATGCAGAGTAATAATTACATTGCATTCTAGTATTATCTATGTAAAGTACATTGAAACATATGTAATTTTAATTATGTTGGTCACTATTAGATTAATTTAAGAAAAGCACGTCAATATAAATTGTGAACTAGTTACTGTAAACTATAGACATATTGAGAATAATAGTATTAAATAAGTGATATTAAACAATTTTATTTTAAAATAACTTTAACATAGAAATATACTGATTTGTTAGACTTTTTTTTCAAATATTTTAACTTCAGTTTTTGTAAAAAGATCATGGTAAAAAGAAATTCATATGATCACACGCAAATTGTCATCTGTTTTGTAATAGCCAAAGTGTGTTATTTCTACATTTTGTTGTTAAAATCTATTTCCATCTCATTTTATCATAATTTTGCATTTTCACAACATCAGTCCGTATTGCTACTAGCGTTCGCTTTTGCTATGTAAAAATTGAAATATTTTATCTTCGTTGGTAATTAATACATTTGAAAGTTTGCACAGTTAGGTAGCAGAGGAAGATAATGGCTGGTATAAGTAGGTTATTTTTTGAAACACAGCTGTTCTTTGAGATCCACAATTTTTCTAACACACTTTAAGATATCTTATTTTGTCAACCTTATTAAAACAGATGATAAAATAAAGACCATATTTAAGTATATACACAGACTGATTTCAAAATATCCACCAGTGACTACTGACTTCTGTGAGAGATAACAGGTACTAGGAAAACCTGTATTAAATATAATTGTATTCTCAGGTCCCGATTTTGTCCTGTCTCAAAAGGATAAGTGGCAATTTAAATTACTTATATTTTCTAGGAACAAAACTTCAAAAATTACTTTAGAAATTTTGTGAAATTAAGCTATTTAATTCTAACACATTTTTGTACCCACCTATCTTTCTCGATAGAGGAACATTTGGGAACATCTAAACAAACTTGACATGCATAAGGCCATGGGATCTCCTGATATGAACCACAAGTACAGAAGGAGCAGACTGCATCATTGCAAGGCCACTCTCAATAATGTGTCAAAAGTCATGGTGACTTGGGAAAGTCTGGAAGAAAGTAGAAATCACTCTTCAGGAAGAAGAAGGAAGGTCCAGAGTACTACATGCTGGCTAATGTCACTGCTATTCCTGGGAAGGTGGTGGAGCAATTAGTCCTTGAAACCATTTCTAAGTCACACATTTCCCTGGATTGAGAGGAAATCAAGGCCAAGTGCTGTGGAGAGTGAAGGTGGTCAGTCTGCTTTGGAGCTGCCTGACCCTGAGCAGTGTGGGCACTGACCAGGTCAAAGCCCTTGTCAGCAGGTCAAGGGAAGGGATCCTCCACCTCTGCTCAGCTCCTATGAGATGCCTAGAGTGGTGCCCACACAAAAGGGATGTTGACCTCTTTGAGTGAGTCCAGAGAATTGCCACAATGATCAGAGGACTGGAGAACCTATCCTATGAAAAGAGGCTGAGAGAGTTAGGCTTGTTCAGCCTGAAGATAAGGCTCAGGGAAGACCTTATAGCAGCCTTTCAGTACTTTAAGGGGGCCTACAAGAAATCTGTAGAAGGACTTTTTACAAAGGCATGTGGTGACAGGACAAGAAATAATGGCTTTAAATATAATGTAGGGAAATTTAGATTAGATATTAGGAAAAAAATCTTCACAGTGAGGGTGGTAAGACTCTGGCACAGGTTGCCCTGAGAATTGTGGATGTGTTCAAGGCCAGGTTGGCTGGGACTTTGAGCAACCTGGTCTAGTCAGGGTGATGCTGCCCATGGCAGGGGGTTAGAACGAGGTGATCTTTAAGGTCCCTTCCAACCCAAATCATGCTATGGTTCTATGATTCTGCAGATGGGCTTCTGCCTCCTCACAGGGCATGGAAGTGCTCGTAAATTCCACATCCTGGACATATCTGGAAGTATAGCTCTTGCCCCAGTCCTCTGTACCCCCACAGACAAGAGCTTCTTGGACAGAGCTGGAGCTGCAGGTCTTGACATGGGGGTACTCCTCTGCCTTCCCACAGGGCATGGGAGTACTCACATTATCTGCCTCATGGACACATCTGGAGGTGGGTTTGATGGTCTGCACTCTTTCATCTCCACAGGGCAAGGAGCTGCTGTCCTCTACTGGAGTAGCAGGAAAAAAATGATTGGAGACCCTGCTATTCCTGGAGGGAGAACAGCCACCTGTCTTCAGGTGGACACAGTACTTTCACTGTTGCAGATGGGATCAAAGGTCCTGCCTTATGGGGTCATCCATAGTGGAAGTAGCCACAAATCATACAGCACCAACCTTCCAGCCTTGGCAGGTTACTGCTTCCACAGCTGCATTCCAAGCCTATTGCTCTGTGGGCCTGGATGATGACTCCTTCTCCCTGGGAACTGCTCTCTCCCATTTTCCTCCATAGGCTTGTCCCTCTGCAGGCTACATGCCATCTGCATCTGACTGTGGGGACACATTTACTGACGTCATCTTCCACCTCGTCTTCTTAATCTTGCAGCTGAGGTGAGCAGTTGTGAGTCTGGGTTCAGCACAGCCTTTCTCCTGTCTCAACCCAGGCATGCCAGTTGTGCTGCACACGCGCAAAGGCACACACAGAGAAGCATGAGGCTTGAGCAGGAACCTAGGCTTCAAAACATCCATGTTTGGCATCCCACCCAAAAAAAAAGAGCTCCCTGGAAAGGTCACAAAGCCCTGCAGAAGAGAGGTCCAACAAGGAAGATAGATGCAGCCCCTGGTCACAGAATGACCGGTGTGAGCCACCCCTTCTCTCCTGCAATGCCCCTTATGGCACCCAGTGCCTCTGGAGCATTGCGGCAGCTCTGGCCAGCCCCAAAATCTCCTGACAGCCCAGGGCCCAGGAAGAGCAAGGGCAGTTATCAACCCAACTGATTATAGACTGATCTTTACAGATTTTTCTCAGACTGATGTATTGATTTGTGTTTGTAGATATTTCCTGCCAACCAAACAGAAAAAAAGCAGCTCAACAGTGTATAAAAAATTTGCTTTCTGTGAACTGCTTCAAGAATTGCAATTTTTCAGAGGGAATAACATCCAAATATTTTTTTACTTTTTTTTTTTTTTTTTACTAAAAAGGGAAAATTACTTTCAAGTCAATACCTTAAAAAACAGTAAAAATCAAATGGAAGCTCCTGATAGGTATGCTGTGGTAAATATATACCAAACAGCCTTAAGTTTGTTTAATAATGCCTTTAAGGATGCAATAATCTATGAGTAACTAAAGTCAGAAATCATACTGATGTTTTATTTACAATAAGAAAGGGATTTAGGTGAAACCAAATCAAACTTCAATAAATATAGAAGCGTTAAGATACAATAACATCACTTCCAAGTTCTTATAAAAGCTTTTCTGAATTCTGCTTCTCCAGCTGATCTTTTCTTTCATTCTGCTAGTGTGGATTCAACGATACAGTGGTTAGTAACTTCATCTTCATGAAGGTATGTTAAAAATAGCAAGAATGTGTAGAAACTGTGATAGTACCTACAAGAGTGTTGTACTGCCCCCGACCATTCACACAATTTATGTTTGGTATTTTTTTTAAAGGAAAGACTATATTACAAGACAGCTTCATGTTAGTGTTTGTAGTCTTCAACACCAGTGTCATGTTTCAGGTGTTTATAAAACACTTCCGTAAGGGATACCATTCAGTTGTGCCAGTCCCATAAGCAGCACTCATAACTAAGTTGTTACGCACTATTTAATATTAGGGTAGAAAAGAAAGTACTTCATAGGAGGGTTAGTTCTGAACACTTTCTTAAAGAAGATTGCTACAGCACTTTGACTGCAAGCAGCTAAGCAGATGAAGAATGCCCCATACAAAATCACATAATAATTACATATCACAGCTATATATATTATGTAGCATATGTATAGTTGTATTATTGATAAGGGATTACAGGTTAAGAGGAAATGAAACAGCAAATCACCTTTATGCACATATGACTTTATATGCTTTATATTCAGCTATTTATGGAGCTCTAGCATCTGATATGGTTCTATTTAAGATGATTAAGGATGTATTTTTAAAAATGGTTTTGCATCTGAAGTTGGGTGAAGTTTTTGCACTGGTTGCTAAAGTTTCATAAATTATTTCTTACTTCTACTTCGCAGTCTGAGCTGCCTAAGTCACCAGTTGATGTACACATCAACAGACGTGTACACTTCAATGACTAATTACAGCATGAGTAATGATTAGCCAAAAGCCATCACAAAATAGTTAGAAACAGCCTACAGGGCACAGTTGACTTTTCAAATAGTTTAGCATTTATTTAAAGTAACGAAAAAAGGCTCTGATGAATTTGGATTGATTTGCAAAAAGCCAGATGAATTGGCTGATTTGTTTTGTAGTGAACCATATGACAACTCCACAGATGAATGTCTGCAACAGGATTTTTATTTCTTCTCCAGTACAGGGTATACCTCATGCATTTTTCTTTGCTTTATAACTAGGAGAAGAAAGTGGAGAAGCAAGCCTGATTGTATGGAATAAAGGGATGTCCTTTTAATTAACTACGTTATTAATAATCTACAGTAAAACTCTTATAATGATATTAGTCACAAAACTTAAAGTCTGCAAGGAGAAAACAAGACATGTTTTGCCTTTCTGCCTTTTCTGACATCTGCACATCACAGGCAGAAATAGGACTTTCCTTCATGCTATTTAAATTAACACTAAAGTACATTTTCCCTTATTTTATACAGGTATATTTGTAGTAATGCGGATGAAAGTGATTTTTAGCATGTTTCATTTTTAGCTCTATAATCTTTTACATGTTTGGTGTCAACCTGACTGTATCACCTCAACTAGGTATGTATCTTTCTAGCAGTCTTTCAACATCACCTGGCCTTTAATATATACACTGAAGAACAAAATTCTGAAACTGTGAGGAGATATAGATTATGTTATTTTTAAATTACATATTTCTAAACAGAATATTTACTTATTATATACGTATATAAATAAAACATTATTGAACTACAGAAGTAGGAAAAAATGGCTATCTGTCAAATTAGCATAATTCTAAAAATATCTTCAAAGTGCAGGTTGTCACCCCAAGCCACTGAATTTTTCTGCCTTACAACTGAAGTGACTTTTAAGCTATAGTCTTTTTAACAAATGTCTTTAATTTTTTGCACTTGTTTAATGAGTTCTAAATATGCACAAAAACTAATTCTAATCACGAGTGCTTAGTGCTGAATAGGCATGAATACATATTCATAAGGTCAGTGATAGAACAAAGGGGCACAAAAAATGCAGCTGTTAGGTCACACATGTATGATATATTATGGTTTCCTAGCTGCAAAATTAAGACATGCATTTTAAAAGTTGGGTTGTTTTGGGGTATTTACTTCTTGTTATTAGCTACTGTTTTAAAAAGGGTGTGTTAAACACATGGAAAATGCAGTTAACTTTACACTGTCTCGCATGTAAAGGACAACTTTACATGTCCTCACTTCCTATGGAGGATAGCATAGAAGTATCCTCCCTGTCCTTGTGGAATCTCTTCTTGAGATAGCCATCTTCAAAAATTGAAAGAATATAGTCAGTTGCTAGTTCACAACATTCCTGAGACATTTGTGGCTGTAAGAAGAGAAAAGGGTGAATAGGACAGTAAATTCTGGCTTAGTTATGCTAAGGTAAAACTGAGCTTTACTTTTGTCTCCCATATTGCTTAAATCACAGTAATATAAATATGAGCAAAACTTGGTCCTCAGTTCTTTAAGAATATCTGTTTTGCAATACCTGTATTGCTGATTACCTATTTTTTCCTTTTATGGACAAGAACATGATTGATTTCCAGCAATAACTATAGTGTCTGGAAATTTTTTTTGCTGACTTTAGTTATCTTATGTTTACACTTTAAAATGTGATAACTGTTCCATATGGCTAACCCTCCTGCCAACTTGTCCTACCTGCTTCTTCCATTTACATACTATAAAGCCTATGAACAAGTTCTTCTCCAAGTAAGAAATAATACTATTAAACAGCTCTTCACAGCCTCAGTGAAACAGCAAAATACTATAAATGATACTGCACTCTTATTTCATCCTTGAACTGAAAATCTTGTAGCACTTCATAAAATTAAATAGAATATCACATAGGACCTCTGCAGTGAAATTACTTGTTTAAAGTCACACAGGAAGTGTGTGGTGGAATTTGTAGCAGGACCAATATCTGACTGGAAGTCTCATGCATTTGAAATGTCACCCAAGCTGCAGCCTTGTGACAGGTTCCACTTGCTGAAAACCAAGAAAACCTTTATAAGAAAGCCTCAATACAAACAAGGCTAATAGTTGCTCTTCCTTACAAAAGATCTGTGGGTTTCACTCTCATTGCCCAGGGTAGATGGTTTTGCATAGACTTCTATTGTCCTTGGTTTCTCATTATTCTTTGATTTTGATACAGCACTACTAGTAGTTTTTTTTTCCTTTCAATTCTCTCCTCTTTTTGTCTTTTTTTCCATAAATATGGCTGATTTTCTTTAGAATTTACTATGTTTTATGTCTTGACATTTTCATGTCTTTTTTTTTTTTTCCCTTTAAAAACTTGGTTTGACAAACTCATAATTTCCAATATTTCTTTTCGTTTAACTTACAGGACTCCTTCACATCAAAGACCAGAAAACTGTGAGGAAAAATACACTCTATATATTTGTTCATACCTCCTTCAGTGTTGCTGCTTCAGTGTGTACTATGTTAACTTAATTGAATTTCATATCCTTATCCCTTGCTGGGTTTTTCCTGTCCTTTACTCACTTCTTATAACTCATTCCTATACCCTTATCTCTCTGCACATCATTTTGATTGTTTTTTTCCTTTTCCAGAATACAGTATGATTCCTCTTTCCCACTTTAATCTTTTTTCTCCTTGCTCTCTTTTCTTCTGTCAAAGCCTGCTTTAGTTTCTCCATTTTCCAGCCCTTACTATCAAAACCCTTTCTGTCAGAATAGCTTACCTCATAAATATTTTATCAAAATGTCCTCCAGGTGGAAACAACATTGTGTTCTAACAGATTAATTCATACCAAGATTTTATTGTCTTATTATTCAGCTAACAAAAAATGCAACACCTTCTTTATTCAGAGGACTCCTAGTTGTCCTATTTCCCACAACTGCCTCTAAAGAACCTATTTTCTTTTTCTTGCATTTAGACACTTGCTAAAATATTTAAGTGGTCAATGCTATCTTTCTCTTTCAAATTTTTTCATCTCTCCTGAAGGAAAACTTAATTAAATGTAAAAATCGACCTTCTAAATACCATTTTTAAGAAGTATTGAAATAATTGCAGAAAGATAATACAACAGCTAAACAAACCTCATTGACTTTTTTTTTTAAACACAGTAAGTGCGAAATTGCTATTTTAGAATTTACTTTGACAAAAGCGAAAGATACCATGTAATAGAACCACTCAGAAGTAAAGAAGCTATCACCAAATTCTGAAAAAAATAACTATTAGATTCACAATCCTGATTAAATTGTCCTGTATATTAAAAGCAATTTTGTATAATGGATGTCAAAGCAATTTTCAGAAGTGCAGAAATGCCTAATGAAAAGCCAGAATACCATATGTAGCTTGCACCATTTTCACTCCTGGGTGACTTTGTTTTTCAGAGATGTGTGAATGAGAGAACAACTGAAAGCACAGATTCACCCATAAGATTTATACCTCCTCAGTATGGTTATATATCCTGAGCCACTAGTGCATCGTGAGAAATTGAGAAATTGGAATTAGAGGATAAATCAAAGTTCAGGTTTTGATCTACTGACTATCCCTGTTCACAGCTATGATTGTTCATTCTATATATGACCATGTGTTTGTTGAAGTGGTTGTGAATATTAGTTATACTCAGCAAGTCAGATAACATTTTAGGCAACATGTTGCTTAACTGCAAAGTGAATCTGTTTTAGACTGTCTTAACTTGATTTGAAATCTCACTAACTGCAAAATTTTTAGGACTTTACCCGTTATCAGTCCATCAGAACCAAAATATTTCATTATATTCAACCAGGCCACATAGGCAGATTAACTGATGTCTTTGACCACACTTCCACAACTAAACAAATTCACTGATAAGCAGCATAATACTAAAATACACATTGGATTAGCTAAGGTAAGATGAACTTCATAAGTCTTAGAAGCAAGTAAAATTGGATATTGTTCTGGACTAAAGACAAAATGTGATATCTGATATATTGTGTGAAAGTAAAAGTATGGTCAATCCAAGCACTTCAGAATCTTAATGACTAATTTGATCTTGCCTGTAAAGGCAAGGGACATGGATAAGTGTGTTCCATTTAACATGTGCTTAGCTACCATTAAATGGAATTGTTAAAAACTAGATGCATCCCCTGGGCAACATTACTTGAACTTTTTGTGCATTATATTACAAATATGACATTAGAAATGGTCATTTGCTTGTTCATTCCTCTGTGCTGTGATATATTCTGAACAGAAATGTCTGTTTCATAGATCTTGTCACTGACTAACAGGGCAAAAGAAATGGAGCAGTAAATAAACTAAGAATAAAAGGTATGGGTCAAATTATGAGCTCCTCAGAATACTATCTCTGCAGATGTTTACAGTTTACATTTCTGATTTACTATGAAAAAGCTAAGTTACTTGAGAAACAAGGTAAATTTGCCAGAACAATGCTCAGTGCCTATACAGCTAGGCTGCTTCTAGTCCTCAGCAGGTTCACTTAGAGTTAAAATATATGTAGAACTCCCTGCATTTTTGCAGTATGCATTGTGGAAATAGTGTCCTTGTCTAAACATTCATCACTGTATGAACTCAAGTCATCCTAAGGATTTAAAGATAAACAAAAATCACAAACTATGTGCTTACTTTCTGCTTCTTTCTTGTGGGTCTTACTTTGGCTGACAGGCAGGACATTTAGAAGCTGTGCAGTGGAGCTGTTATTAATACATCATCAGGTTTTTCTGTTGTCTCTTCCCTCCTGCAAACCACAATCATATAAAATCAAGCCCTCCATTATTTTTGGGTTACCTGTAAATTTCCTAGTTCTCTGCCGAATGCCTCAAACACTGCAGTTGTTTTGCTTAAAAATAACAGAAAGAAACTGCATGTGCTGCCATGATTGTCACAAGAGTCTTAGCTCCCTAAAACAAAAAAAGCTACATTTTGACTGAGTTGTAACATCTAGGTGCTTGAAATGTGCTTTTTAAACTAATGATTACAAATCCAGTTGTAGTAATATTTTATTTCCAGATAGCATTTTTGCTGTGTTGCTGTATAGTCATTCTGTTATCAGACATCCTAATTCCACCAAGAGAGATGTCATTCATAATGCAAGTAATGTAACATGAACATGAATAGCAGCACCAAACTGAGATATAGAGTGCCATAAATAAAAAATGGGGTTACTTCTAATTTGAAGCTTAAAGTGAAGCTGGCAAGTAGTATTTCAAAACACACTGGCAAGGGATCTTTCAAAATATGTTACCAGTTGTCCAATCCCACGAAAAGGATGGAGCAGTCCCGTAAAGCTGAACAGCAGTTAAAGCATGGTGAGTACTACTAGTAAAAGATGAAGGACTGAGGGGCAGGGCTGAGATACTTAGTGTACTCTTTTCTCTCCCTGCGCCTTTAGGTCTCAACAACAAATAACGCAATTAATTCCTCAGGTTCTGTGCCGCCTTCCTCTTCTGATTTAGTCAGGCCTGAATTCAGGTCTCAACTCCCCAGGTTTCGATAAACTGGTAATGGATTCTCAGATGCTGTAGTCATTTCTTGCAAACAGGTCAACTTTTGAGATGACCTGGGACAGCTTACGTGACCAGCTTCAGAACTTTTTCATTGTAAGGGTAGGCCTGAAATATTTGGAAACATTTTGTCTGAAAATGTTGTATAGATTTCAGTATACTGGGATATATTTCAGGACACATTTCAGGAACGGGACTAGTCATGAAATTTTCCTGTTTGCATTTTTGTTTTTATGTACTTAACTTTGTCTTTCAACATTTGCATGAATCCTGGTATTTATCTGCTAGCTTTGATTGTTCTGACATTGTTTCACTGAAATTAAAGGTAGGTTGAAAGGAGTTTGCAGTAGCATTCTGTGGCACTCTTAGGCAGAATAGACATGACTTGGGGAAGCATTAATTTAATGTATTGCCAAATAAAAATACAGTTGGAGGGTAAGAAAAAAGGACAAGCATTAAAACACCTCCCCCCTCTCCTCTTCCTCCTGAGTTCAACTTCAGTCCATGACTTGTGACTTCTCTATCTCCTCCTGTCTAAGGGCATCGGGGACTGCCGTTGGTCCAGAGCACCTCCTCTCCAGCAGTGCGTCCTCCTCACGTTTCCCTGCTCCAGTATGAGACTTTCCCACGGGCTACAGTCCTTCAGGATAAGCTTGTTCCAGCATGGGCTTTCCATGAGCTGCAGCTTTATCCAGGACTTGTCCCTGCCCCACCGGGTTCCCTCCTGGTGCCGCAGGGGCATCTCTGCCTGGCGCCCGGAGCCCCTCCTGCCCTCCTCCCGCTCTGCCCTCGGGGCTCGCAGGGCTGTTTCTCACCCTCAGGGCCCTCAGCCCTGGCTGCCGGGCACCGTTTGCCCTTCCTTACCCAGGCTTTCTCCTAGGCGCCCGCCCGTGGCTGAGGGGCTCAGCTCTGCCCTACGGTGGGGCCGCTGGAGCCGGCTGGGACCGGCTGTGTGCGGCACTGGGCAGCACTGGCCGCTCCGCCAGGGGACGCCCTGGCATCACCTCAGTGCTTCTGGTGCTGACAGCACATGGGCACCTACACCCGGTACACATTAGAACATTCAGGTTACAACAAGAAGGAAAAAAAATCATTTCACATTAAATATTCTGAAAATGAAGCTGAGATTTTTCTCTTCTGTGGGGATTAACCTAACTATCCAGTACTGGCTGCTGACCAGACTAGAATCCTAAAACCCTAGAATGGTTTCTGTTGACAGGGACCTTCAAAGATCATCCAGTCCAACACCCACTGCCGTGGCAGGGACTTCTTTCATTAGATCAGAGCCCTATCCTACCTGGCCTTGAACACTTTCAGGGATGGGGCAGAAGACTGTGAGACAGAAAACATTGACATTTGGGGCTTTCTAAGCAAAGACACAGTCTAGTTTAGAAAGAAGACACTGTTTATTCTGCTGTGAGTGCTCGGTGGAAGTCTTCACAAATCAAGCACTCCCATGATTGTAACTTTAAGCTATTTATATATTTTCACAAAGAAAGAAATCAATACCCATGAGCTGAGTTACACAATTTGTTCGTTCACTAGTATTCTACCCCTTATTGGTTAAAAGGCTCTCTTGTCTCTCAATGCTAATCAGGCACTCATGCTCAGTCTGTCTCTTCTTTTGAGCTGGTGGGTTTCTTGCATAGGTTGATCATGAGACTCTAATCCTGATTATCCCTGCCAAAATTACCTTTTACTTAACCACTGCTAATTTTCTTCTGGATAGACATCCACGAGTTGAGGCCTGATGTTCCTCGTTATCAGATCTGACTCAGAAGAAGCAAGACCTCAGAGAAGCAGGGATGGATGCTCCTTGTTTAGAGAAGATTTTTCATGTCATCTCATTTATCTGTATGAGAATTGTTACCAGTTTTGAACTGCTGATTGGATTACCATTGTTTTACAAGGTGCCAAAAGCATGACCGGGGATATCTGAACACCTCCTGAGTTGATACAACCAGTATGTTCCTCAAAGAGACTGAATATTTGTGCGCACAATATCTGCCACACAATATGCTTCAATATACTTCAATTAGCCTTGTGGTTTGTAGTTGTTAAGAAATCTTTTCTCTATGTGATTAAAATGTACGTTTATCCAGCCTAAGGGAAAAAACATTGTCTCAGGGAGTATGACTACATCGTGAGTCACATTGTGTGAGAAGAATGATGCCAAGACTGTAGATGATGTCAGCGTACAACAATATGGGGCAGTCTTTTTCCCAGGAACACATTCCTTTGTTGACTACTTGCTTCCTCTGCTACAATACTATCCTTTGGATTTTTGTTTGGGTTGTTTTTTTAATCCTTTTGTTCATATTTTTGTATCTGGCCATTGAATTTTGTTCAAACCAAACACATGTACTCTTAGCCACTTTACAGCTGTAGCTACTAGTTGTACTCTTTACCCAATGGGGGTAACTATCTTCTAATGTTTATTTTGCCTGTGCCTTAGGGGAGACAGTATGCTTTAGCACAGAAATGTACCTTGGTTTCCTCCAGTACTTATGAGGATTCTTCTCTGCATGTAAGCAAGCTATTTTTACCTGCTGCTGTTAAAAAAAGAAAACATAACAACAAAAATAAAACAACGTAACAAACTATTCTGCAAAGGGCACTAATAATGCAGTATTGAAACTATTCAAAAGCACTTCAAATTCTGGTAGAGCAAGTTGGTCTCATCTTGTAACCAATGATATTGTAGACAGTGGATCTGACAACTATGTTGTCAGTTTGTGGGCTGACTCACTTGCAGATTTCTGCTTCTTCAGGTTACAGATCAGGCTTTTGAAGAATCAAATTAATGTGTTCAAAACTTTGACACATTGGAGGATGACAAGTGTTCTAGATATTTTTTTCCTCCTGCCATTTTAAAGGAGAAAATCCCACTGCTCGTCTAGATACTTGATAGAGTTTTCAGTTCTGTCAAGAAAGTTTCAAATATATACACACATACAGAGTTTTCTTAACTGTAGACTGTGACATTCAGGTTAAGCTTCTGTGGTGAAAAAATAGTTTAGAAACCAGTGTACTTCAAAGCTAACCTTCTGCTGTCATTATTTGATTTGGAAGGACAGAATAAAGTCAGAAAGGATTAAGGCATGAAGGACATTATAAAAAAAGAGGGTGGGGTGGTAAGGATAAATCTAATATATATGCTGTGAAATCTTGACTGTTGGAAGGAGAGATTCAGACCACGAATATTTAGTTCCGATGGTGTCATTGCCAAGCTTTCATACTGATCTGCAAACTGATGGACAGCAATCAACTTTAAAATATGTTTGGAGAGAAGTAAAAGAACAGTAACACTGCTTACAATCTGCTCTCCTTTCTGCATTTTGTACGACAGACAAATGATACATCACCCAGTTTATCTGTATTGTGCATTTAATGGAAATGTTTGTGAGAAGGGATCTTGGAGGACATCTTGTCAGACCTGTGGCTCAAGGTGGGCCTATGGCCAGCACTAGGTCAGGTCAGGCAAGACTGTCTAGCTAAATCCTGAAGTCCTCCGAGAATGGTGATCCTGCAGCTTCTGTGCATTGCCTGTTACAGCACTGCACTACTCTCCCAGTAGAGCAGGTAGAGCTTCTCTCTTAATGTCTTCATTTTCTCTTAAAGACCTCCCAACACAGAAAAGACGTTGATTTCCCTTTGTGCCATATGTCATATGGTCCCATACTGCTCCTGAGAAATGTTTTGCATGTCATTTGTCTAACCGTCCTTCAATTAGATTATTAAATTGCCTTCTTTGCCAAAAAAACAAACAAAACAGACTGACAGACAGACAAGCCCAAGTCTCTCAAACCCCCTTTATATAACATGAACTCACAGCTCCTGACCATATTAAAAGCCCTCAAGTATCTCAATTGTCTCAGCATCCTGGTTGAACTGGGATTGGATGATACATATTCCAGGTATGGCACTCACTGGTGCTGCAAATCAGAGACAGCAACTTTCCTTGATCTGCTGATATTTTTTCTTAGTGTAGCCCAGCATGTGGCTTGTCTGGCTTGTGAGAGGAACACACTATTTGCAAGCTCTTCATCACAACTTCTAGGTCCTTTTCAGCACTTTTTTCCCAGCTTGTACTAATGCATGGTGTTACTCTATTCCAGATGAAGAACTTTTCATTTCTTCATTAAACTTCATGAAATTTATTGTACCTTGACCCACAAGTTTCTCAAGACCCTTCAGGGCTGAGGACTGTTCAGTGTCATCCAACGATTTGATGAGAATGCAGCCTGTAACGTCATCCAGGTCGTTGATGAAGATACCAAGCAACATAAGCCTCGCTATTGACCACTGGAGTATTCACTTTATCAATAGCTGATAATCAAGTTATTGTTTCCTCTCTTTAGAGCCTAGGGGTCTAGCCAGTTTTCAGCCTGCCTAACCATCTTCTTCCAGCCTATACTGTCTCAGCTTCGAAATGAGAATAGTGTGTGGGAGAGTCAAAAGCCTTAGCAGTGTCAAAATATATTACAATATATCTCCTTATTCACCCAGCTAGTCATTTCATCATGGAAGGCAATCAAATTGGTTTTAATAGGCATGATTTCTACCTGGTAAACCCATGTGACTATCTCTAATAAACTTTTTGTCCTCTACATTTTTTTACAATGGATTCCATGAGGACCTGCTGCATAACCTTTCCAAGTAGTAAAATGAAGCTAATTGAATGATAGCTTCCCGAAGTCTTGGTTTTTAACTTTTTTTTTGAAGAAAGGTGTAACCTTCCAGAGATCAGGATCCTACCTCAATTGCCACAAGATTTTTTAGATAAGAGACAGCAATTTCACTATCCCTATCTTTCAGCACCCTTAGGTAAACCTCAACTGGTCCTGTGAATTTTAGCACATTTATCTTCTCTAAGTAGTTCTAAAGTGTTAATTCTGCAACTTTTGGGTATTCCTCTCCTTCACAATTCACAACAGGACCTCATGTAGAAATCTGGAAGCAGGGTTTACCTGTAATAATTGGTGGGGAGGAATAAAGTCAATGAATACTTCAGGTTTTTCTGTAACATTCATCACAGATAGTGTCACAGATTCCATCTTAGGCCTTCCTGTCATCATGGCTGGGTGTCCAAAGAATGCTATTAGGGTACCCCTTTGTGGCTTATCCATATTTCCACTTCCTTGTGCTTGCTTTCTGAACTTTAGTTCATTACATAACTCAGGTAGCTAATGTTTGCAGTTCTTTTAAATGTAATAAGAGGGAGACTTTTTGAGAGAGGTTAAGATCAACTCTTGGAGCTAGCATAAAAGTAAACCCCTATTTATATGGAAAATGAGTGCATCAGTTTTTTTTTTCTGAAGAAACTGAAATACAATCAAGAAGCAGTCCCAAGGAACTTACAAAACTTTATTATATATTAAACAAGAGTCATTAAACCTCGTGCTATCATGCAATAAAGTGGGAAGCAAATAATATACAATCACTAGAGATAAGCTTATCTATTGCATTGTTTCCTCAGAAACTGAGGATGTATCCTAATGGTATTCTAAAACACATGCAGGGAAAAAATGGCTCTCAAAAAGCAGTTAAATTCTTAATTTTCAAAAAGCTTACCAATAGTAAAACATGCAAGTTTCAAAGAGAAAGTCCTTATTTTTGTTTTCCTTTTTGTTCCCCCTTATTTTTCATGGAATTTACCATTGAGAGCATAAAATTCCTTTTTACTTCAGGGTCATCTAGATGCAAAATACCTTTCCAAGTCTCAAGTAAGATTTCTGAATCCTTGACAGGTTCTTCAGTAGTTCTGAGCATGCAGACACTCCTGAATTCAGCTCAGAGTTCCAGTGTGTCGTGGTTTAAACCCAGCCAGCCAGCTTGTTCAGTCACGCGCCCCCCCCCCCCCCCCCCCTTCTTGCACTCTCCCTACTCCTGAAGGGATGCAGAGGAGAATTGAAAAAAAATTCAACTCCCACGGGTTGGGATAAGAACAGTTTAGTAACTAAGGTATAACACAAATCACTAATGCTACCACCAATGATAATAATGATAAAGGAAATAACAAGGGAAGAGAATACAACACCTCACCACCAGCAGAACAATAAATCGCCCCCCCCCAGCCCGACCAAGCACCAGAGAGGAGAACCTGCAGATGAAACACTCTATAGACAGATAGGAAAAGCCTCACGTTCCCAGGCCCTTGTTCTCATGGGTGACTTCAACCACCCTGACATCTGTTGGAAGGACGGTATGGCTCAGCACAAGCAATCCAGAAGGTTCCTCGATTGTGTGGAAGACAACTTCCTTCTGCAAGTAATAGAGGAGCCGACAAGGAGAGGTACCATGCTTGACTTCGTGCTCACCAACAGGAAAGGGCTCACTGCAAATGTGATGCTCCAGGACAGCCTTGGATGCAGCGATCACGAGATGGTTGAATTTGAGATCCTCAGGACAGTGAGAAAAGCGTGCAGCAAGCTCACTGCCCTGGACTTCAAAAGAGCAGACTTTGGCCTCTTCAGGAACCTGCTTAGTAAGGTTCCGTGGGATACAGCCCTAGAGGGCAGAGGGAGGGGCCCAAGACTCTTGGTTGATATTCAAAGATCATCTACTACAAGCTCAGGAGTGTTGTGTCCTGACTAGAAGGAAGTGCAGCAGGAGGGCCAGGAGACTTCCTTGGACGGATAAGGAGCTGCTGAGGAAAATTCAAAGGAAAAAAGAGGCTTATAAAATGTGGAAGCAAGGACAGGCGACCTGGGAAGAGTACAGGGATGTTGTCCAGGAAGCTAAGGACCAGGTTAGGGAAGCTAAGGCCCAGTTAGAATTAAACTTGGCTAGGGATATAAAGGATAACAGGAAGGGATTCTACAGGTACATAGCAAATAAAAAACAGGCTAGGGAGAACGTAGCCCTCTCAGGAAGCTCTCGGGAGAACTGGCTACACAGGATTTGGAGAAGGCTGAGGTTCTGAATGACTTCTTTGCCTCGGTCTTCACTGGCAAAGGCTTTGACCACACCACCCAGGTCTTGGAAGGCAGACACAGGGACTGTGAGAATGAAGACCTTAGGCCCACTATAGGAGAGGAACTGGTTTGAGAACATTTTAAAAATCTGAACGTGCACAAGTCCATGGGTCCTGATGAGATCCATCCACAGGACCTGAAGAAGCTGGCAAATGAAGTTGCTAAGCCACTGGCCATCATATTTGAGAAATCATGGCAGTCAGGTGAAGTTCCTGACAACTGGAAAAAGGGAAATATAACCCCCATTTTCAAGAAGGGGAAAACGGATGACCCAGGGAATTACAGACCAGTCAGTCTCACCTCTGTGCCTGGCAAAATCTTGGAGCAGATTCTCCTGGAAGGCATGCTAAGGCACATGAAGATCAACAAGGTGCTTGGTGACAGCCAGCATGGCTTCACTAAGGGGAAATCCTGCCTGACCAATTTGGTGGCCTTCTATGATGGGGCTAGGGAACTGATGGACAGGGATAGAGCAGTTGATGTCATCTACCTGGACTTGTGCAAAGCATTCGACACTGTCCCACATGCCATCCTTGTCTCTTAATTGGAGCGACATCAATTTGATGGGTGGACCACTCGGTGGATAAAGAACTGTCTGGACGGCCACACACAAAGAGTCGTGGTCAATGGCTCAATGTCCGGCTACAGATCAGTAACAAGTGGTGTCCCTTAGGGATCAGTGTTGGGACCGGTCTTGTTTAACATCTTCATGGCTGACATGGACAGTGGGATTGAGTGCGCCCTCAGCAAGTTTGCTGATGACACCAAGCTGTGTGGTTCGGTTGATACACTGGAGGGAAGGAATGCCATCCAGAGGGACCTTGACACACTTGTGAGGTGGGCTGATGCCAACCTCATGAAATTTAACCATGCCAAGTGCAAGGTCCTACACCTGGGTCAGAGCAATCCTAGGCACAGCTACAGGTTGGGCAGAGAAGAGATTCAAAGCAGCCCTGCGGAGAAGACTTGGGGGTGGTGGTCGATGAGAAAATGAACATGAGCCGGCAGTGTGCGCTCACAGCCCAGAAAGCCAGCTGTATCCTTGGCTGCATCAAAAGCAGCGTGACCAGCAGGTCGAAGGAGGTGATACTTCCCTTTTGCTCTGCTCTTGTGAGATCTCACCTGGAGTATTGTGCGCAGTTCTGGTGTCCTCAACATAAAAAGGACATGGAACTGTTGGAACAAGTCCAGAGAACGGCCACGAGGATGATCAGGGGACTGGTGCGCTACCCATATGAAGACAGGATGATAAAGTTGGGGCTCTTCAGCCTGGAGAAGAGAAGGCTGCGTGGAGACCTCATAGCAGCCTTCCAGTATCTGAAGGGGGTCTATAGGGATGCTGGGGAGGGACTCTTCGTTTGGGACTGTAGTGACAGGACAAGGGGTAATGGGTTCGAACTTAAACATGAGTAGTTTAGGTTGGATATAAGGAGGAAATTCTTTCCTGTTAGGATGGTGAGGCACTGGAATGGGCTGCCCAGGGATGTTTTGAATGCTCCAATCCTGGCAGTGTTCAAGACCAGGTTGGATGAAGTCTTGGGTGATATGGTTTAGTGTGAGGTGTCCCTGCCTGTGGCAGGGGGGGTAGAACTTGACGATCTTAAGGTCCTTTTCAACCCTAAGTATTCTATGATTCTATGAATAGATAGTTAGAGCTAATGAGCTATTACACTAACCGTTACTATTAAAGGTGAGCCTTTGCTTTTCAAGCAATCATCACACTGATGGGAAAGGTTAATTTCTGATACTCCTTGGAATGGGCTTATTCACAGTGTTGCTGAGTTGCCGTTTAGGGTTCCCTAATTTTTTCCCTGATTTTTATATATTTTTTCCCTGATTTTATATATTTTCATGTCAGTGCTTTTCCTTATAAATCCTTGTGCTTTTAACTATTGCTGTTTCAACAGTCTTACCTCTTTCTGCAACTTTACCTTTCTTGTTTGCGTATCTCTGGTCTATAGACTTCACAGCTCTATATCACAATTTACCATTTCCTCAGAGGGCTGAGCCAAAGTTACCTAGCTATGCTGTATCAAAACCCGAATTTAGCTCAAATACAGTTGAACCTCTGAGACGAGTTATACCACCAGTTCTTGAAGAGCCTGTAAAAAAGTAAAACCACACTTTCTTCCCCAGGATGGAGAAATGTTGTTTTAGAGGTGTAAGTGGTTTTTGACATGTGGTTTCAGGCACCTATATATTGGAGTTACACAGAATATGACATAAGAATTCCCATAGGCTTGCACCCACAAAAAGATTTCTGCCACACATTCATTTCTTAGCCTCTTATTTCTACCAGCTTTCCCTAAGAGGTCAAAGAAGGGAGCAAGATATATAATTTAATGCTGCTTAAAGCATCAGTTAACATATGAAGCCAACGTCAGAACCATCTCTTATAAGAAGGCAGATAATCTCACTTGCCTTAAGTCTTATTCCGATATCCCTCCCAGACCCTTTTCCCCCCACTCGTAAGTGCTTTACCAAATAGAGGGATGAACAGGGGCTATGCTGTGGCAGGAAATGTATATTGAGTGTAAAAATGCAGTTGGCTTTTAAAACCTTAAAGGAAAGTATTCTTTGTGTCCAAGAGAGTCACTTTTCATTGATAGCATAGCACAGTTCTCCATGAATTCTACTTATCTTTCTCTGTGCAGAGCAAGAAAACAGAGTAAATGAGCCATAAAAACTCAGTCAGTTTGGGGAATTTTGAAAATTCTTTTTGAGATGAAGATTTCAGTGCCCACAGTTTCATATGTGCTAAGAAGCTTTATTAACAAATGAATGCTGGAGAATGACCTGCGTGCCCCTTTTAGGCCATTAGAGCCAGAACGATCTCAACCCATTTAGCTTTCAGGTTCTGCATCAGTCAAGTGAATACTTACTTTGAAGTCATTTCATCCAAGAAGGTTAAAGGTTGACATTGCAGTTATGACTTGTATGTTTCAACTTTATACTCTTACTAGTATCATAAAGTCAGTTTTCAAGTTTTCACCATAAGAAATCAAATACACTTCTAAAAGTTTGGAAATAATTATTTTTAATGCATTCTTACTCTTCCATTTCTTTATTTTTTCCCTTTGTTTTTGATGTTCTTTTTTTAATGCTTCTAAACTGATTATGAAGATTTTCTGTAAACAATGTTAGAAATTTCACCTATTTTAGGGTAATATATCTATTTTCAGCTAAAAGATGCATATTCTTTCTGGCTGGTTTTCATATATCCATGGAAATCCCATTCTAGTGAGACCTTACAGTTAATAAAATCATCAATTTTTTCTATGCAATAATTAAGAAAACCACCTAATAAAACAAAAAACCTTTTTTCCAATCCCCTTTGTCAACTATGTCTTCACATAAAGATCATTCAGACTACTTGGGACCAGTGTAGTGGTAAAAGACAAATGAAATTTTTTTGCAGTCTTTCACTGGTGCATGTTAAACAGATTAGTACAGAAGCTGTAATAGTCTCTGTTACATTACAGTTAATTCACTGCCAACTCTTTTAGTAAGAACTTTTTCCTTTTTTTTTTTTTTAAATTCAGAGAAGATAAATTATTCACTCTTTATTGAAGGAATAAAAATCATTAAAAACTTGACAAACTATACTTCTTTATGTTTATTCCTTCGTTTCCGACTCATAAAAAAATATTTAATTTACTTTTCAAATTAAGGAAGTGTTTTTTAGGGCTGATAAAAAAGTTTTAAAAGCCATGAGGGTTTTGTTGCTTAGCTACTTCTAGTCAATCCTTGTGTAATCTTTTTTTTCTGTCAAATATTTCTGTGCCTTAGAACTGAAATACAACTCGATTCTTCCCCCCTTTCATAATAGACTTTACGAAAAAAAAATAAGAATTTGAGTTGGATGCTACTAATATACAAGATCTATCTGACCCATGAAAATGCTAATTCAACTAGTCACATGTCATTCCAAAACAAAAGAGTGATTTTATTCAGAACTCATAAATCTTCATGTCTTAAGGGTGCAGAAAAATAAATTGCTGGAAAAAAAAAAGAAATACCCCTAACTGTAAACAAATGCTTGATGATGATTTCTGCAGCATAACACAAACACTGGTGAATCTGGTGCACCCATGCTGCTGATTAACAGTCTTCTGCAAAAAGCAGTGGCCCCAAATGACTTTCTAAAGTGGAGCAAGATTAATTCTTAGCAGACAGTATCAGGTCACATATAGCAAATGTTATGGTGATAAGGCACTGTAAGGAAAGAACCATTGTCATAATCACTGTTGACAGCTCATCTATGTGTATTTTTAGCAGATGTAAAGTTACAGCACCATATAGGTGACTGAAAATTTTACTTCAGTAACATTTTCATATTCTGAGCAATTACAATGCCTGTTTTGCTGTGCTTGGATTTTGCTTTTGCTGCACTTCATCTCATATTCATTAACTCAGATTACAACTGGCCTTCAGCTTGTTCAGAAAGGGGTGGTGACTGCTTCAGGAAACTGGCCATTCAAAGCTAGAGTTGGAAAAGCTGTTTTGACCTTAGATGTGTAGCTCTTTATGTAGAACTCAATTTTGCTAAGACTGCAAGCAAAAACTTGCTCAAAATTTTGGAGCCTGGCAAAAAAAAGTCAGCAATGATTTATGTGCACCTGTGACAATCATAATATTTCTAATTTAGAATGACTGAAAATGTGCCTTTGTCAAGACAATCCTAAAATTTAGAATTCTTGTGTTGTATTATTCCAAAAGAGTCAGGGTTGTTTTGTTTTTTTTTTCTCTAGAGTTTTAGATATGCAACATGAGGTAATTGTCCTGTGTGTCTTCTATCACAAAGACAGGATTTTCTCTGTCATCCTTTATGGTGTGGCTTTGAAAGCTTTAGAATTCTTTTTTTTTTTTTCCTCAACCCCACTGCAATAGGGCAGAACCAGGAAGCCAATCACTAGCCAGTAATCTTGCATCACCTAATGCAATCCAGGGGCATACTAGCCAGTAATCTTGCATCACCTAATGCAATCCAGGGGCAGAGACCCAGCAACTTTTGATTGTTACACAGCTTTAATATACTGGGCTTAGTGCTGCTTGCAAATGTACCACCTTTTTCTTTTCTTTTTTTTTTTTTTTTTTAACAGTTTAAAGAGGGCTTCAAGAAAGAATCACTGTAAAACTGTACAAATCTAAACTTGTGAGAGAGAAAAAATATTTCAAGGAAATTCAAGTTCAAAGAAAATAAATCTTCAATAGCAGGCAGTTTACCTCTGCAGTCACCTCTTAAGAAATTCTCAGGGGTATGATGTTTACCTGTGTGCTCCACAGGGAGAATTCTTTTAATCAGATAATTTGTACCTCCACTCTCATCTTTATGGCTTTCAGACCACCAGCAATGCAATATGATTGCCTTCAGAGGGTAGTCTTGATTGCCAGGTATAATTTACAGGAAATGGTCACTGAGGTGATGAAGAAATGCAAATTTCTTTCTAAAATTCTCTGAAACATTAAAGTCTTTTCTTGGAAAAATATCTATTTCTTTTGTTTTGTTTTCACAGAGGCAATGTCTAATGTCCAGAAAAAAAAAAAAAAAAAAAGAAAAAAATCAAACACTGTTGTGGGAAGCACCAAAACAATACTCTCTTGGCAAAACAACAGAAGTAGAATTCCATTCTACAGTCCACTAACTTCTCAGATGTCACAATGTAAAAATACAGGCCCAGAAAGTACAATTTGCATTTTATTACAGGCAACTCTTGTATAAAGTGTGACATTTATGAAGAAGTAGCCATGACACAACATTTTACTGTTCATTAATCTTACAAACTAAATTAATAAGAAACTAATAATTTTAATATATCAACCTTTCTGATAAATAACATGCAAAATACCTGTCAAAGACTACCAGCAAAACTATGAGAGCATTCCTTATATAAACAAAGGGACCAACCGAAAACCCACTCAAATCAATGGGTGATTTTTTTATTAACTTTAATTGTTTTTTCATCAGGCCTGTACTGTTAAGAGATAGAAATAATTTTTGCTCCATCGTTAGTTCACAAAGCTGTGCTGCTGATGCACAAAAGCTAGCTTTGCTCCATGACAAACTGTACTTTACCTCAGCCTGATGATTTTCATTTTATATTTTTATAGTTTGTTCTGGCAGAGGAAGTCTATGCAAGTGCCTGTATGCAAAACTGCTGAATTTTTCTAACTTTTTGTTTGTTTGTTTTTGGGGGGTGGGCCACTTTTCATATAAGTGAAATCGAATAACAAGTTTAAAAATCTTCCTAAGGGAAAATAAGACTGATTAACATAATTGTAAATCATTCTTGTATTTGAGCTATATTCATGTTCTTATTATGAACATTATAAGAGTTATTTGGTCCATAATATGTCAGAATGCATCCAAAAAAGGTTCTCAGTGTTCAAGGTCTGCATTGGAGATTTATGTTTTATTTCTTCTCTAGCCTTGAGTGCATTAGAGAAGAAACTAGGGAAATATTCAGGACATTGAATCCAGGCCAGAACTTTGGATATATGCCATCATAGTAATTCATGGTTTTTGTATATCTACTGCTTCTTTGCTTCTTTGCAAGGTCAGTACAGACCAAAAGCCTATATGTACATCATATATGCTGCTTGCTTGCTAGAAAATGCAATAAATAAAACCCTAAAGCCATGTCTCTTCTGCTTGCCTTTATGTCTGTAAGTGACATTGCACTATTCCTTCTCTCTCTCTATTGATGGATTTTCAGATTTGCTTGGATTGTAGCTGAGATTTTTTTTTTTCTGGTTCCTGAACTCTTTTTGTATTTGCTTTATTTTGAAGACAGAGTATTTGAGTTAGTGATTAAGTTTTACTGTCCATGTTTATTTAGTACACTGGAGTACCTCTAATAACAAAGTTTTCCCACACCCTTGATGTATAAAGAAAAACAGAATTGTAAGGAACAAGAAGGTGATAGTTATTTAGGTTTTAATTTCCATCAGAAACTTTCTCGAGCAGAGTACAGTTCCAGACTTTACCTTGGTTCTCCCTTCTTTTGATCACAGCATGACACATTTTTTTATACCATGACTACAATACGATGACGTGTGAACATATACAGGCAATCTGGCAAAATAATAATAAATTTCTCCTTTAGCTTCAGACAGAATAAATAAATCTATTTGGCATTATCTATTATACATCCAACATAGGAATATATATGTGGAAGACAAGTTGTTTTCTTGAGGAAATTTCAAGTAGGAATTTCTAACCCAGCTGACAACAAGACAGCTGAGAAATCTCAACCAAAAAACCTGTTTTCCTGAAGGAATTTGCTACTGTTAGAGCAAGGCATGGATTGCTTAAAGGTCACATAGTTCCCTATCTTGAAAGTGTTTCTTCAAATGCTTTGCAGTCTTTCTTGGTTTTGTTCAGACTGAAAAATATTTCATGATTTTATATTTTTTGGTTTAAGACGGCCTGCCGAACAGCTCAATAGAGAGAGTATACTTTTAAGAAACAGCACTGCTGTCAATAAGATTTGGATGAACATGGTTAGGTCATTGATGGGTAGCACAATTCAAAGACTCAACCTCAACCTCTCTGTCCATAAGGAAGAAAGCTGAACATGAATCTGTTTTATCCTAAAGAGTTAATCAGTCAATACCTTACAAAGACAAAAAGCAATACAATAGCAACAATATGTAAGAGCTGTTCTGTAATTTTCAATTTTAGAATTGTGCAGACATAGTTAAGCAGAGCTAGGATGAAAAAAAACCAAATTTTTGCATAGACTGTAAGGTATTTTGAGGGCTTGTGAAATGCTATTGGAATTCTAGGTTGTGGTCATGAAAAAAACTGAGATACTACTTGGTCTTAGGAAGGCTGTATGTACTTTACATATGTGCTTCCATTATTTGCTTGGAGAAGGCATTATGTGGAGAGAAGATAAGGAAAATTTTATTTGTAGCTGTCTAATTTTCCACTGAAATCCACTTGCCATATCAAATGTATTGGGCTTTTTGAAGGAGATTCTATTATTATTTTATGTTGTTATATTATCTTTTCATCTTCTACTTAAGTCCTGAAGTAAAAATGTTAGAATTGGCCTGTTTTAGATTCTTTTCCTAATAGAAATCATCAAATACTTCAAAGTCAGCTGATCAACCTGAATATATTAACTTGTTGAAATTATAAAGGCAATCATTTTCTGAAAAATAAATTTTCAGTAATCATAGCATTCATCACAGGTATGGAAAAATTACTGAATAATACTGCTGGAACAAACAAACTCTACTCCCTATTTTGTACTTTGCAAGAAACTTATAATTCTGTGCCATTCTTTACTCTCTCTTCAGTTCTCAGAAACTTACCACCTCTCTTCACAGAATCTGAGACCATGGCTCCCACTTTCTAATGAAGTGTGCTAAATACACACAACAAGGTATTCTGGATGAGGTATTGTATTCATGCCTGTTGACATTGTCTATTTGACATAAATTGTTACTGCATCATTGTCTGGAACTGAAATATCTTCAAACTATTGTCTTATTTCTGAGGCTACAATTCTCTATCTTCCTCTTACCTAAATGAAGGTACTTTAGTTAATATAACATAGTTCCAGCAGAAGAGGCTGACGGAGAGTCCATTCTGAATGGCCAGAGTCTGATAAGATACTCTTGTGGAAATATCACCTCTTGACCAAAGAAGAAAATTAATTTAAAATATTATTAATAGATGATATTTCATTGTTTTCAGCCAGAAAAACAATCACACGCCAAACAAATAACTAGAAGAGTAAAATTAAATTTATGTTTAATATTAATTTGAATATTTTTAAAGCAAATTAATAATTTAAATTTTGGATAGACAGGAAACCTGTTATTTAAATAATTTTGAGAAACAGCAGTTCTTTTTCTCTGGCTCTGTTTACATTTGTATATTTTTCTGTCTTCCATCACAGACCTTTGCCCATACTGACAGAAGATTTCTCTTGATAATGTATTTTGCTGTTAAATACACATACTTCTTTTCATTCTTTCTGAAGGGTGTATTATAATATTTTTTCAGTGTCAGATGTGTAAGAATAGGGATTGACTCTTTCAGTATTCATGAGAACTACCTAAGACAGTTCTCACTGAATTTAGAATCTGAAGTGTGAAATACCACTTCCTTTTACCTATGATTCATATTCTTTTATAACCTTGTATTTTACTCTCTATATAGTAATACTGGTTTATTATATAGTAATGAAGAGAAACATATGCATGTGATGCTCATCAGATACGATCATGAATAGATCTTTTTCACTGTAACACCTCTTCATCATGAAAAGCCCTCTTGAACTTCATTATAATAGGAACATAAAACATTTTAGGAACCAGATAATTTATTCCATTACATGTTGTTGTGAAATAAATGCTGAACTTCTTCAGTGAAGTAACATTCTAACAGAAAGTGGAAACTCCCAGACATTTCAGGCAATGACCACTAATACGTAAGCCTTAGGAGGTAGTTAAAAAGAAGACATTATCCTTCATTCTTTAGTCAAAAGCTTTTCAACGCCATGGTTTTGATTATATCTCTAAAAACAATTAAATGAAATAAATAAGAACACTTGTAATATACAAGTATGCACAGAATTCAATATGCCAAACACAAGACAAACTGATTTTGACATTAGAAAAAAATTGAGTGTGACAGCTGCAGCAGTTACATCTTGTAGAAGGATATGTGTGCTTGCAAAGACTTTACATCAGGCCCTGGTTGGAAGCTGGCATTTTCAAAGGTCATGAAGCTCCTTAGTACTGTTCAATTACTGCACAAAGGGTACCACTGACAGTTTTAACACTGTGGTTAAATTAGCTGAGAACTAGCTGAGACAATCAAACTTTTGACAGGAATGGTTGGATAATATCTGTGTATCACAAAAATTTCAAACATAATATCCACGTTACTCACTCCCGCCTCTGCCTTAATCTTTTGAATATTTGAAAGACAAGGAAAATATCAGAGAGCAATTTAGCTGTCTTGCAGCTTGTGAAGGTATCAGCATTCTCAGCCTGGCAATTTTTATCAACACTTTGCACAAATATAGATTTTTAATAATGTATAAGGCAAAATCTTTGATTTTTAGCTGCTTTTCATTTGTTCTTTATCTTAGCTGTTTTGTTCTGAATAAGCAAAGTAATCTGAATCAGTAGCATAGTGATAAATTGTATTGATATTTTCATACTGCTCAAAACACAAAAGGACCAACAGTGTTCTAATGTTTGCAAAGGTACCCGGTTTGTTGTGGTTTGTCCTGCAGTTTGTACAAAATTAAAATCATAGGATCATAGAATCATTTTCATTGGAAAAGACTTTTCAGACAACCGAGTCCAATTGTTAACCTAGTACTGCCAATTCCACCACTAAACCAGGCCCCCAAGCACCACATCTGCGTCTTTTAGATACCTCCAGGTTTGGTGACTCAACCACTTCCCTGGGCAGCCTCTTCCAATGCTTGACAGCTCTTTCTGTGAAAGAATTTTTCCTAATACCCAATCTAAACCTCCTCTGGCACAACTTGAGGTCATTTTCTCTTGTCCTATTGTTTGTTACTTTGGAGAAGAAACTAACACTCACCTCATTACAACCTCCTTTCAGGTAGTTATAGAGAACAATAAGGTTGTCCCTCAGCCTTCTGTTGTTCAAGCTAAATAACCCCAGCTCCCTCAGCTCCTCCTTATAAGACTTGCGTTCCAGGTACTTCACCAGCTTAATTTCTCTTTGAATGTGCTCCAGCACTTCAATGTCTGTCTTGTAGTGAGGGGCTGAGAACTGAACACAAGATCCAAGGTGTGGCCTCACCAGTGCCAAGTACAGGGGGATGATCACTGCCCTGGCCCTCCTGGACACACTATTTCTGATACAGGCCAGCATACTGTTGGCCTTCTTGGCTGCCTGGGCACAAACTGGCTCATGTTCAGCCACCCGTCAATCAGCACCCCCAGGTCTTTTTCTGCCAGCAGCTTTCCAGCCACTCTTCCCCAAGACTGTAGTGTTGCATGGGGATGTTGTGGCCCAAATGCAGGACCTGGCACTTTGCCTTGCTGAACCTTATACCATTGGCCACAGCTCATTGACCCAGCCTGTCCAGATGCGTCTGCAGAGCTTTCCTATCCTTCAGCAGATCAGCACTCCCAACTAATTTGGTGTCATCTGCAAATTTACTAAGGGTGCACTCAATCCCCTCATCCAGACCATCAACAAAGATGTTAAACAACACCGGCCCTATCATCAAGACCTGAGGGAAGCCACTAGTGACCAGTCACCAACTAGATGTGATTGGACATGCTTCAAGAATCTCCTACACTTGTTTTCCTTCCATTTCCAGCAGATATCTGATGGCTCAAAGTCCCCCATGAAAACAAAGGCTAACAATCATGAGGCTTCTTGCAGCTTCTTATAGAATATGTAATCTGCCTTTTCATCCTGGTATAACAGGCTCTCACCATGATTTCTGTCTTGTTGGCGTTCCCTCTGATTCTTACCCGTAAACATTCAACCCTATCATCACCATTATTAAACTCTTGACAGTCAAAATACTCTCCAACATACAGGGCTACCCCACTATTTCACCTTCCATGCCTATCACTCTGAAGAGTTTATAGCCATCTATTGCAGCACTCCAGTTGTGTGAGTCAACCCACCATGTTTATATGACAGCAACTATGTCATAGCTTTCCTGCCACACAATGGCTTCCAGTTCCTCAGGAGTATCTTCCTGATACTCCTCAACATACCTCCTCCTGGAGGAGGTGTCACTAAGTGGAAGAATTCCTCTACCTGGGTTCACAGGTATGCTCACTACTGACGTCCACTACTGACATAAGAGTAAGGCCTGCAACCTCACACCTGGGTGGCAGCATGTTCCCACCAGAGCTCTCTCTGCGAAGCTGAGTCAGTTGTGGTGGGTGCAGTCCATGGCTTTCTGACAGGTGAATACCACTGCTCCCTGGATGAGTTGAGAGAGCTTCAGTGCCCTTCCTGCATGCCCTTCCACGTTGTCCTGGGTTCAGTAGTAGCTGGTGCAGGGCTGTGCTGTGTTTTTGACTTTCAGCCTGGGAACAATGCTGATAACACCGATGTTTTTAGTTGTTGCTCAGTAATGTTTAGTCTGACCAAGGACTTTCTGAGTCTCATGCTCTGCCAGGGAGGAGAGGAAGCCTGGAGGAAGCAGAAACAGGACACCTGACCCAAACTAACCAAAGAGGTATTCCACATCACAGCACGTCATGCCCAGGATGTAGAACTGGGGGCAGTTAACCGGAAGGGCTAGATCACTGCTCGGGTAGGGCTGGGTATTATCGGTCGGCAGGTGGTGAGTGGTTGTATTCTCTTCCCTTGTTATTTCCCTTATCATTATTATTACTGGTGGTAGCAGTAGTGATTTGTGTTATACCTTAGTTACTAAACTGTTCTTATCTCAATCTGTGGGAGTGATATTCTTTTGATTCTCCTCCCCATCCCTCCCGGGAGCAGGGTGAGGGAAGAAGGGTGGGGAGTGAGAGAGAGACTGGGTGGTTCTGAGTTTAAACCATGACACACTTGCACTGCAACGCAAAATGCAGCACCATGCTCTTGCTGACATGCCATGCCCTGTTTGCCCACCCTGTTCATAGCACTCCTGGTTGCTAGCACTCCCTAAGAACTTCTTTTATGCCTTCTGGGGGCACTTGGCTGCTGTTGATCCTGGCCCCACCCAAGCCCTGTCAGCTTCTGTCACATGAGCTGTAGGTTCCTGTCAGGTTTCTGGGCTTCCCCTGAGGTTCCCCAGTTCAGGAACACCTCGCTGTGCACCATACTAGAGTGCTCAGCTACAAATCATGCCAGCACTTGGAACTGCTTTTCTCAGCAATTTGGTCTTTAATACTATTTATGTGACTGTACATTCTTGCACCATGCATTGAAGTGACATAGGGAGGCCTAGATGAATCTTTTAAAGTAGATGGTAGAAATAACAACAGTGCAATTACCATTTCTGGGTATTTGCACTACTGCACTTGCTTCCTCTCTTCCGTACATATCTGTAATTATGTACATGTGTTTCTAAGATACATGTATTCACACTTACAAGTCCCTATACAGTACAAATCTTAATCAACACCTGGAAGGTGTGGAGGGACATTTATCTTCTGCACAGCAACTGAGGTTCCACATTTTTAAAGTCATGACCAAATGGTAAATAAACAGTAAGAAATACATTTTGAAGGAAAAGCTAAGTCTGAGAAAACCAGCTGTGTGTCATACTAGAGTGAGGGAGGTAAGTAAAATTGCAGTAGAGATATAAATGCACATTTTGCCCAAGAAAAAAATTATTGTTTAGCTCTTGGAATTTGTGCTGCTCAGAAACAGCTTTCTGAACTGCATTCTGTTCTGAAAGACTAAAGATATTACAGTGACAGGTATGAACAGAAAATGCAGAAGATGGAAGGAAATAGTGTCCAGGAGCAATGGCAATACAATGTTCCAGGAAAAGCTGCCTGTTACTATACTCAAATAGCCAAATTTACTAGCCTTCTCCACCTGTCATTGTAACAAATAGAATTGCAAGATCAGAGGAATTGTTTTTTTTTAACAGTAATGTTACTGGTAAATCAAATTGGCAGTTAATCGCAGTACACTTAGGTTCTTATGCACAAGTAATCCAAAGATAACACAAATTCACTCTCCATATCTCTTAACAGGGACCTCAAACCCCAACGTACATACACATATGTATATATGTGTGTGCGTGTGAGGACAATTTGCTGTTATCAAAGGTACATAGTCTGATAAGTAACTCACCTTTTAGGAGCATTCTAGAAGTTCTGAGTTTATATAGATATGCTCATTCTCAACTAGATTAGACATGATTTATTTTGAGTAACAAGAAGAATCATAAATCTTAATTGTTGAAAAACAAGTGAATTTATCCAAGAATTTTGGATGTTCTCAGCACAGCATTAGGACTTCTGTTCTCTGCACAGGATGAATGAACTATGTGCTATGTAAAAAGTAAGAAAGTACAGTCAGTTTAACTGTATGTTCTGCACATGCTCGGGACTGTTATGAAAATATGCTCACCAGTTTTCCTGGAAGTTTGAAAATCCACCCTGCTACATATTTGGAAAAATGCCCAGGTACAGGAAAAAAAAAAAAAGCAGAAAAAATCCTGTTTCCCGTAAATCTGTCTTAAGAGAGTAGAGTTTAATGATACACAAGAAATGCCCTTATACGGGAAAGCTAGCAATGTGTCATGGTTTGACCCCAGTCAACAACTAAGCAGCACCTAGCTGCTCACTTACTCCCCCCGGTGTAATGCGGGAGAGGATCGGAAGAGTAAAGTGAGAAAACTTGTAGGTTGAGATAAAGACCGATCAACAGGTAAAGCAAAAGCTGCAAACACAAGCAAAGTGAAACAACTCACCACTTCCCGTCGGCAGACAGGTATTCAGCCATTTCCAGGAAAGCAGAGCTCCCTCACACGTAATGGTTACTTGGAAAGACAAACACCATCACTTCAAACATCTCCCACCCTCCCTTTTTCTTCCTTTAACTTTTTATGTTGAACATGACATCACATGTTATGGAATAACCCTTTGGTCATTTGGTGTCAAGGTGTCCCAGCTGAGTCCCCTCCCAACTTCTTGTGCATCCCCAGCCTACTTGCTAGTGAGGTGGAGTGAGAAATAGAAAAGACCTTGGCTCTTGGCTCAGTGTAAGCACTGCTCTGCAATAGGGAAAACATCCCTGTGTTATCAACATTGTTTTTATAAAAAATTCAAAACATAGCCCCATACCAGTTACTATCAGGAAAACTAACTCTATTTCAGCCAAAAGCAGTACACAATGACAGCTGGCCAAGGAGTCTTGAAGGACTTTTCAAGCAGTTGGGGACTGGGGCCGGTTGCTTAAAATCCACATTATTCTGAGTACATTGAGAATGAAGGATTTTTGCTGGGTTTCAGACTTTCTTATTTTCCAAGGGGTGCTTTAATAAAAAATCTCTTTTTTATAAGAGAAAAACCCCACAACTGGAAAAAGATGTATATATTTAGGGAAAAAAAAATACAAAAAAAACCCAAGTATTATCAGATTTCAGAAATATTTTTTGAATGTTACCATAAACCATGTCACCATCTCAGTGCTAGAAGAGGCATTAGCTTTCAGTACATCCATTCTCAGCTCCTCACATATCCTCTGAGAATCAGCTGGCCACAAACGTATTGATAGTACTTAAGAAAGCAAATATAACCTTGAAAACTCTGAAAAGACTTCATTGGTCTAAACAATATGAAACTTGAAAAGGTACATAGTATTAAATATTTCCATATGTTATGAGTAAATGTGAACCAGGTCTCAGTTAAAATAAACTGACAGATGCTTTAGTTTTTCACAATTTTTTTTTATATATAATTTGAAATTGTTAATTTGAAAACTTATTCAGTGTCAAAATAGTGGGTGTGCATGATGATGGTTTTATTATGAAATTGCCAGGTAAAATAATCTTGATAAAATAAACAGGCACTGCTAAAAGCGTGCCTATTAGTAACGAGACATTATTTGAAATTTGATAATAGCAAAAATCTTTAAGGAATAAGCATGAAGGTACTGATTCTGAGAAAAATTCTTATTCCATTCTGAGGTACTGGAAATGGTATCCCTACAGTCTTGCATGTCTCTCCCATGATGCAGACCTCTCCAGCCTTCCATCTCTCCCAAGATGCAGAGAGTTATTTCAAAGCGTTCCAGCTACAAGACCCTGCCACATGTAGTGTCTAGGAAACAAGAAAGTATTACAGTGCCACACAGTAGAGTGCCTCCTCCATTGGGATAATGTCTTAGGATTTCAATTGTTGTTTAAATCTTCCAGAGAAAACCATCAAACGTTACTTAACTTATTGCCAGTATTAACAATATTCTTTCTACCTGCCTTAAAATGGGTAACTGCTGTGATCTGTTAAAAAAAAAAAAACAAAAGAAAAAAACCCTACAATCTTCCTTTTATTTTATCTTCTTTTCCTTTTTCTTTTTCTTTTTTTTTTATATTTTTTATTTTTTTTTCCCCTAGTACTTTGGTAATATATGCAGCCAGTAAAGGGGAAAAAAAATCCAGAAATGACTGACATCAAACATAACTCAATGTTCAATCAGTGGCATACCATGCATATTGTGTTAACATAGATTGTAATTATTTTCTCACCAAATGCTACACCAGATCTTTTCACTGAATAGATGAATGCATGAGATGTGCCATCATTCTATCACTGCCAATTTAATAAGCATCTCTTTTGGAGAGAAGAGAAGGTATTTAACTCATTTCTTTGAATTTGCAAATTCAGTACTGAAAAGCAGTATTTGCTAGGGAATGCAGAGGTTTTTATTAAAAATTGTACAGAATTACCATCTAAAATTATGATGACTGGGAAGGAAAAAAATGAGCCCTGAACCCTAAAAAACTCTGACAGTGCTAGGACATTCAATTGCATCCATAAGGAATACAGAAAAAGAAAGAACAACACAGATGGGATGAGCTCTTCGGTTCTCTACCTATCATTTTCTTCAAATGAAAATAAAAATAAAAATTAACATTTTGTCTCAACTCAGTACTCAGTTTTTTGTGTAGACAGTTACATACCCATTTTGTTTGGAATTCCTTCTCAGCTGACTGTGCTGTTATCATTTTATGTTCTTGTGGAATAATGGTCAGAAACCTGTGAAGATAAAATAATATTCTAATGCTTGTTTGTGTGATATTAGAGCTGACCCAGTGTTAGTGTGTACTACTGCACATTAGAATATACTGTCTCCAAAGCTGTGCAGATTGAGCTGTATAAGAAATGTGAAACTGCAACATGAGGGGGCAGTAAGGGAGTGAAAATGAACACTAGAAAAAGTCAAAATGCTGAGTATAACATGTTAAGCCATGTTTGACATGATATAAGCTAGAAAAGAACAAAATCAAGCAAGCTTGGAGACGAAGCAGCAGCAAGCTGTAAAACCATTTCACTTTGACAGTTTCTGAACAGCTGCAAAACCACTCTTGGTTCTGATGCCTGATGACTGTGGGATAGATACCAGTTTTCTATGAGTTTGTGAAGGAAGAGTCTGGCCAGGAAGGGAGTGCCTATACTGAAAAGGACACATAAATAAATTACCTTCCTACTAAAAATAGGCTTTATTTAACATGAAACAAGGCTTGTGTATTTTATTTCAGGCACTTTCAGTAGAAGGAAAGACAGTAAAAATGAAGCTCCTAAAGTTCACTAGGTTAGTTTCTGGCTTTTGCCTATTAGTCTGTAGTTTGGTAACTCGCTCAGGTTATAGAAGACATCTTTCACATCTGTTCTCTGTCTGAATCCCACAGAGGCTTAAATTAGGGTGCTCTAGGATATTTCAGAACAGGGATGCTCTGCTTTTATTTTGTTGACACAGTATATTTGAATGAACACTAACTATCTGAATTGTACGTCCTCATTTAAAGTGATAGAATCAGAGAATCATAGTTGATCTATCAGTTTAAACCAGGACACATAATTCAGATGTCCAGTTAGGTTAATAGCTAATTGGTTAGACCGTAGAGTTTCATCTTTGATGAAGATATTAGAGTATCCCATAAATAGTGCAACTGCATCTAAAAAAGGGGAATGGTAGCATCCCATACGCCAAACCTCAATTCAGAAATATGACATTACTTTGGGAAGGCAAAATTTGGATTCCTATATTAGAATTTTCCAATTATTGAGTGAACTAGCTGTATAATGTTCACAGTTGCTTATTTTAGAAAGTAATTTATTTCCTAAAAAGAATTTGCATCAGGATACATTATGGGAAACAAAATGTAATTAAGAATGGATTTTAATGAAGTCAGAGGATGTCCTCTTTTCCCTTCCTACAAGGGACCACAAGGTACTTCTAAATAGCATTTCCAGATTTCATTGTTTCATTATGCATTCATTTTCATAGAAAAGTAATAATTTTCAAATAGGCAACCTTGGAAAAACTTAAAAAGGAAACTATAGATTTTCCAGGTAAGTATTGAAAAAATATTCAGGGTTTTGAGCCTTTACAGTTTCAGGCAACATAGTTCCTGAAGAGCTTCTACAGTTTCTTCCTGGTATTAACTGCCTTGAAAAGTCCAGATATTGCCAAAAAAGCTCCCTTTCATGATTTTCTTCTCTAAGCCCACAGCATTTTTGAGGATTTGACCCATAAATATTTATTCAATATAAGGATTTCTAAATATACATGTATTTTAGGAAGAGCGTATTCTATGTTGAAAGGAGTCCACAAAAAAGGAGAAAATCTCATCAACGAGACAACATAAGAGCAGCAGATAAGCAGACATTAGCTACATTAGAAAATCACTCTCCAACCATAAATGAAAGCAAAAACATAAATGAAAAAAAAAAATCACATGCAATTATACCCAATATCTTGAAGAGCTGTATTTCAGAAAGAGCGATGCTTGAAACTGAAAAAAAAAAAAATCTGGCCTCATTAGCTAGATGTACACTTATACGAAAAATACTAAAACTGAAACAAGAATGAAAAAGAAGATCAAAATCAGCCTAAGGTTTTCAGATATTATTAACACTGACTTTGACTAAACAATTTTTTTTTTAATTTGCCCACTCAGAATAGGTCACATTACTTGAGATAACTGCCATAGTGCCTTTTATTTTCTCAGTTATTTTTAGCATAGGCCGTTTTCAATATGATTAAGTTTATTTCGCATTGGCTTATAAGTTTTTTCTTTTTTGTTCGGATTCTGCTTCTTTTTAAGTGAACTGTATTTTCTATTTATATTTTTTAAGGACAAACCTGATGCAAGTTGAAGTGGTGTAATTAGATAACTGTAAGCCATATGTGAGTAAAGAAGAAAAAATAATCCTTGCCCCTACAATTCTGTCTGTTATTTATGCAAGTGTGGCGAAAGGATCAACTTAGTAACTGGGTAAAATTAGTTCTTAGAGTGTATGACCATTCATCCAAGAAGAATATTGTACCTAAAATAAAGCTAAAAATGAGATAATAAAGCTAAAAAGAAAAACCCATGAAAATTCAGAGAAATATAAAAACTACAATGCACACTTATCTAATAATTTAAAAAATAATGAAATACATTTGAGATTCCTTTTGGAAGTTAGCCTACAACGCTTAAAATCTGTCTTGAATGATTCAGTGTGAACACATGCAAATTAAACTGATACTGAAAACACCTTTATCCTTTAAGCTCTCTATTTTTTTCTTGATGGTCAGCTATTAACTGAGATTTATAGTCTATATCCACCTTTTATTGTGGCTTTTAATTTTTTCTTTTTTTTTTTTTTTTTTTTTTTGTTATAAGGAAGCTTTTAAGATTTATAAACTCCTGGCAATATATATAATAATATCAGTCATGGGCCCTGGTGGATGTAGTTGCTAAGCAATTATCCATCATATTTGAGAAGTCATGGCAGTCTTGTGAATTTCATGCTGATCAGAAAAGGGGAAATATAACCCTCATCTTTAAATAGGGAAAAAAATGGGGAACTACAGACCAGTCTGTCTCACCTTGTTTTCCAGCAAGATCATGGAGCAGATACTCCTGGAAACTATGCTAAGGAACATGGCCAATAAGGGGTGATTCTTTACAGCCACCATGGCTTCAATGGGAGTGTGACCAGCAGGTCAAGGGAGTTCATTCTCCCCTTCTACTCAGCTCTTATGAGACTCCACCCACAGCGTATTCAGTTCTGGAGTCCCCAACATAAGAGGGACATGGACTTACTCAAGTGAGTTCAGAGGAGAGCCACAAAGATGATCAGAGGGCTGCAGAACCTCACTTACCAACACAGGCTGAGAGAGGAGGGCTTATTTAGCCTGAAGAAAAGAAGGCTCACGGGAGACCTTAGAAAAGCCTTCTAGTACCCAAAGGAGGCCTACAAGAAATCTGGAGAGGGACTTCTTGCAAAGCCATGTAGTGAGAAGGGAACTCAAAGAAGGTAGATTTAAATTAGGCATTATGAAAAAATTCTTTACTATGAGCGTTGTGAAATAGTGGAACAGGTTGCCGTGAGAAGTTGGATGCCCCATCCCTGGAAGTGTTCAATGACAAGGTTGGCTGGGGTTTTGAGCAACCTGTTCTAGTGGAAGGTGTCCCTGCCTGTAGCAGGGGTGTTGAAACTAGATGACATCCTTTCCAACTCAAACCATTCCATGTTTCTGTGAGTCTATGAATATTACGCGTAAAAACATAGAATTGTGAATGCCTAAGTATTTTTTATCTTTGTACTTTGCATCAGTAAATACCAGTGGAAATTTTTAAACTGCAGAACCAAGCACTTTTAACATCCAGGATTAATTTTCAGCTATATCTAGAACAAAAATCTGACTTCAAACATTCATAGAATCATAGAATCATAGAATCATAGAATCATAGAATAGTTAGGGTTGGAAAGGACCTGAAGTTCCAACCCCCCTGACATGGGCAGGGACACATTACACTAAACCATATCACCCAAGGCCTCATCCAACCTGGTCTTGAACGCTGCCAGGGATGGAGCCTTCACAACCTCCCTGGGCAACCCATTCCAGTGCCTCACCACCCTAACAGGAAAAAATTTCCTCCTTATATCCAATCTAAACTTCCCCTGTTTAAGTTTGAACCCATTAGCCCTTGTCCTATCACTACAGTCTCTAATGAAGAGTCCCTCCCCAGCATCCCTATAGGCCCCCTTCAGATACTGGAAGGCTGCTAGGAGGTCTCCACACAGCGTTCTCTTCTCCAGGCTGAACAGCCCCAGCTTCCTCAGCCTGTCTTCATCCGGGAGGTGCTCCAGTCCCCTGATCATCCATGTGGCCCTTCTCTGGACTTGTTCCAACAGTTCCATGTTCTTTTTATGTTGAGGACACCAGAACTGCACACAATACTCCAGGTGAGGTCTCACAAGAGCAGAGTAAAGGCGCAGGATCACCTCCTTCGACCTCCTGGTCACGCTCCTTTTGATGCAGCCCAGGAGCATTGTTTTTTTTTTGCTGCAGCCTAGTATGAGAGGGACAACAATCTGCACAGCCCACCCAAATTTTAAAGTCAGAATGAGGGAGACTTATTTCTTGTACTGATCAAGAGGAAGAAGGGTGAACTACCTGTATAGTATTGCTGTATTCAATGCAATAAGTATTCAGTATTCCTCTCCTACATCTGTCAACCCATATAACTGGCTACAAAATGTAGTCTCAGAAGGGTCCCTTAGGTGTTTCTTTAATGCTGGGGGGTCTTGGAGGTTTTGTCTTCTATGATATTGATTGCATAAGGCTTCCTGAACCTCTGTATTTCTCCAGTGATTTTTATGTTTTAGTCTACCTCTCTTTCCTCCATTTATACTGGACTTCAACATTAGTTTTAGGTTCATTTAGAGCCCTTACATCAAATCAATTACCTGAGTAGCAAATAATCTACTTTTGTCATGTCTGGAAATCTTTTAAGGTTTGAAGCATGTCCACCATTTGTTTTTCATAAAAGGCAATCTCAGTTGTTCAAAAGTAAGACTACAGATACGTTGATTTTCTCTGAGATAGTGTCAGGGTTAATGACAAATGTCTGTGCTACTTTCAGTAGTTCCAGTGAAAGAAAAGAACCTAGATTCATGTTTCCTCTGGGAACAAAGTTAGCATTCTTGCTATATTTAGGGCTTTTGTTCAACATGAATTTAATGTTTACAATTCCAGAGAATGAAATCCTCCAATGCAGGTGTTCTAATAATGGTAATAATGCCATAAATATCGTTGTAAGATTAACTGTGTATCAGCCAATTTGTACGTTCAGTTGGTCTAGTTGTAGGATAACTTTAATGAGAAGCAGACAGACAACTGGTAAGAGGAGGATATTATCCCTACCATTTGCTTATGAAGAACTTTTGAACAGAGAAAATAAAACTATTTTCTTGGTTTCACAGAAGAAATCTTTAGGAAATCCAGGACCTGAACCTGTATCTTGACTTGGAATCCAGTTGGAATTGATCCAGGTGACAAATTCTTACTGGTATCCTGAAGCATTATTTAGGCAACTGAGCACATATTATTCCTACACTGACAATGCTGCATTAATTTACAGAGAGGTAACTTGCTGTATTGATGCAAAGTGCAGTGTCTGCAACCAAAGGTAAAGGATCATCTTCATAGAATCGGTGGTAAAGAATTACAGTGGGTGTTGATCAAGTTAATGATTAGTGAAGCAAATACTCACCAATGAAAAAACAAAAATCCAAAGAATGTATTCAGGAATTTCTGATTTTATAAGAGAAGGTTCAGCGATCCTAGAGTGAGAAGACAAACCACAGCAATGGTCAGATTTGTGACTGCATGGCAATGAAACTCTTAATTTTGTGTTTGAGGTATAGGTGGTGTTTTCAAAGACAAAGGTAACTAGGCACGTATTCACTCTGACTTACCTTCAGAATGGTAGACCTTTTGGAAAAAGCATACGCACTGCTTTCTGTTTTCAGCATATATTTTTCATTATATATTTGAATCTTTCCTTTTGTAGCAATCTTTTATTCTAATATTGTAATCTTAAAAATAGTAAATATAGCATAAAAATTAAAGTTATCATGATCATTTCTGTTTCATAAAGCAAGCTATCTCACTCCCTCAGCATTATTGTGTCTTCTCCCAGTTTTGATCTCTCTGATCTAAACTTCTGCACCAGAGACTGTCATAACTGTTTGTTGTATGGTACTGAATTGCTTGTTACACTTCAACAAATAAGAAATCCAGCAACCCTAAGCTCATGCAAATGATTATTATGGATTAATTCATCAGATTGTTTGACAAACATTATACAACCAGGTCTTACGATAAGCAACAATAATTGCTTTAGCCCTAATTACTTCAAAGGTGTAAGAAGCTGAGTTTCCTATAGCAACATGGGTACTATTATAAAGTCGTCATATAATGAAGCATCTGCTTTGGAGTTTAGGACTTTTTTAGAATCAGAAGCAAAAAACATGCTTCCCAATAATGGGTAAAAGAAATGTATCTTGCTAGTAATTTGGCACAAACTGAAAGGTTAGGCTTTTAACTGGTTCAAAGAACAAATTGGACTAATAAAGTAAGAATAAAAGAACAGGTCCTGAGGGTACTGTCGCAAAGAGCAATGTGGTCTCTAATTCTATATTAAGCAAAAGTAATCAAAAGATGTTTAGGTAGAAATAAGCTGTGAGCAATCTGTTTCCACTCAGTGTGCTTATACCTTAAACCTCAATCCACTGAAACTGGTTTCATGTGATAAGTATTTTAGAGCAAACACACAGCAGGTGCTTACCATTGAATTTTGAAGCTGACTTTTAAGCTCCCTCTTCTCAAAAGAACAGCAGATTGTGATTCTGTGTTCTGTAAGCTCATGGGCGGTAAGAAAGAAAGCAGGCAAAAGAAATTTGTTTTGTTTTTAAGTGTCCAGCTCAAGGGCTGACTTTGGATATGCTAATCTTTTCAACTACTGCTCATGCAAGTTCCCTTTGAGGTAAGTGTTACCTAGGAAGAGACAGAAGCTATAGTCTTTGCTGCTTGCATACAAGCCTATGCTCTTCCGGGTGAAACATGGGCCTGTAGAGAAGGGTTTTCCTTCAGGAGCTGAGGTGTTAGCATAGCTTCTCACTCTTTTATTTTTTTTTATTTTTTTATTTTCTCCTCAGCTCACTTTCAAATTTCTCCTTTGATTTACTCTTTAATTTGTCCCATTCTAGAACAAAGTCCCCAAAATCAGAATGAAGATACCTTTATGTGCTACCTAAAACTAAGTCAGGCCAGACAGAAAGATATATCAGACAGCCATTTCCAGGGTAGATATCACTAATACCATTCAGAAATCATTCTCAATCTTTAAGGTTTAAATTGTTTACACATGAAAGCATATTCATATAAAATAGATTGAAAATGGCAGTATTTACCAATCAAGTCTTTTCTTTCAGAAGAAATTTGGATTTTCTACTAAGTTGGTTTTGGTAGGAAGTATTTAGTTCATTGGAAACCTCTTGAAGTGTTTGCTAAAAGAATTTTCTAAGTGAAGAAGAGATTTTTTTTTTTACTCTTCAGATGCATTCATTCTCTGTTCCATTGACTTATAAAAGAGTAAAATGAAGTAATATCTCTTCTCCGAGTGTGTGTATTAATACTGAAGGATTACTCGTGAAAATTTTAGCAGTTACAAGGCTGAAAATTATGGGTAAAAAGTCTAAATATTATCTGGTGTTCAGTGAAGAGACGTTTAGCATTTAAAATGTCATGGGAGGGATGCTGAAAATATCCTAGATTACACAGGGAAGATGAGTGAGGTGACGCGTTTTGAACCAATTGCAGCTTTTTCAGTCCTGTTCTCAGTCTTGAAAACAGTGTTGCAACAGCCATATTGAGTGTCTCCTGACCACGTGTAAGTGGAAGATGGTGCTGATTGCATGCTATATTACAGTGCAGGATAATTTTCTAGTTCTTTTTATTTCTTCATGCTACCAGAAAGAAATTTTTACCTTTCTCTTTTTTTTTTTCTTTTTTTTTTCAGTGACATTTATCAGGACTTCAGGGCCATCTGTACACAGAGCAGTTCCTGTGGTGTATGTGGTTATTTGTGACTGACATTGAGATACAAAATTTCCTGCATTTGGTGTGCTCTTGATGTCTTTAAAAACTGCACTTTTCCCAGTCTTCCCCATGTTTCCTTTATACATTAAAGATGCAGGAAAAGAAGACAGGTGTATGAGAGAAACTAGATGTGTATTAAAATAGAAGTTTGTTCTTTAGCTTGCATAATACATCTACAGATTCTTTTGTAAGAGTTGTGGAGCCATGTGGATAAAACACGTCTTCAGAAAGCTTTTGGTGTAAAGCTACTGTTTATATGTGCAAAGTTTCATTCTCATTTGTTATTCTCTGACAAATGGTTTTGCTTTCAGATTTCACCCACTTGCTTGTGTTGCTATTTGGTAAGGCAAATTACTGGTTTGCTAGAAATCCAGGAGAGGGCTTACCCATGGCTATGAAGACTTGAGTCCTCTCTTAATCTGACCCAGTGGTACAGCAAAGATGTGTAGATATTCTGTGCCCTGGTTTCCCAGCTGTAAAACAGAAATAATATCATTGTTTTACTTTAGATTGGTGTTGTAAAGACTAACAGAATCATAGAATCGTAGAACCATCTAGGCTGGAAGAGACCTTTAACATCATGCAGTACAACCATTACCCCAGGATTGCCAAAACTACCGTTAAAGCATATGATTCAGTCAGCTGATTGGAGCTAGCCTAGCTAGAGCCACAGCCGGCATGCTTCAGCGCCCGCGAGGGTCAACGGAGATTAGGAAAATCAGAAGGGAGAGCGCAGAGACATTGCGATTCCCGACATCTCCCGATCCCCGAAGCCCCAGCAGCCCTTGCGAGAGAGCGGCTGACGTGGCAGGGGGAGTTCCCACGATGACGGTGACCACCCCCCTGCCCCTTGCCTTGAAAGAGCCTTTGAGAGGGCAGCGACCTGTCGCTGCCCACCAGGCGCAGGGAGGAACAAGCAGGTCATGTTGCTGACCCTGTTGCTGGTGTCCAACTGCGGACCAATATGGTTGCCTCCAGAAAGAGAGCTTGCAGTAAGAAGACTGCAGCAACTCAGACAGAGACCCTGTCCCAAACCGTGCCTGTTCAAGTCTCTGGATTCAGGGAGTGCCAGAGCCTGCTGCTGCCGGGGGAGGAAGGACAGCATTCCACCTGCGTGAGGTGTGAGCAGGTAGAAGACCTGCTTAGCCTGGTGGCAAGACTTAAGGAGGAGGTTGAGACGCTGAGGACCATCAGGGAATGTGAAAGGGAGATCGACTGGTGGAGTAACTCCCTGACGTGCCAGTCGGAACGGTTCCAGGGAGATACCCCCCCAAAATGGGAAGGACCCCCTGCCCTCTCAGACAGAGGCAGATGGCCCGAGACAGCCCCTGCCCTGTAGCTGTTGCGCAGAGGTAGGGGATCAAAAAGATGACGAGGGTTGGAAGCGAGTTCCAGTTCGACGTCGTGGGAAACCATCCCCCCTTCCTGCCCTGCTTCCCCAGGTGTCCCTCCGTAATAGGTTCGAGGCCCTGGATCTTGAAGGAGAGGTAGGTGAGAATGTGGGGCAAGGCCAGCCCACAAGGCCACATAGGAAAAGGGGGTCGACTTTGCACCTCAAGACTGCCTCTGATAAGAAAGAAAGAAGGGTCATTGTAGTAGGGGATTCCCTTCTGAGAGGAACAGAGGGCCCGATATGCAGAGTTGACCCTCATCATAGGGAAGTGTGTAGTCTGCCTGGAGCTCGGATCAGGGATATCACTAGGGTGCTCCCCAACCTGGTGTACCCAACAGACTACTACCCGCTGCTGATGTTCCAGACAGGTGGGGAGGCAGCTGCTTCCCGCAGTCTGAGGGGGATGAAGAAAGACTACAGGGCCTTGGGGCGGATGATGAAAGAGTCTGGGGCTCAAGTGATCTTCTCCTCACTCCTTCCATCTTCCACTGATGATGTGGGAAGGAATGGGAAGATTCAGTTCATAAACAACTGGCTTCGAGACTGGTGCTACAGGCAGGGCTTTGGATTCTTTGATAACAGCTGGTTTTATAGAGCACCAGTCTGGACAATGACAAGTGGGAAAGGTTTATCTCACAGAGGCAAAAGGATGCTGGGGCACGAATTAGCAGGGCTCATTTGGAGAGCTTTAAACTAGATTTGAAGGGGGATGGGGTTGTAGCTGGGCTTACCCCAGTGGGGCAGCACTCCAAAATTGATGAAGACTGGGAGGCCTCCTATAATCCTAGGGTGAAATCGGTGTGCTCAGCTCGTTCCCTGAAATGTCTGTACACCAATGCGCGCAGCATGGGAAATAAGCAGGAGGAGTTGGAAACCTGTGTTAAGTCAGGAGACTATGATCTGGTGGCAATTACAGAGACGTGGTGGGACAGCTCACATGACTGGAATATAGTCATGGAGGGCTATGTCCTTTTCAGGAAAGACAGGCCAGCCAGGAAGGGTGGTGGGGTTGCTCTTTATGTGCGGGAGGAACTACAATGCACCGAGTTCTGTCCAGGGACAGATGACGAGCAAGTTGAGATTCTGTGGGTGAGAATTAAGGGGCAGGCTGGCAGGGGCGATGCTGTTGTGGGTGTCTGTTACAGACCACCAGATCAGGGTGAGGAAGTTGACGAGGCCTTCTACAGGCAGCTGAGAGCGGCCTCACAGTCACAGGCCATGGTCGTCGTGGGGGATTTTAACTTCCCTGATGTTTGCTGGAAGGACCACTCGGCAACCCAGCCGCAGTCCAGGAGGTTCCTCCAGTGTGTGGATGATAACTTCCTCCTGCAAATGGCGGATGAGCCAACCAGGAGAGGAGTGCTGCTGAATCTCATCCTCACTAACAAGGAGGATCTGGTCGAAGCAGTAAGGGTTGAGAGCTGCCTTGGTTGCAGCGACCACGAGATGGTGGAGTTCAGGATCTTGTGTGGTAGGACTAGTAGAATACCAAGTAGAATTGCAACCCTGGACTTTAGCAGGGCAAACTTTGGCCTTTCCAAGCAATTGCTAGGGGAAATCCCATGGGCAAGGCTGCTTGAAGGTAAAGGGGCCCAAGTTGGTTGGTTGGCATTCAAGGACTGCTTTTTCCGAGCTCAAGATTGGAGCATCCTGACACGTAGGAAGTCAAGGAAGGGGGCCAGGAGACCTGCATCGCTAAATAGGGAATTGCTGGGTATGCTCAAGTGGAAGAGGAGAGTTTACAGGTCATGGAAGGAGGGGCTGGCCACTTGGGAGGAATATAAGGCTGCTGCTAGAGGATGTAGGAAGGCAGCTAGGATGACTAAGGCATCCTTAGAATTAAACCTGGCGAGAAGGGTCAAGGACAGCAAAAAGAGCTTTTTCAAATACATGGCAGACAAAACTAACACCAGAGGCAATGTAGGCCCACTGATGAACGGGATGGGTGCCCTGGTGACAGGAGATACAGAGATGGCAGAGTTACTGAATGCCTTCTTTGTCTCTGTCTACTCTGCTGCAGGCAGTCCTGAAGAGCCCTGTACCCCTGAGACCTTAGATGAAATCAGGTCAACAGTTTGCCTTAGTCGATGAGGAATGGGTTAGAGACCAGTTGAGCAATCTGGACATCCATAAATCCATGGGTCCAGATGGGATGCACCCGCAGGTGCTGAGAGAACTGGCGGAAGTCATTGCTAGACCACTCTCCATCATCTTTACCAAGTCTTGGGAAACGGGAGAGGTGCCTGAGGACTGGAGGAAAGCAAATGTCACTCCAGTCTTCAAAAAAAGGGCAAGAACGAGGACCCGGGTAACTATAGACCGGTCAGCCTCACCTCCATCCCCGGGAAAGGGGTGGAACACCTTATCCTTGGTGCCATCTTAAGGCATATCAAGGATAAGAGGGTTATGAGGGGCAGTCAACATGGCTTCACCAGGGGGAAATCATGTTTGACCAATCTCTTAGCCTTTTATGAGGAAATAACACGGTGGATGGATGATGGCAGAGCGGTGGATGTGGTCTACCTTGACTTCAGCAAAGCATTTGACACAGTCTCCCACAGCATCCTCACAGCTAAATTGAGGAAGTGTGGACTGGATGATCAGGTAGTGAGGTGGACTGTGAACTGGCTGAAGGAGAGAAGCCAGAGAGCTGTAGTCTATGGGGCGGAGTCTAGTTGGAGGCCTGTAACTAGTGGAGTGCCTCAAGGGTCAGTACTGGGACCGGTATTATTTAATATATTCATCAACGATTTAGATGAGGGAATTGAGTGTACTATCAGCAAGTTTGCTGATGACACTAAGCTGGGAGGAGTGGCTGACACGCCAGAAGGCTGTGCTGCCATCCAGCGAGACCTGGACAGGCTGGAGAGTTGGGCAGGGAATAACTGGATGAAATATAACAAGGGAAAGTGTAGAGTCCTGCATCTGGGCAGGAACAACCCCAGGTTCCAGTATAGGTTGGGAAGCGACCTGTTAGAGAGCAGTGTAGGGGAGAGGGACCTGGGGGTCCTAGTGGACGACAGGATGACCATGAGCCAACAGTGTGCCCTTGTGGCTAAGAAGGCCAATGGTATCCTGGGGTGTATTAGAAGGGGGGTGGTTAGTAGGTCGAGAGAGGTCCTCCTTCCCCTCTACTCTGCCCTGGTGAGACCCCATCTGGAATATTGTGTCCAGTTCTGGGCCCCTCAGTTCAAGAAGGACAGGGAGCTGCTGGAGAGAGTCCAGCGAAGGGCAACAAAGATGATTAGGGGAGCGGAGCATCTCCCTTATGAGGAAAGACTGAGGGAGCTGGGTCTCTATAGTTTGGAGAAGAGGAGACTGAGGGGCGACCTTATAAGTGTCTATAAATATATAAAGGGGGAATGTCACGAGGATGGAGCCAGGCTCTACTCAGTGGCAAACAATGATAGGACAAGGGGTAATGGGTGCAAACTGGAACACAAGAGGTTCCACTTAAACTTGAGAAGAAACTTCTTCTCAGTGAGGGTGATGGAACACTGGAACAGGCTGCCCAGGGAGGTTGTGGAGTCTCCTTCCCTGGAGACATTCAAAACCCGCCTGGACACATTCCTGTGTAACATTCTGTAGGTGTTCCTGCTCCGGCAGGGGGATTGGACTAGATGATCTTTCGAGGTCCCTTCCAATCTCTAGCATACTGTGATACAGACCAGTCAGTCTCACCTCTGTGGCTGGCAAAATCTTGGAGCAGATTCTCCTGGAAGGCATGCTAAGGCACATGAAGATCAACAAGGTGCTTGGTGACAGCCAGCATGGCTTCACTAAGGGGAAATCCTGCCTGACCAATTTGGTGGCCTTCTATGATGGGGCTAGGGAACTGATGGACAGGGGTAGAGCAGTTGATGTCATCTACCTGGACTTGTGTAAAGCATTCAACACTGTCCCACACGACATCCTTGTCTCTAAATTGGAGAGATATCAATTTGATGGATGGACCACTCGGTGGATAAAGAACTGGCTGGATGGCTGCACACAAAGTGTTGTCGTCAATGGCTCAATGTCCGGCTGGAGACCAGTAACGAGTGGTGTCCCTCAGGGATCAGTGTTGGGACCGGTCTTGTTTAACATCTTTGTTGCTGACATGGACAGTGGGATTGAGTGCGCCCTCAACAAGTTTGTCGATGATACTAAGCTGTGTGGTTCGGTCGATACGTTGGAGGGAAGGAATGCCATCCAGAGGGACCTTGACACGCTTGTGAGGTGTGCTGATTGCCAACCTCATGAAGCTTAACCATGCCAAGTGCAAGGTCCTGCACCTGGGTCAGAGCAATCCCAGGCACAGCTACAGGTTGGGCAGAGAAAAGATTCAAAGCAGTCCTGCGGAGAAGGACCTGGGGTTGTTGGTTGATGAGAAAATGAACATGAGCAGGCAGTGTGTGCTTGCAGCCCAGAAAGCCAGCTGTATCCTTGGCTGCATCAAAAGCAGCGTGACCAGCAGGTCAAAGGAGGTGATCCTGCCCCTCTACTCTGCTCTTGTGAGACCTCACCTGGAGTATTGTGTGTATTTCTGGTGTCCTCAACATAAAAAGAACATGGAACTGTTGGAACAAGTCCAGAGAAGGGCCACATGGATGATCAGGGGACTGGAGCACCTCCTGTATAAAGACAGGCTGAGGAAGTTGGGGCTGTTCAGCCTGGAGAAGAGAAGGCTGCGTGGAGACCTCCTAGCAGCCTTCCAGTATCTGAAGGGGGCCTATAGGGATGCTGGAGAAGGACTCTTCATTAGGGACTGTAGTGACAGGACAAGGGGTAACGGGTTAAAACTTAAACAGGGGAAGTTTAGGTTGGATATAAGAAGGAAATTCTTTCCTGTTAGGGTGGTGAGGCACTGGAATAGGTTGCCCAGGGAGGTTGTGAATGCTCCATCCCTGGCAGCGTTCAAGACCAGGTTGGATGAGGCCTTGGGTGATATGATTTAGCGTAAGGTGTCCCTGCTCACGGCAGGGGGGTTGGAACCAGAGGATCTTAAGGTCCTTTCCAACCCTAACGATTCTATGATTCTATGATTGTAGCTCTAAAATAGCCAAGGTTTGCATGTAAATTGGAGTTGTTGCAAGCATCCTACAGAGTACTCAGAAGGAATTTTTAAAACTGCTTGTCTACTTTTGGAATTGGATGAAAACTTCTTAGTAGTCTTGTTGTTTACAGCCTTTCACATGTAGAATAGCATTAAGTCCCTTTTGAAGAACTTTTTTGATTTTTTTTTTTTTTGTTTGTTTTACCATAGTAGAATAGGGGTGATAAGGCCAAGGAGAATTATGACTGTCATGAAAATGTTTACTTCCTCTCCTCTTGTTCTGATATCCATCTCCAAGATGGATGTTGCCTCTTTTCTTGCTGTTATCAAAGTTGCTGTCAACTGTACTGGAAAACAGACTTCCCAGTTCTGCTGTTTAGTTACTTCTATCAGGCTGATACTGCTTCTATGATTCTGCATTTTGTGAAGACCTGTGAAATACTGTGTTTTTCAGCACTGTTGTCTCACAGCCAGTTTGGTTAGTTCTGTAAAAGCTGTGTCACAGTTACAAATAAGATCTCTGATTCATGCAAAACTTCAGAATAATTATTTTCAATATACTTCACTATCTGAACACAGCTTGTGACCAAGTGATTTTTTTTTCTTCATGTATTGTGATATTATGACAGGATAATATTGATATGTTTTGCTCTAACTTGTGTTGGCTTAGAGATAATGTCAAGAAGTGTCTTAAAGTTCATGCTTATTATTATCTAAAAAAAATACTTTAAATAATCTGAAAAGCTTATTTTTTTCAAGAAACTAGTACATTACCTTTTGCATACTAGTTTTACTAAGGATGTTAAACCAGTACGGTATTTTCCTGGCCGCTTGTAACTGTAAAAGGCCCTTCTCCTGAGGGGGACAGCCGGTTGTATATGACTGATTGGAAACCCAAAGTGATAGTCTGTAAAAAATTTCATTTTGTTCTCTAATTTTACAAGTGAGAAGATTTAAAAAAAACCTATAATTTTTGTCTTACATGCAAAACAACCTCATTGTAAATGTTTAATTCTAATTCAGTCATGAAAGCTTGAATGCCAGCTCAATGACTATGTAAATTTTTTAGAGTCAGAAGTTGGAAACATTAATTACTGCTCTTTGTGCTTACAACTGACTTCAGAATTGTTCAATTCATTATGCTGCTTTCACAATAAATCCCCTTTAGCAAAGAGGCTTGTCATTCAAAATAGCATGGGGCATTTTGTCTTGATTAAGATGAAGAGTCAAGAAAGCTGGCCCAGCAATGACACTCTCTGTGTTTAGAGGTCCAAGCAGTCCTCTGCTGATTAAATCCTTTTGTAAAAACATCTGTAATGTAAGAGTGTGATTCTGTAAGATTTCAAATATTTTAATTCCTCCTGGTTTCCACAGAGTTCCCAATTTACCATCGTGACTCCCTATTAAAAAGGAGGTGAGGGATCAAATAACTATACTCACTATATGTTCAGTCTTACAGAATGCATCTTGTATGCTGTTAAAAACGTGAGTGCCTTTTCCTAATTGAAGTATATGGCATCTTTTCCTCTATCTTTCTCAATGTCAGAGTTCCATTACAAGAGAGTGGCTATAGTCTGATTTTCACCCACCATAACTAAGATATGAATCTGTGAACAGTAGCAATGCTTGTGATTTAACTGGTTTACGTAACTACCAGCCTCACCCTCACCCCCCGCATTCTAAATGGCTGATGAATGATACTACATTGCATCTTTTAGGCTCTTTCCTTCTCCTGGGTTCTGACTTCTGCGATGAAAATACCGCAAACATCTTTGACAATACTTACTTCTGCATACTTGGGAGAAAACAAATCTGACATAAACAAATAAAAAATGAATTTGGATTAGAAAAAGTATCAACATTAGTATTTTTAATGGCTACTTTTGATGTACTAAAATTGAAGAGTAATTTTTAATATTGGCTTTTAGGAAGCTTATTTTATTTGTTTTGAAGTATTATAATAGATTCTAATGTTTTGAAGCTTTTCTCTGCAAGTGTAAAGACATAATGACTGTTTGTTTTTTTTTTGTTGGTGTTTTTTTTTTTTAATGAGACTCTCATGAAAACACTTTTTTTCAGTGAGCTGAGTTTTTAGGAAGAGCACCAAATATTTTGAGACTCACCATACAATTATTAGAATTGTTGATAGTGTAAGAAAGTCCAAATGTAGACCTCAGCTGCTTCCAAGTGTGCAGCAAGTATACAACATACATCAGTGATGACAATTTCATAATCCACTTCAGTGTTGAAGAGTGAGAGGTGTTTTCTGCATGTTTAGTCCCTCTCCACTCTCACCACCTGAGACTTAAAGCAGCAGCATATATACACTTCTTACTTGTAATTTAAAAGACAGTACAAACAAAAAACAGTAGTGATAGTGTTGTGAAGCAGAGGAGAAGGTAAAATAATATTCTGTTGTGGGAATCTAAGTTGCTGTCTTATGATAGTAAGAGACACCACTTTCTTTTTCTTATTTTGATTAACCTTAGCACATTTTGAATGCCCCAAAACTTCTGAGAACTTTTTGACTTTGTGCGAAACATATTCTTTTAATGTTATCAGCTTTCTAGTTAAATATGATCGTAAACAGAAATATCACCATTTGTGGCCATGTCATTCGTGATAAAGATATCAAGACATTGTCAGAAAGGATGTGGCAAGATTCACTTATTCTCTTGTAAAAATTCAATAGTATGGGAGCTAAGTTATACAAGAGGATGAAAGAAAACTGTCCTGCCATATTCAAAGTTTTAATCTTGGTTGCAGATCCATAATGTATTTCAGGACTTTTTGGATGGAACCTAAAATGGTTTTTCTCTCATTTTTATTATTTTTTTGCCCCATTTTCATTCTCGATTTCCTCTGATTCCTCCTTCCCCCCAGAAAAGCTGAAAAACTCCTCTCCCCCCAAAAACCACCAAACACTGAGTGCCCAAACCTACAACTCCAAAACAGCCCTGAAACTGTGTTTGGTGGTGGTGGGGGGTTAATGTTGTTTTCCCCCGTTTTGCAAGGGTGGGCAGAGGAAGAGAGCGAGTTGTGGCTTATTTCTTCGGAGTCAAATTTCTGTTTTCTGACTACTCAAATTCTGTTGTCCTTTATATAGCTTACAGAAATAAATAGTTGTTGAAAGACACTCTTATTTAACACAAAGAACTGAAATATTTTATTTATGGTGCTGTAAACCTACTTCAATCAGACATATATGCAGCGATTCTGTAACTGAAACAGCAGTTTACACACCACTGACAGTTGCTCTGAGTTTGTGGCCACTGATTTGTGTAATTTGAGCTTGGTCTTCCAGTTTGCCCTCTGAACTTGCTACTGGGGTTGGTTTGCCTGTGACTTTTGGCAGGTACAGTGCATCAACGTGCAATACATCTGTTACTAACTTTTGGTACACTGGATTCATATTCAGAGCTTGTGAAACAAGCGGAAGGAGGACAGCTCATTGTCAAGGAGCAACTGCAAAAGTATTCAGTTCAAAAGACAATGTTAGACACTATTGAAATTCCTTTTCAGTCTTGTTAAAGATGCTCTCTTTTTACTCTAGTTCAAGTTATGTCATATGAAAGATTACAAACTGTGCAGCATTGATTTGAAGTGTGATAATGTGCTTGAAGATTTGCTTGTAAAACCAAGATGAAAGCTGAATATTTTCCCTAGTGTCAATGGCAGCAGTTATTGTGATTGTCCGTAGGCTAAAGGTGAGAAGTTCAATTCCCTTTTTTTCTTCTCAATGTCTATCATTTTTTTTTTGTCAACTGTGCAAAATCGTGGTGTCCTTTCTTCCTTCCCTTCAGAAATGCTGTGCAATTTCTGCACACTTGTGTGTGTGCAGTCTCTGAAATACCTCAGAGAAGCTGCTATCTTATAAATTAAGATTAAATGTAGTATTGATTTCCCAGTAAAGTCATTTGCTGTAGTTGAGTTTACACACTGAAATATTGCTTGGAAAGGTCATTGAAATGCATCATTTTACCTCTGTTCTGGTCTTATCTTCATTGTTTCAATTATCACCGTTCTTGAAAGTATTAGCCATTTAGTTGGTAGTTTTTAAAAAAATATGTTGTTATTGTACATAATCAAGCTTTTGTTAACAAATAGTCTATTTTCAGAATGTCTCTGGGCTGGAGCATCTTACTCTACTCCCAGGACACAGCTTCAACTATCAGTATTACTCCTGCAAGAATACTGAAATCTCACCGTCACAGTAAATGGTATTTGGGCCTTTACATGAAGGACATCATATGAGGATTTTTGGCTTGATATTAATCACATGAAGGTGTCAGAGAAGATGGATAGGAGTACCTGATTGTGCATTCTGGAAGCCTACCTAGATGACAGGTAATGGAATGCACTTTAGGTGCAGGGCATGCTCTGGGTTTTCCCTTTGTGAATGCAAATTGGTTCAAACTGGGTCTTACCCTTGTGTTTCTGTGGGTAAATAGCGTGGAACTTAACACAAGCCTTGATGTCAAGGTCACTTATACAGTGCTATGTAGATTCAGTCCATAGGTACTGCAACTCATATTTTGAAAGATCAGAATTCTGAGCATGTGCAGACTTACTGGCTTTTCTGGAAATGCTTCTATCAGTAGAGGATATTGTAATGCTTTATTTTAAGTAATTAATTCTGTTTAGGTTCTGTTATGATCTTATTCCAACACTGGTGAATCAATATATTTTGATTGCTCTGAATTAAATGCTTTGGAATTTCTAGTCTATGAGAAATTCTCCAGCAGCAATGCTTAGTCATGATTTGAGAAAATTAAAAGCAAAATAAAGGCCCTTTAATTCTAGCCTTTCCCAGACATGAAAATTAATTTTGCCAAGCAGCTTTAATAAGCAATGGCATTAGTTCTTTTTATGTGACAGATACATTCCTGATCAAGGACTTTTCAATCTCTTACGCTCTTCCAGTGAGGAGGGGCACAAGAAATGGGAGCAGAGACAGAACACCTGACCCAAAGTAGCCAAAAGGGTATTCCATACCACAGCATGTCATGCCCAGTGTATAAACTGGGGAGATTTACCTGGAAGGGATCAATTGCTGCTCAGGGGTGGGGTGGGGTGGGTGGTGAGCAATTGTATTGTGTTTACTGTTTTGTTTTTCTTTTTTTTTTCTTTCCCTTTTTGTTTTTTTTTATTACTCTCTTTGTTATTTCCCTTAGTATTATATCATACTTTATTTTAGTTATTAAACCCTTCTTATCTCAACCTCAGGATTTTACATTCTTTCAGTTCTCCTCCCCATATCCCCCAGTGGGGGAGACAGAGGAGGTGAGTGTGTGGCTGTGTGGTACTGAGTTACTAGCTGGGTTTAAATCACAACAGTTCTTTGTGGTTTGCAAGACAGCCTTATACAGATTCAAGTCATGCTGCCTCAGTTTCTCTGTCAAATGAAAATGAGATGTATTGGGAAGAAATATCATAAAGATCCTATGGTCTGAGCATGAGCATCCAGTGGAGGCATATGAGAGAAGTTTTGAGGAAGATATAGGAATAGAAAGAGCAATTTGTAAACATAGTTGCCATACAGTGTTACATGCTTTCCATCTTCTCCCCAAAGGAATTTAGTTTATATATATATATTTTTTATTATTATTTTTTATTTTTTACCCTTAACCCTGTTTCTACATTTCTACCAGGCATAGATGATGCTGATTATAAAATCTTAAGCATATTACTTGATTATACTCTATGTATGCCAGGTTGATCACTTCAGCTGTACAATTTAAGGGTTTTGTGCATGACTTTTTTTCATTTTCTTCAAGGACTTTTAAGTTTGCATTCCTAAAGCACTAAGTTTATTTTCTCACACTTCATCTGTCAATAATTTTTTTAACTCTTCTTTAATTGTAACCATTAGAAGACAAAGTTTCCCTTCCCATCACCATTTAGCTCCGCTTATGAGGAAAGCAGCTATTAATTTTGGCAATCAGCCATTGCCAAACACTCAGCTGCTGCGACATGCTGACAGACAACTCTATGCTTCCCACAAGCCATGGTGTGCTTATCTGCAGCAGCAATGTTGTTTCTTGTGTCTGGGGGATGAATTACTAAAGCTAAAGTAATGGGAAGGAAGACTTAGAAGATACTTATGGGTAAACAACCTTCATCATTTTAATGGCTGCTTTCTATAATTTCTGTTAAACATTTCCATTCTGTGTCTCTTTTTCTCCTATAGGTTCTAGATAATTTCCTTCCTTTAGATCTTTCTTTTTTGAATAGTATTTTCTTCCAGAAGCCCTCCATTCGCAGCCCAAATATTTGCTAACTTTGCATTAGTTTCTGCAGATCCACTTTGATTCAATATCTGGTAATTGTTTTCTGTCATTTAGTGAAAATCAAAGTTGTATTCATTGTACAGTCTGGTCAACGATCTTGTGTGTATTGATCATATCTCTGTTTCTAAAATGCATCTTGCATTTTTAGGCAAAAAGCTCATGGCATCATAGAGACTTTATTCGGTTTTTGTTGTTTTTTTTCTTTGCTAGAAATCTTGAATTCAATATGTTTTGAACAAGCTTGAAATTTTTTCAACCAATTGAGTCAGCTGAAGCCTTGTTGACAGTTTCTGCCAGTCTTGCAAAGTATTTGCATGGACTTTGAAAACAGATCAGAAGAGTATTCTGCATGATTCTCAAAGTATGCAAATGTTGCCTTTAAGGAATATACACATGAAGAATATAATTTGCTTGCCATAAGACAGTGTTTCCTGTGTTTCTATTTTCTACAAATCATTGACTGAAATTCTTCTTCTTTTCTCCCACAGTATTTCCCCCATCTTACATAAAACAAGATCTTCTCCTTATTATACTCCACCCCTGCTGAGGCAGAGAGATGTAAACAGTCTCAAATATATTCAATTCTCATCACAAATGGCTACAAGAAAATATAAATTAATGCACAAATTGGGCTAGAGAAATAATAAAATTAAAGCAGTATAAAACCACTTCTAAATTAATCAACATCAAATTATATTTGTCACCCCTGTTTTCCATCATTAGGCCTAAAAAGGAAATCTGGTATAATAATAGGAGAAATAATATAATAATTGGTATTATAACAGGGGAAATGGTGTTCTTACATGAAGGAGAAAAAGACCTGCTGTGTCAAGGTTTTCTTTTCATTTCTCATGCTGCATAGGTCCTTGTGGTATATTGTCCAGTCTCATTTAATGTCATGAGGAAGAATGCCCTATTTAGATTAGAAATAAGGTAATTCTTCCAACATTCAAACAAATTTAGTTTTACTTCGTATTATACATTTTCTTTATCTTTTTTAATAAAAAAAAATTGTTTTTAAATACATGCTAGTCAATACTGTTTAATAGAGATAACATTGAAATAAAAAGTAGTAAATAATGCTGTAAATAGCTACTTCCTATATTTTTAGTATAATAGTTCACACAAGTTAATTTGTAAATTCAACATTTTGGATCAAGGTCAACCCAAGTGCTTTATTAAGAATTGTTGTAAAACATTAACACAAAGGACACCACTTCTTCTGTGAGACAGTTAAATGGTACTGGTCTTAGAATGAAACCCAGAAGCTCTGCTTAAGCCTTGTTGATTTTTATGGGAGTTTCTGGACCTATTGAAAGGAAGATAGAAACCTTTGAACGTTCAGCAACAAAGCAGCTCCTATCTCTGTGTTACTGCAGTGACAAATGCTGTCTGGCTTCTTGGCACAAAACAAAAGAGCTCTTTTAATAGGCAGAGCTCATACTTGCAATTCTGATGTTGCCAAGCTTGACAATGAAAATCCTCCCACCTCTACTTCCCTTAATGCTGGTGTCAGTATGGCTTGTAAGTAATGAAACAATGGATACGTTGCAAATCTCTGTGGACAGAGGTAAGAAAAAAAAAAAAAGAACACAAAAAGCCAGGACGAAGACAGCAATTCATAAGAGCAAAGTGAAAGCCATCATTGTGGTATGAAACATTTCAGACAAATCCCATGGAAATTAGAAATTACTGTTATCTAGCATTCACCTTTTACTATCAGCATCAAGACTCTTCTAAATTTGCTAGTTCAATATGGAGGATTTTCTCAAAAAAATGAGGAATATGAGGATTTATTACAAGTAGTAGGAAGTGAAACAAGCATTACAGGAATTGCTGGATTAAGGCAAAGTGGAGATTTAATTGGTTAGTTACACATTACACCAGCATGAGCAGTGTACTACTAACAGCATTGGCAAAGTTAGGCAGCAGGACAAAGCAAAGATGTCTACCCTGGCTGATGACTGTCAGGACTGTAATCCTGCAGCACCGTATTTGCATGCAGCCTCAAAACTGCTGGAAGGGAAAGAGTAGGGAGAAGTGCTGGTAAAGGGCCAGTGGTACCCTCTGCTAGCATGGAGAGAAGAAGATGGACTAAAGTCATAAGCAGTATCACAGCAGGTGATTAGGAGAGCAAGGGGACACCCCTGACTTTGATAGCAAATGTGATGAGAATTTATAAAACTAATAGCACAATCTTGCAAACCACTTATAGCTTTTGGTTGAGGAGGTTATTAATTCTTTTTAACAGCTAAAAGAAGATGTGTAGATTTAGTGTCACATGTTGTGTAATGGAAAAAAAGGAATATTGCCCTGTAGTTAATCTGGTGCTATTATTAACATGTAATGGATGACATTGAACTAATAATCTGTAGATAACCTAAAGAGCAGTTTGGAGGAAGAAGCATTTCCTGATAATGGTGGCTTCAAACGATGCTATCTCACCCCTATTCACTCCTCTATAAGTCATTAATGTTCACCTTTGAAAACCATTTGCAACTAGAAATGAATATCTGAGCACATTGTCCCAAGCTGCTTTTGAATATTAATGAAATTGATAACAGCAGATATTTTTTTTCTTTAAAAGGCCTTATTTTCTGACTGAGTTTAAATACTTCAGACCCCCTGTTCAGTCCCTGACACTTTAGTTTATGTATAGAAGAGATGTTCAGGAACAAGTTTCCTTCATGCTGAATCTATGTATACTTCTGTGCTTCTACAAAATAACTAAATTACCCCAGTAGGATATTCTTAAGAGAAATAGGAAATCAACCTGCCATAGTGCTTTAATAGCTTTAAATTCTTCATTATATAGTGTTTTTTTTCTAAATTTAGATTCATTTTCTGTTAAGTATCATAGTAAAATCTCCTTGCTGAAAAATTAAGGATAAAAACATAGTGCGTTACTCATGAAAGCCTCTATTTGTTCAGTCCTGTATGGCTACACAAGTCCACTGAATTGTATTCCATTGCATCCATGTAATTATTTATATCTAAATCAACGTACTGGAAGGACGCTACAGAAGAAAACATTGCTAAAAAAAAAAAAGAGGTTAAAAGTCACCTCTATAGTAATCATTGCAACTTTCATTTACATCTGTCCATTTAGCCACAGTGCAGAAGAATAACATCATTGGGCTGTTGTGTGTGCTGTGAATAACAGGCTGCAAATGATTTCTCTTATCAGATGCATGTCTGATACATTTTTAAGTATCGTGACAAGTTATTAGTTGGTGAATCTGCATGAATTCTGAAAGATATATCAGTATGATTCACTAGTTCCCTAATCCCTGTTCCTCCACCTACGTCCAAAACACACCACCAATTTTTGATTTCTTACATTTTAAGGTTGTCTTTTTTAGTGAGATGTTGGTTGGACTTGACCTTAAAGGTCTTTTCCAAACTAAACAATGAATTTCTGTGAATATATTTTGTATGCAACTATAAGCACTTAAATATATAATTCAAACTGAAATGGATAGCTAAAGTAAGCAGGACCAGCACAATTATTCTTTGTAACATTTTCTCTAAGCCTTTAGTACTTCCAGGAATTTTCTCAATTCCAGCTCCTAATTAACACCGTAATAAAAGTGAGGTGTTTTTTGTTTTGTTTTTTTTTTAAGGGGAAAAAACACTTTTGTAAAACTGTCATTGCTAGCATAAAAATAGAAACAACACACCCATTTCTCGATGCTTTCTAAAATCAGAGTGACAGTCCATTACAGAGGCATAGTTCCTAGCGGGAAATATTCAAGGTGTTCCTTACTGACTAAATTAGTATGACTATTCATGCAGGAAGCCATGAAATTCCAGGAGGGTAATACAAAGAGCAAGGGCACTCAGCATGGTTTTCACAGCATTCTTGAAGATAGACATGAGAGGATAGGCCATGTGAATATTAAGTTTTAAAAGCCTCTTATACTTCAGGAAGCCATTAAAACTATAAAATATTTAAAAGGATTTATAAAAACTACATATACACAGTCTTCAAAATAGCTTGAAATATGCTTGGAAAGATCAAAGAGGAACATGTTATATTATCATATGATGGAAGAAGGAGAACAAGTGGCTGGAGTCTGGTGTTGCAGGTTGAGAACAGAACTGAGGATAAAGGTCTGCTTTCCTAGTCTCATCTGACACACTCTGCTTGCCATCTTCACTTTTCTTATCTATCTTAGTGTTACTTAGAAAATTGTAGGAGGAGGTGGTGTGTGAAATATCTGAATAACCCATGATATTCTGTGGAAAAAAATGTGCCAGTTTGAGTGCTTGAATGGCTGTAATTACCATACTGTGGGCGAGAGTGCTGAAAGCTTAACATTTCAGTGAAGTATGGTGGGATTATACAATGCAAGATGTTGATATGTACCTATAACTTGCATATGATATAGTGTGACATTAAAAGCAACAACAGAACACGCGTTGCCTTTAGGCTAAAACCATACGTGAAATTTACGTCTCTTGTAAAGGGCCCTTTATAAATGTTGTATGCAGTACATTGCAAGATGCTTACACAATGCACTTGACAGTTCAAAGTGTTCCTTCAGTTTTACTGTGACAAATGTACTTCCAAACTTGAGATCCCAGTACCCTCTCTCATAAGCAATTACATCTTTCAGGATATATACAAGGAGCTATTAATTATGTTTACATCTTCTGCATCCTTTTTCTCTCTTCTTCTTCCCCTTTCCCCACCCTCCCAAAAGCTGAAGTCACATTCAGTTTAGTTAAACTTTTAAGTTCATGAGGGTTTTCCTGGAAAGAAAACCACAAGAAAACAACAGAATCCCTCTTCCCCAAAAACAAAACAACATGCTGTTCAGTAATGTTTAGTCTGACCAAGGACTTTCTGAATCTCATGCTCTGCCAGGGAGGAGGGGAAGCTGGGAGCAAGTAGAGACAGGACACCTGACCCAAACTAACCAAAGAGATATTTCATACCAGAGCACATCATGCCCAGTATAAACTGAGGGCAGTTACCAGGAAGAGTAAGATCACTGCTTGGGCAGGGCTGGGTATTGGTTGGCTAGTGGTGAGGAGTTGTATTCTCTTTCCTTGTTATTTCCCTTATCATTATTATTATTGGTGGTGGCAGTAGTAGTTTGTGTTATACCTTAGTTACTGGCCTGTTCTTATCTCAACCTGTGGGAGTTACATTTTTTCGGTTCTCCTCCCCATCCTTCTGGGAGCTGTGGGAGGAAGGGGGGAGATCAAGTAGCTGCGTAGTTGTGGGTTGCCGGCTGTGCTTAAACCGCGACATAACCTTATAGACACAGTTGAAGTTCTTGTGTGTTTGAAAATGAAATATTACACTGTTGGCTTAGGGTCAGAAAGAAATTAAAATTACCCATAGTCAAAACCAGAAATAAATAATCCATATTAATTGTTCAAGCAGGTGGATATAAGTAACCCTTCCCAAAAAATCAGTCAATTTCTCACTATAACTTACTTCTGTGTACTGTTTCATTTTAATTTTGTTTTCTTTTTTTTTTTTTCCATTAACTGTTGGTGGTTTGTGTTCAGCTAGGTCGCAGTTATTTCCTCTCTAGATTATCTTCTCCAGAAAGAGAATTAATTTTGTTGGTTCAGAATTTAATTTATCTTGAACTCTCATTATCAGTGCCAATTCCTGTACCCTGTTAAAATAATTGCAATCTCTGAAACTATTAAAATTCTTGTTTCTTAGTGTTTTTAATGTTGTTACTCTAAAATCTTCTGTACCTGCTTGCTGGTTTTTGTCCCGAGGTCCAGGAGCCTTCCTGCAAAGTATATAGGGGTTGCCAGTGGGGTGCCTCTTCTCCCACTGCCTTTTGCTCCTGAAGTTACATAATAGCTGTTACCATGTGCTGCACTGTGAGGATGACAGATCTAATTTGGCTGTGGCAGCTGCTTTTGAGCCAGGCTCCTCTGGTGGCCTGCAATGAAGAGCCAGGAACAGCCTAAAAAGCTTTTTGAGCTTTTTAGAGATGTCAACTGTGTGAACTAAAGGGCTGCTTGACTATTTTTTTTTTTTTACTATTATTTATTTATATGACATTGTAAGTAAACACATAAGGAACAGAATCCATTTGCTTCTACTATCTATTTGAAATTCCTAAATAGTAAAATTGATTTACTTTTAAGTATTTTGATATTCTAACATTATCAGAATATGGAAATGATTAGTAACTATGCTTCTTAAAGCATGAGGCTTTCCATGATCTACTGAACTTTCCCAAGAGAGAGGTGCATTGCCTAATGATGCCATTTATTTCCACTTGCTTTTATCTTTCTATGTTTAAGCATAAAACTATTTTTCCCCAAGAATGATCTCAACATATTTACAAACAGAATATTTAGGGTTATAGTGAGTTTAAATAAATTCAGTTCAGTAGCCTCTGAAAATAGTTATGTGCATGTAGAGTTCTATATTTGTCTGCCCTGTGAAGCACACAGAAGTGCTGCACATCATATTTATAAGTGCTATCTTGAATTCTTTCTGCAACTAAGACTCCCACTGAAGCCATCAAGCAAGCTACTTTTACAAGGAATGCAGACTCCTACTCAAAGTGAATATTTTTTGTTATAGACCAAGCCAGGGGATGCTGAGGGAATGCTTAGTGTTGCCTTTAAAAGTTACAGCAAAGTTTTGAGTCTGTAAGCAATAGTGTTGCAGGAGAAGAGTAAGGGTGTGTAATGAACAATAAAGTAGTGTTTCTCTGCATAAGCAAGCTAGTTAATTTCTCTAAAAATTGCTCAAAAGCAGAGTACAGGATGATGATTTCTGGAACAAAAAAAAAGGGTGATTTTTGTGAACAACTAGGCAGAACAAAGAAAGCAAAATAACATAATTCTGGTATCACAGTGTGGCTTCAGCTCCTTAGTTTGACCATGTTTACTTATAATGCTGACATGCTAGATCTGCTCATTTGTGTTTGTTTTTTCCTTGCTGAATGTCCTAATTACCAACAAAAGCTCCTATCAGACTGGCTCATTATCTTTCTGTCCCAGGTTACTGTCGTGGTTTAAACGAAGTCAGCCATAAATCATGCAGTCCCTCTCTCACTCCCCCACTTTTTGCCCTCCCCCTGCTCCCTGAGGGATGGGGAGGAAAATCAAAAGAATGCAACTCCCATGGGTTGAGATAAGAACAGTTTAGTAACTAAGGTATAACACAAATCACTACTGCTACCACCAATAATAACAATGATAAAGGAAATAACAAGGGAAGAGAATAAAACACCTCACCACCAGCTGACCGATAACTCCCCCCCCCAACCTGACTGGGCACTGACCGATACTTAGTCCAACCCCACAGAGCACCAGCCCTTCCAGGTAACTCTCAGTTACATCCTGGGCATGACGTGCTGTGGTATGGAATACTTCTTTGGCTAATTTGGGTCAGGTGTCCTGTCTCTGCTTCCTCCCGCCTTCTCCTCCTCCCTGGCAAAGCATGAGACTGAGAAAGTCCTTGGCCAGACCAAATATTTGAGCAATAACTAAAAACATTGGTGCTATCAGCACCATTCCCAGGCTGAAAGTCAAAACTGCAGTGGTGCACCAGCTACCAAGAAGGAGAAAAAATGACTGCTACTGCTGAACCCAGGATACTTACCATTTGCTCTTTTACTGTGTTCTCATAGTATTCTAGCCCAAATATTCAATCTTAGAATTGTAGAAAGGTTTGAGTTGGAAGGGACTTTAAATATCATCTAGTTCCAACCCCCTGCCATGGACGGGAACACCTGCCACTAGACCAGGTTGCTACAAGCTCCGTCCAGCCTGGCCTTGAACACTGCCAGGGACGCGGCATCCTCACCTTCTCTGGGTAACTTGCTCCAGTGCCTCATCACCCTCACAGTAGTTGCCATACTAAAAGTATCATGCAAGTGGGAATTAAAAACATTGTAATCACTTGTATTTATTGAATAGCTGGTCAAAGCTTTTCCTTTGGCATATGGCAAATGAAAAGGTTCATAATTTTGTTGTAGCAAGAAGACAATACAAATATCTTTTTTTTTCTTTTTTTTTCTCCTAGCTCACTCTGAAGGAGAGCAGATTAGCTGTTCCACCAGTAGCAGCCAGCATAACAAACTATAGTTCAGTGAAAGGTTGTCTAGTGGGTAGGAAAGGTAAGGAGCCCTTGGCATTTGTTCATGAAATGTTTATCAAGCCAAATTTCTGTAAGTAATATCCTTTAACTGCATGTGGAGAGTGAAGGATAATGGACAATGACTCCAATTTGTTAGTACAATAAACTGAATGACATTTTACAGGGTTATATAATGCTAGCTAGTGTTCGTTTGACATCAATTGATGATAATCATTTACCAACCCCCCCCATCCAAAAAAAAACACCCAACCCCCAAAAACCCCAAACAAAAAGAAGAACCTCCACACACTCCCCATAAACTCAGCACATTAATCTCAGAAAACTTGTGGGGGAATGATGTTTTGCTACCACATAGCTTTTTCTTTCTTTGCTTTTAAAGGGAAGGTAACAAAAGCCTATGTGTTTGCTATGTTAAATATATTAAGCGATGTGGACAAAACTCATCACTGAAATATTATGGAGGCTGTAACTTGGCAATCTTATTAAACAAGGTAGAAATAGGGCAAATATGATTTCTAATTCCTATAAGGTTTTCAGTTGTGTTCTATATTTTTCCTGTCCATGCATGTTAAGTAACCTTAAATACTTCTTTGATATAGTGTCATCATCCCATAAATGTGAGAAAGCCACTGTAGTTTTACAGGCAGAATCCTGTGTTGATGATTTCAATCATTCCAAATGAAAGTTTTATTTTACAGTTGTGTTGTTAATCTACCCTTCTGTCAAAACATTTTGCACTTTTGGCCTTCTGAGTTCATACTCCTCACCAGAGAAAAAGAAGTACCAAGGGATTGTTTGTTTGTTTTTTTGGTTTTTGTTTAAGTGAACAATGAATTTCAGATTTGAAACTGTCATCAAACCTTGGATTTTTTTTTTTTTTTCCCCACCATACCTGAGGAAAAGAATCAGAAGTTACAGCTGCTACATTAGTATGTCCTCATGGGAAAAAAATTAAAAGTGATATTGTGTGTTTTGAATAATGGTAATCTCTACTTAATAGCCTTTATGAAAAGTAAGGAACTTTTTAATAGCTGGGACCATTGTCCTGTGTCTCTGGTGTTTGAAACTTTTGTATTAGGATTTCATGAGGAGTACTTTGGGACTACATCTGGCAAAAGACTTGAACACCTTCCAGTTAAATTTCATAACATTTCTGGGTCTGACATTGATATTATTATCCCAAACATCAGCTGAGACATTGCCACCTTCTTTATTTTGTTTTGGGAACATCCTGTTTTCTGTTCAGAACTTTTTTCAAGAGGTAGAGAAGAAAAGTGAGTGTTTTTTGCAAAATTGATACTGCACTGTAGCATCCATGTTGAGCATTCTGACAGATAACTGTGATGCCCACGTTGCTACATGCCCATGACCTTCATGGGCACAGAGAATTTGGTGTGCAAGTGGAGGTATGGGGCTTGACATGTGTGTATTAATTAATTGTTCAGTGCACATTAGAGACTTACACTGAAAGCAGCATGAAGGCCTTTCACAGCACTAGAGTGCACAGCTTCAGGAAATATATATTTGTATTTGGTGGCTTCCTCCACCTCTTCTGGGAAGGTAGGCACCCATTAAATGCTCTTTTAGAGAACTGAACAGAGATCCAAGTTCCCTCCTAAAATACAGCTAATGTTGCTTTTCGTGTGTGTATACATATATAAATAAAAGTTAATAAGCAAAGTCAGGTCATGTCTCCACTTTTGAGAACTGCTTGTAGTGACCTTATCTGTACCTTTAGCCTTCAGCTCCAACCAACAAACTATTGTAGGGCTGGGGAGATGAGAGGAGTTGGAGACACTAAGTAGGCCCCCCTCAGGAAGCTCTTGGGAGAACTGGCTACAAGGGATTTGGAGAAGGGCGAGGTTCTGAATGACTTCTTTGCCTCGGTCTTCACTGGCAAAGGCTCTGACCAAAAAACTCAAGTCTTGGAAGGGAGACACAGGGACTGTGAGAATGAAGACCTTGCACCCACTGTAGGAGAGGAAGTGGTTCGAAACCATCTTAAAAATCTGAACGTACACAAGTCCATGGGTCCTGATGAGAACCATCTGTGGGTCCTGAAGGAGCTGGCAAATGAAGTTGCAAGGCCGCTGGCCATCATATTTGAGAAATCATGGCAGTCAGGTGAAGTTCCTGACAACTGGAAAAAGGGAAATATAACCCCCGTTTTCAAGAAGGGGAAAATGGATGACCCAGGGAATTACAGACCAGTCAGTCTCACCTCTGTGCCTGGCAAAATCTTGGAGCAGATTCTCCTGGAAGGCATGCTAAGGCACATGAATATCAACAAGGTGCTTGGTGACAGCCAGCATGGCTTCACTAAGGGGAAATCCTGCCTGACCAATTTGGTGGCCTTCTATGATGGGGCTAGGGAACTGATGGACAGGGGTAGAGCAGTTGATGTCGTCTACCTGGACTTGTGTAAAGCATTCGACACTGTCCCACATGACATCCTTGTCTCTAAATTGGAGCGACATCAATTTGATGGATGGACCACTCGGTGGATAAAGAACTGGCTGGATGGCCGCACACAAAGTGTTGTTGTCAATGGCTCAATGTCCGGCTGGAGACCAGTAACGAGTGGTGTCCCTTAGGGATCAGTGTTGGGACTGGTCTTGTTTAACATCTTTGTCGCTGACATGGGCATTGGGATTGAGTGCGCCCTCAGCAAGTTTGCTGATGAAACCAAGCTGTGTGGTTCGGTTGACACACTGGAGGGAAGGAATGCCATCCAGAGGGACCTTGACACAGTTGTGAGGTGGGCTGATGCCAACCTCATGAAGTTTAACCATGCCAAGTGCAAGGTCCTACACCTGGGTCAGAGCAATCCCAGGCACAGCTACAGGTTGGGCAGAGAAAAGATTCAAAGCAGTCCTGCGGAGAAGGATTTGGGGGTGTTGGTCGATGAGAAAATGAACATGAGCAGGCAGTGTGTGCTTGCAGCCCAGAAAGCCAGCCGTATCCTTGGCTGCATCAAAAGCAGCGTGACCAGCAGGTCAAAGGAGGTGATCCTGCCCCTCTACTCTGCTCTTGTGAGACCTCACCTGGAGTATTGTGTGTATTTCTGGTGTCCTCAACATAAAAAGAACATGGAACTGTTGGAACAAGTCCAGAGAAGGGCCACATGGATGATCAGGGGACTGGAGCACCTCCCGGATGAAGACAGGCTGAGGAAGTTGGGGCTGTTCAGCCTGGAGAAGAGAAGGCTGTGTGGAGACCTCCTAGCAGCCTTCCAGTATCTGAAGGGTGCCTATAGGGATGCTGGGGAGGGAGTCTTCATTAGGGACTGTAGTGACAGGACAAGGGCTAATGGGTTAAAACTTAAACAGGGGAAGTTTAGATTGTATATAAGAAGGAAATTCTTTCCTGTTAGGGTAGTGAGGCACTGGAATGGGTTGCCCAGGGAGGTTGTGAATGCTCCATCCCTGGCAGTGTTCAAGACCAGGCTGGATGAGGCCTTGAGTGATATGATTTAGCGTAAGGTGTCCCTGGCCACGGCAGGGGGGTTTGAACCAGATGATCCTAAGGTCCTTTCCAACCCTAATGATTCTATGTTTCTATGATTCTATGAATGGGAACATTTCATTCATATATTTCAAACTCTATTAGTACCAGGCAAGATTCCTGAGATGGAAAGAGAACTTTAAAGTGAGTATAGTTGAACAACCTATTTTTTTACGGCACCTATTTGTAAAAAGCCAAGCTCATATTTCTGCCCCTGCTCTCAGAATAATTTTTATATTTTTTTCAAATAACATTTCAGGTAAGTCAGAAAAATATCCTTGGATTAGGGAATGCACTTTATGATCATAGGCTTTAATACTTTTGTGGTCAGGATTGCAAGGCTTTTGATTATATACCACTGAATGACTAAAAGAGAATATCTAGTAACTACATGCCACATCACACCAGTTCACAGCAGCATCCTGAGTAATGCATCCTCTTTCCTGTATTTTCCAGGGCTTGTGCAAAGCTTCTTGGAAAGATTTCTAAACCTGAGGTAGACTGAAATTAGTATGCTATAGAGAAGTAATATGTACAATATGTCATTTGTCTACTGTAGCCTAAAGAATTGGTTTCTACTCTGGAAAAATTCTTGAATAAAGATACGTGGTGGATATCCAGATCTGTCTCGTACAGTGAATCGATCTATAAGGAGAAAATGGATAACTCTTTGTTTTGGTACTTTATCTTCAGACTGTGCACTAAATAAATTTTGACAAACATTAAGTCACAACAGTATAGGAAAATGTGAAATAACTCTGCCTGTATGAAGCCGGCTATGCTGTTTATGAAATGGGAGGGTAGAGAGGGTCCCCTGAAGAGAGATTACATAAATAGCAATTAAATACTGTATTGTAATACATATACACTAGGGGATAAAATACAGGTTCTACAGGCATACTTCTTTGTAGAATCTCTTATCTCTCCATGAACCTGACTTTCTTCCAGACTAATCAGCAAGTTCTATAATATTTCAGTGCGGTTTGTGTTTCAGTTGCATATCAATGTTTATAAAGAAAGGGTTCTTATGCATTTCTCAGTTAATATCACAATTTTACTATTTTTGAACAAGAAGAAATAATTCAAAATATGTGTGGGTTTCTAAATTCCATGATACCATTACAATCTGCTAACTAAAGCGAATAAAATACTGCAAGCTGAATATGAAGCTGAGTTCTGAGTTGTTTCGAGTTCAGGAACTTTTCTCCCTGTTTCATTGAACTTTTCTCCCTGTTTTTAGCTGCAAAAGCATATATTTTTAGTTAAATATTATTCAGAATACTGGTTTATCACCTGTACTTCAATAAAAGTCATACTGAAATGCCTAAGGCATCATTTGCTGTTGTGCGTTTATTATTTTTCTATTTCAGAAAGCTGTATTCGGTCAAAGACTGGGAGCAGTATTAAATAATTCTATTTTGTTGTTATTTCATGAGTGTAAGAGTTTGACTGTGCCCTCAATATCTTGTCTCCTCTTACAACAATGCACTGTAGTGGTGATAATTAGTGTCCTGAATTTGGACATGCGACCCATGGTGTGGGGTTGAACACTGAGAAAAAGTTCAATGTGCCCTTTCAGTCAGACATAAATTGGTTGTGATTGCAGGTTGGGCATGCCTAATGTCTCCTGTGCTCTTTTCCAGTGCTCTGTTCTCTTTTGTTTATCAAAAGAGGGAAATAGAAATGTAAATTTGGAAACAAAACATACAATATAACTGATGAAAAACCAGGCAAATATATAATGACCTGCAGGAAGAAGGCATTTATTTAAGCTGCTGGTTATGAGATCCACTAATATTCAGTCCTTGTGCTGCAAAAAGAGAAATTTAATCCTTCTTGAATGCTTACAGATACTGTAAATATTTTCAGAAATAAAAATTTGTTGAAGAGTGCTCAGTAGAGTTAGATATTGCAAAGAATTTTGTTAGCTTTATGATTTTATAAGGATCGGTGAGCAGCTTTTAAAACTTCCCTTGTAATTAAATAATTAATGGAAGAAGGACACTGAACTAATATAACTAATACTCCATCTAGATTAAGAGAACTGAATACTGAAATTGTGCTAAAATGGAGTTTGAATGAAAGTACTTGAGTATAGAATGTCAAATATCTTCACAATCTCAACAAATTATTTAGATACTTATTTTCTTTTTCCATTCCACAATTGAGAAACAGAGAAAATGTTTTTATTTCATATTTCAAGAGTCAGAGGCAATAAAATACTGTGGAAATTGCTTAAAAACAAGCCCCACAAAACTAAAAAAATCCCAATTTAAGATATATGGAATGAATTGCAAAATGAAGAAACTGTAAGTGATGATACCAAAAGTAAAACCTACATATATATGTAGATTATTGACTATATCCTGTCATTATTTAATGAAATTACAGGTACTACTGCCTAAATGGCATTTGTCAGCTTACAGAGCTGACTGTTGCTGTACAGAGTGCTGCATATGTTATAAAGCAATAGAAATAGTTTTCATTTTCACATTTATGTTTATTGATATTTTATTAAAGAAAGTAGAATAAACTGTTTCCAATTAAAGTGATGTCTGTTTTCTTTGTAATAGCAGCAGTTGCCTCTAAAATGAAAATTTTTCATTTTTTTCATTTTTAGTATGCAGTGTATAAGATTAGTACAGATGCTTATGTAGTAATCTTTTTTTGGAATAGTTTAATGTCCTGAGTTCATCTGTAATGGTTATTTTTCTCCTTTTTAGTAGCTGGTGCAGTGCTGCATTTTGGCTTTAGTCTGAAAACAATGCTGATAACACACCAGTGTTTTCGTTGTTCATAAGTAATGCTTAATTCGATCAAGGACTTCACATCAAGTTTCACATGCTCTGTCAGTGAAGAGGGACGCAAGAAGCCAGGGAGAAATAGAGACAAAGACACCTGACCCAAAGTAGCCAAAGGGGTATTCCATACCATAGCACATCATGCCCAGTATATAAACTGGGGAGAGTTACCTGGAAGGTTTCTATGTCAATGTTTAGTAGGTTCCTGATATTGTTTTACAATGAGAAGTTCTAAATGTTTTTTTCCATGCTTTAAGGTGAGGAATGCCATGTTACAAATTTAATCCTGGAATTAGAATTATTACTAATACATGATTTCACAGAAAGTTTGGCATCTTTGTGAAAGAATATGCAGATAATGTAAAATAGCTACATAAAAGACAGCTGCTTAATTTTTTTTACAAATTGAAAGGAATGATTTTAGCATAGCTGTGTTTAAACCAAGGTTGCAAAACATGGCTTAAACCATGTTTTTGACCACTGTGCTTTTTATTTTTATCTATGTGCATTGATTTGCTGTGACAGAATATAGCTACTGGTCATATTGCTCTTTAGAATAAACTCTCTGGCAGTAATTATGGTAGCATAGGGTTAGTATTTTAGTGGTTTAACGAACAAATCCTAGCAGTGATGCAATACCACTAGGGAGGCTGGAGGAAGCATTGCTTTACCAATAAGGACTAACAAAATTATTAGTGTGTCTACAGTCGTTTCCTGGTGTACAGGGAGATGTTATCCTTTTCAGTAGAGAATAAAATTAAATTTTCTCTAATAGTAAAGTTAGCCTATTGAATAAAGATTTGAGGGTGTTTGTCTGCACGATGTGTATGCAGGACATCACTCTTTTCTAGAGATGACTGCAGAAAAAATTCACAGAACAGAACCTAGTATCAGCCTTCACTTAAGAAGTGGAGGCTTCATACTTCTTTTATTCCCCAGAAGAGTCAAGTTATGTAGCACAATTAACTGTGCTACAGATTTTAACAAAATCTTAACTATGGTTTAGTAAAGATTCAGAGCATGCTTATGTTTGACACATGTATATTTGCATTTCAATATTATTTGACATTGTTTTCAAATTATTAGTCTGTGAGCATAACTAATTAGAATTCTAATGACAAGATTAAGCATATTTTAATACAAATATATGAAATAGAAGGTTTGATTAACAATAACAATTGCAGAATAACATTTTTCATTCGAAACATGGACGCAGTTGAAATGAGAGAAAAAAGACATTTCAAATCACCAGTTCTGACATAAAAACACCATGATTTTTAAAATATTGTTATTGACCCAGGAGGGGTGGTGGTATTGGTGTTGGAAATTCAGTTAAGGAAAGATGCTAAAACCTTTATGTGAATGCAGAATAAGCTGCAATTTACTATTGAAATACATTTGCTGCAAAATAATTTATCGTGCATAGTGTATTGTGAAAAGTTCAGTTCTCTGCATTTAAGTAATTCATGACTGTTGTGATAGCTATTTCATAATCTGGAGTAAAAATACTTTGTCCTCTCAGTATACAGGAGAATTCTGGTATCCTGTAGACCATGAATACAGGGAGTTTGTTTATGCCACTCATGACAGGCTTCCTCTAGTTATGCAGCTTTACAGGCTTGTCTTAAACTACCTGAGCATCCCAGAGATCGGGAACAAGATGGAATTAGTGCTCTGAAAAAAATTCTACACTCACTTTCAGTGGTGAAATGGCATTGGCTCTGTAACATTTTCTCCTGAATGATTCATATCCTGTCAATCATAGGTATGGACAAATTAACAGTGGAATCCACAGACAATTTACTACTTCAAGATACAGTTTGAGTCTGTGCTGGTTTTAAACATTCTTTAAAGGCACCTGTAAAAATATGGTGCATTAGCACAGTGAGATTTATTATATGCAGTTAATACACTTCTCCCAGTGTCAGGTTCCCTCTTTAACCATTAGCTACCAGACTGTAGCTAACAGAATCTGTGCTGGTCACTTGAAGCAGTCTGTGGAGAAAAGAAGTGGGGTATAAAATTTATATAGTAAACACAAAGCAATATCCTTCTTCTAGGAAAATAGATGTCTCTAGGAAAGACATAAAGACTATGACTGCTAAAGGACTGTTTGTGTTTTCAGAAGTGTAACTTCTGGCTATCACATAAGCAGACAAACTGGCCGTGTACATTCTGTTTGCCTAAGTTGCGTGGCATTATCTAGCAGTCTCTTTGGCTTGAATTCTAATTTTCATACAATATGCTTCAGGTGGGTAGAACAGCCCTTCCAAGGGCAACTACATCCTCCACCAAGTTGGAGAGCTGGGAGAGTGGAAAGTTGTATTGTGCCAAAAGTCTCTGAGGAGCACAGCAGGCACAGTGATGGCTGCAGTGTTTTTCTGAGGTTGCCGGCTTATCTAAATATTAATTCAAGTGGAAAGCTGTATTGAAATCACAGATTCCAGTATGGACTCTGATAAGAAATGTAAGTAAAAAAGACATTACAGAAATAGTGCAGAAGGGTAGGAAATGTAACTGTCTTGACCAGAGACTAGATTGAAACACAGCAAACTGATGAAATAACCTGAATGTATTCAATATGGAATCATAGAATCATTTAGGTTGGAAAAGACCTTTAAGGTCCTCAAGACCAGCTGTTAACCGAATACTGCCAAGTTCACCACTAATCCCTGTTCCTTAAGAACCATATCTACACATCCTTTAAATACCTCCAGGTATAGTGACTCAACCACTTCCCTGGGCAGCCTGTTCCAGTGTCTGACAACCCTTTCAGTGAGGAAAATTCTCCTCCTATCCAACCTTGCTCAGTTAGTGTTTGAGGCCTTGTTTGCATTTTTCTCTGTCATTATTTATCCCATCTGGCAACTAAACATGACCCAGCCACTCACTCCCCACTCTGGTGGGATGGGGAAGAGTAGAAGTGGGTTGAGATATAAACAGCATTTAAAAGGGAAAGTGAAAGCCACTTGCACAAGCAAAACAAAAGAAGAAATTTGTTCATTACTTGCCATTGGTAGGCAGCCATCTCCACGAAAGCAGAGTCCATCACTTGGGAAGACAAATGACATTATCTGAAAACCCTCCCTTCTTTCTTCTTCTCCCAGTGTTATAAGCTGAGCATGATGTCATATGATATGGAATATTCCTTTGGTCAGTTGGGGTCAGCTGTCCCAGCTGTGCTTCCTCCCCGCTTCCTGCATACCCAGATTCCAGCCTGCTCACTGGTGGGGTGGTGTGAGGTGAGAAGCAGAAAAGGTCTTGGCAATTTAGTTACCAACAATAACTAAAAATCCCTGTATTATCAGTGCTGTTTCCAGCACAAATCTGAAACATATTCCCATTTCAGCTACTGTGAAGAGAATTAACTCTGTCCCAGCCAAAACCAACACATGCAGAGTGACAGTTTATGATTCTATGATCCTATGTATTTGGCAGTAATAAGTTTACAAGCATGCAGTGCTTGTTGCAGTTCACCACTTGTTTTTCTTTAAACTTAAGTGTCTGTAGAAAGCATGCTGTTATTCAGTGATGACAGATAATATCTCCAGAGTTTTCTTCATGATCATTTAACTAGTATTAAAAATACGATACTGGTAAGTCTTATGTTTAGAAATATGTATTGCTGTTAAACTAATTTTGTTGTTTGTCTGAACAGCGTTCTGCAGGGCCATATTAACAAAGCACAGTATTAAGGTAAATTTATCTTCTTCATTATACTTTAAAAATTATTGAAAAATAAATATGAGCTGACAATATAAACCTAAAATTATTTTTCTATAGCAATGTTTTTCCTATTCTTGACCAAAGAAACTGTTGAAGAAATGTGTTTTCCTAAAATTTTGTAATCTTTTTATAGAATAGTTTTCCAACTTGCCATACAATTATGGCATGGTCATCAACAGTATTTTTATGTTCCAGAAGAAATTCTGATATTTGTTTAGGTATGAAAGTAATAATGAAAAGTACAATTGACATTTCATAATAAAAAAAATGGGAATAATTAAAAGTATGTGTAATAGGTCAAACTTCATTTTAATAATTTAGCTTAATTTTATATTTTTGGCATGTTGCTTTCATTGAACCTTTTCCTAGACATAAAATAATTTAATACAGGTTAATGTGTTCTGTGTGTTCTATTTAAATATAGCAAGTATTAAGAAAAAAACTAAAATAGGCCTCATAGTCAAAGGCTTTGCCCTCAAATATTCAGTGTCAAGGCAACAGCAACAAAAATTTAAATGAGATTATCTTCACAGGCTTTTTGTGTCTATGTGCTGAGATGATGACTTGCACATCTTTTCACCTAGCTTTCAATGTGGGAAAGTCCACAGTGAGGAATTAATTCATGTTCTTCCATGTGCCTTTTATGTTCTGCTTTATTTTCAGGCTCCTCCCTAGTGGCTCAGACTGTGATTCAGGGCACCTAGAGGGCCTTGCTCTCTTTCTCTGCATGCAGAAGCTCATTCTTTATTCTTGTGAGGGTTATCAGATTTGCCAGTGGGTGATAGCCTTTTGGGTGGCAGAGGAAGTAGGACAGAAACAACCAAAGCCAGTCACAGAATGCTACACTTGCTAGCATTTTCCTACAGAAAACAACTAAGTACAATACTCCTCTATTTTCTTTTTCCTTTTTTTTTTTCCATTCTTTCATTCTGTATATACCCCAGTATGACCATGGCAGTACATCAAACATACTTCAGTGCTCTATTATACAACAAAAAAAAAGGAAAAGAATACAGAAAAGGTTCACATGGGAATGGTAATATTTATATATGAATGTAGCATACAAAATGTTACTGAGATTTGAATTTCCATATCTGACATATTAGTGATTTGGTTTTCTTTGATTACATCCCAAGAAGCAGCACAAGATATGTATGCTATTAACAGTTGATACATTGGATATGTTTAATATTTTCCAAATAAAATAAAAATATTTAATATTTTCTTGTGGTTTCTTCTGTATAATGCTTACATTAATGTCAATGAAACAGCACGTTTCTTTTAATATTCCTTAGGATTTTGAGAGAACATCTAAATGACACATACTGGGCTGATTCAAGCATTTTGCTGTATTAGTATAAATATTTCTTTTTGAAAACGCGCATAAAAAGCACAGTAGGATTATAAATTTGGCATTAGCATGTCCCAGAGGGCTTATGATTATATAGCAGTGCTAGGAAATGAGACCCTTCTTCCAAAAAGCTATGATTTTGCCCTGTAAAGGTAATTTGATAGGGGTATTTTGCAGGCATATAATGGTTTGCTAGGGGAGAAGCTCTGCAGGACCAGGTTCTGTGTCTCAATACCATGTAATAAAAAAGGGAATCTATGTACAGTTATTAAATATTGCAGATGCTACTGATACTGTCTTAGTAATTACTCCTTCATTCTGTTTCCATCCTTTATGCTTTAGCAAAATGGTTATCTACAACATTATTGCTTATTCTTCACTTATTCTCCAGTTTAGCTGATATCAGTACTTTGATATTGAATTTTCTTCTAGTCACTCTATACAACCATATTCTTAATTTTAAATGGAATACCCTATGTATTTGAAGAGAAATGTCTTACAGACCACAGCAAGTATTTAGACCTTTGACCTTTTTCCATTGGTCTTCTCAATTCTGAATGGTGCATTTCTACTGTGGAAAGCTGCTTAGTTTAAATGGTAAATAATAATTTTTTTCTGGGTTTTATTCATATTTTTTTTTTAAACAAACAAAAAAACCCCTGTAGTTCACAAACAGGCCATTGGCTAGATTATTTCTTAACCTGCACAATATCAGGAGAAAGTTTACATTTTTTTATGCCACAAAATCTTCTCAGTCCTTCTGTTTCCCTTTTCAGTCTAAAAGTTCTAATTGCAGAGCTGTGGGTGATGCATGAGCAGAAAAAGGACACAGCTTGACTTCCTGCTTCCATGCTGCATTTGAGGCATGACAAGGAATGAAAACAATATTTCTACTAGGAGATGGAGCATATATGACCTTAAAGTCATATGGCAGTTAATAAACAGGGAATACCCTTTTTATTTATTAATCTTTTTATTTCCTAAACTAAGACTGCATTGTCTGTTAGCAATTGGAACGTATATGTAAGTTTGCAACTTAGAATGAGAAAACGTATTTCAAATTATTTTGAAGTTACTGCATAACGTCCCTAAAAGAAGAACGAGGTAGTTTAAAAAGTGAAAGTCTGACTTACTCATCTTTTGAAAGCAAATAATAAAATATTGATAAGATTGGTGGCTGACAAATCTTTAAATGAGATCATATTTGATCTGTTGATCAACAAAACCAATTTACAAATTTAACTTTTGCTAGTTCTGTGATTCTCCCTACTACTAAAAAAAAAAATAAAAATACATAATGTAGACATATAACCATATTTCTGTTTAGCCAATTTAAGTTCTTGGTTGCTGTCTACACCTCTGACAGTCCACTGTCTTTCTCTTGATCAGTCTGGCTGTACTCTCTGACCCTTGTCTTCTTCAAAAAATTATCAAAATGGTTTATGCTGATTTTTGCTCCCAGATTTCCATTTTCTTTTATCCTTCCACATGTCTATTCTTTTCATATTATCATTCTGATATCTGTGTAACTTTCTTTTATGATTTATTTTGATGTCTCCCAGACTGTAATCTGAGATCTGTGATCCACAGTAATTAGTAAAGAACATATATCTAAATATTCTTTTCTCCCACTTTTTTCTGCAAATATTCATTTATCGTATGAAAGTGGAAAAAAAATATTTATTAATCTTTCATCCTTAAGCAATTAAATGCCACAAGGAGGCTTTATAACCTCTAATGAACATACTTAGTTTTTCAGGAAACTGAAACAACATTACATCAATCATCTGCAAATGAAGTTGTATCCTAAATTTCAGTTAAGTTGCCAATATCATTTAGCCTGCAGGTTTTGTTATTTTGTTTGGTTTTTTTTTTTTACAAGTTAACTGTTCAAATCTTATTTATGCATGAAGACAGTCAAATAACTTTAAAAAAAAATTAAAAAATGTAAAACTTGATCTCACAGGGTTTTTTTTTGAGAAATCATGTCTTAGGCTTACAGCAACTGCCATTTCAGATCATAATTAAAGACAAGCTATTCAAAGTATAAATGAGATAAAAAGATATTGTAAAAAATTTGCTGAATATAGGTCTATTAGAGGCTGTTAAGATGGTAGTCCAGGACAGGGCTGGACAAGTATTAAACCAAGCGCTTTCCTTGCATTTCTAGAGGGTACTTGTTAGAGCTTACTGGTATTATTGTTTTACAGAGGAAAAAACTTTAGGAAAAAAAAAAAAAAAGAATGAAATAGGTGTTTTATTTTCCTGAAATGAGAATGAATCACTGTTTTGTAAATGAATGTGGAAAAATTGAAACCTTTAAAATAATTCAATTATTGGCCTACAGAGCCTCTCTTAGGAAAAATAATAGTGCCCCAATATCTAGACCAACCTGAAAAATCTGAACTGCTGGTGGAATTTCTTTGTGTGTCAGGTGGAAAAGGGAAAGAATATTAGTTTTTTCTGTCTGTCCTAAAAGGTCTGCAGGTTTGGCTGCTTGTATGCACAAAAGATTAGTAGTGCATCAGCTGCAGCAACATAGAGAGAACAGAACAACATCCACAGTTGCTTTTTCAGCTTTACTCAATGAGAAAAGTAGTACCATAAAATTAGATGTTAGCACTACGTTGATGTATGTAGATGCACGAGGTATCATATAGCAGTAAATAATTTCCTATGTACTCTGAGACTGCAGGTAAAAGTCCCAGGGTTAATTGCAAAAAAAGAGGATGACAGAGAAGTCAAGGTAAAATGGATATGTTCCTGAATCTGGTAGAATATGACAGTGCTGTTCAGAACTGCTGATAGGCATTATATAGGTTCAAAGATTTATATACTATGTAGATTCATGCTGCCTAGATTTATATTTTTAAGCAGTATAAACTCTTTTTTAAAATAACTTTATACATATTTATCATGATATCATTCACCTACATCACACTCCATAAAGAAACAATATGATGCTATGGACAGATGGCTATCAAAATCCAAAATAATTTGCTCTACAGGGAATAGAAAATTAAATCTGAAGCTTCTAAGTATAATGCAATAATCACTTTATATCGTTCTTCTCAAAGCTGGAAACCACTGAAGCTCTGTCAATGAACTTTTCTTTTTCACAGGTGTATTCACCCTTGTCTTTGGTGTCCTGGTTCACTAGGATATTTAGCATAATACCATCTCTAAATGGAACTGCAGGCATCCACAAAATCATGCAGGCCTGATTCCATGATGATGTTGAAACTGTAGTGTTGCTTGTAGCAGTACTCCGCATCCAAGCATTGTTTGGAAGCAAGATTTGGATTTATCTGAGACTTATTGAATCGGAAATGTAACTGCCTTTAGAGCAATGAAGTTTTGGAGTCAGATGTTATGTTCTTTTTCTTGATTTTTGCCATCCAGGGCTGTAACGTAACAGTTCAAAGGTCCCATCTTTGTCAGGATAACCACAATATGGCAGGAAATTTTTAAAATCCAGTGTCTGCTGTGATTACTTAGCTCCACAAAAGTTGTGTGTGCTGCTGTAAAGGACTGCATATCTTACAACAACTGCAGGATAAACAGGTATTTAATTATATAGCAAATTTTACTTAGAATATCTATATATTATGCATATGCATTGTGAACTATTTTGTTGCAAACTGGTTTATATAGTAATTTTCAACTAGCTGCTTTGAAATTATTCTTTCTCTCTGGGTGTGTTGACAGTCCTATCTTACAAAATTCAGACAGTGTATGGCCTTGTTGGCTGAAAAGTGAGATTAGAAGAATGTTTCCTCATGAGCTGATCTGCTATAGGTATGCAAATACGATAAAATCAAGTTAAAAAAAGTATTGATTGGCAAATGTTCCTAAATTTAGCTGTAGGACTTGTCAGCACAATCATCTTGCAAATCTTCTCTTACCAAAATACACAGAATGTACAATTTATAAATGAGAACTTATGTTAATAAAAAAATTAAAATCAATTTGGCATTTGGACTTAAAAAGCTTACATTGCAGAGTGGTGTTGGAGATTTTTCTAGTCTTTGTCAGTCCTGAGGAGAAGGGATTTATAAGTCTAAAATCTTGTCTGGTTTCATTAAAGCAGCCTCTATGGTTGGCTAAAAGATGCTACCGCTTTCCTCAGACTTTCCTTCTGTTACAAATTTATAAATCTTTTTTGCGAGAAAGCCCCTATTTGCTCAGTAGAAATTTATCCCTTTCTATTTTTTTCACTTTATGTAAGACATCATAGATTCATATTTTTTGCAAGATTATTTAAAAAACGAAGAATTTTTCCAGAAATTATATAAATTATATACAATTCTATCTAACCCTTTAATATTTACTTAAACTCGCTTTATAGGTTTCTTAAGATCAAGCTTTTAAATTATGTAAAACTTCTGCAGGCATGTGCTTGTGCTAATGATGTAATGGAAAACTGATTTTCATTTAGTTTTTAAGGACTTTCATAAAATCAAGAAAAATTAACGAGGGTCTTGTTTCCTCTAAAAAAAAATACAGTGTGATCTCTCATAGTACTTTGCAATGAATTTGGTGTTGTTAAGTGCAGCAGCATATCACATTTTTGGAAGAAATATACTGTGCATGAAATCTGGCCCTTACTGGTAGTGTTGTGCAAAACCTGGCTGTAAAACAGTGCAGGGTTGGCCGAACATCAGTGACAACCAATATTCTGGCACTAGCACAGAACGGCTGAAGGCTTTCAGCCATAGCACAGACGAAAGCACGCTGCCATTGCTTTGGAAAAGATCAAACTTCCCCCTTGGTCAGTAAGTTGCAGATGGCAGCATATGTGTTAGCAGGTGGGGAAGCTGCTTACATGTTTTGGCTCTTACTCTGGATCCTTGGATAGTGCTGTGCTGCCTAGTGTACATCCTGTATTCTAATTTGAACATTAGTTGAAACAAATCCCTTCTCTTACACAGGGGACAAGAATGAAGAGCCTCTTCATGTCTTGTTTTCTCTCTGCATCTTTGCTAAGTGCCAGTCAGGTTTGCTCCTAAAGATCTGTCATTAAATTACGAATCTGGAACAACTGGGAAAAAAGCAATTTCTTTCAGCAATCAAAAAATCACTTCTCATCAAGAAATCAAATGGAAAGTTGTTGATGGAGTCCTTAGAAACAAAAACTAATTCTGAAGAAGAAGAGACCAGCTCTTGTTGGGAACTGCAACCTGATATTCTTCTACCATCCACCCCTTCTGTGCCACTGTTGTCTGCTTTCAGTGAAAGACTGACTTTTTAAAGTTATTTTTTTTTTTCCAAATCTGGCCATATTCCTGTAGTTTTTAGGGCTTTTTTTAGGGTTTGTCTCTCCTTTTCACTTTCCATTTGTAATCAATATCCTCTGTCATTCTCTTTCCTGCAGGAAGCAACCCGAGGGAAGCACCTCAGCTTCTGCTTTGCAGATACCTTGGATTTGTCTCAGAAGCACATGTCCAAAGCAAAACCTTAATTTGGAAAGGATCTTTGACTTATGATGTCCCTTGGAAAGGCGTCTTCCTGTAAGATATCTAAAATCTGTGAAGCAGTAAAAACTAATTAAAAGCAAAATTTCTCAACAGTTTAAGCAGTGAAGGTACATAAACAAAAGCATCCTGAATGGTTAGCTGACCTCAAGGCCTGTGAAGAGAAGAGCAGGATTTTGCTCCTACCTTCACTACTGTCCTGCTGGTCGTCCTAGGGGAAACGTGCACAAACACTTTTCCTGCCTGTAAAATGGTGATAATGACACTGACCTTCTTTGTAAAAAGCTTTAAAAACTGGGGATGGAGAGCATTATAGATTATTATTGTTGCTTCTAGCAACCAGCAGCCTGCTTCCTGACAGCTGCAAGAGTAACTCTCAAGTGACAAAAATCCCAGCCCTAATTTCCTTTTCACCATTTTCCCTTGTGAAACTCTAGCTTTCACTTATTCTTCCAGTAGTAACTGCCATGGATGTATTTCTGTGAGGCAGTGTCTCGTAAGGTCATTTTGCCTTCTGCTGCTGCAGGGAAAGGAAGGCTGTAAGGATTCTAGACTGGTCTTTTGATCCTATGCTGCTCCAAAGATATTCTTGCCCTGCTCTAAAAGATCATAAATTGTTTCTAATGTAGTCTAAATGTCTACCAGTAACTAAAAAGTAAATTGAAGGACAGAACTATACGCAGTGAACAAGTTATGATCATTTTACTTCCACCAAAGATCAAAACATGCTTTTGTGCAGGCTTACTTTATACAGCCTGTCATTCCCTTTTGAGAAGAGATGGGAGAAGTGTTTGGCACGCTGACTCTAAAAGAAAAAGCTTTTTTTAAGACTATGCAGTTCATTCCAAGCTTGATGAAGGTATATTAATATGTGTTATGACAGGAGCTATGTCAAATTCCAAGTTAAAATAGATAAAATTAGGATTATGCTCATATTATAAATCACGGGACTGCTCTGAAAATGTATTTCCCGTTAAAACAGTGCACAGCAGCAAAGAGAAAAAATACACTGAAGTTGTAAGAAAACATTGTCACTTCTGCTTTTACTGGTGATCTGGAATTTGCTAAAAAGTATTCTAATAATTTTTTCTGAAGTGGGCGAATGATGTTACAGAGTGCTTTGCTTTGAATGGGAGTGATGGGGGGCAGGGAGTAAAAGCAAAGAAGGAAATATTCCTGGTTTTCTTCGCTTCATGGTGCCCTGTGACAGCGGGTAGGCTGATTCTGCAGAGGCACTTGCTTTCCCTACAGAAATAATGTCAACATTTCTTTGGAATGCAAGAGCAGTGATATTCGCAACACTCTCTTCTGCATTTCCATTTCTCTGAAATGTTAATGAAGATTCAAAATCCCAAATTTAGAAGTCATTTTTAAGTGAAATTCAAGCCAGATCCCTCCTACTTTGAATTATGAACTGAAACTGAACCAAAGAGTGAAATATAACTTATAACAAAAATATCAAATTGGTTTGTCCTTTCGTTTGCATATAGTTGAAAGTGTCTTGTACTCTGCCATAGTTTTTTTTTTTTGTTTTAGACTGGTATCTGAACAGAAGTGGTACCTAAGTGTTTCTGCTTATTAATCTTATAAAGTCAGATTTTTTTTAATATATGCATGTATACACATTCACTCATATGTATAGACAGTCATGTGCATAGAGGTAATATTCATATTGTGTTCTTGGAAAATTCTTCTAGATTACCTCTCTCTCCCATTCCTCTTCCCATAGAAGAGATAGAAATATTTGACTTCCAGATCCTGTTTTCTGGGTTGTTTTGTTTTGTTTTGTTTTACATTACATGTAAAAAGGTTCCAGTAAGCAATGACCCAAACACTTACACGTTCTATCTGTCTACTTAGCACAAGTGAGGAGTGAAGTGTGAATGTGAGTTCAAAATGCAACTTTCAGTGTATGTTAGACCATTAGACATTGAAATGCTTTTGGTAGAGCAGAAGGCGTTAATGCCTGCTGTCATGAATGCATAAGAAAAGGCACTGCAGGCTCATCTATTCTGAAAACAACCATTTTATGAAATGACAAAAAAAATAGGCATCTTTGTGTATGGTGGTCATTGCACTTAAGTCGTTTAACCTAGTGTAATGAGTCTGTTTCAGCATTTCATTGAAAGATGGAACCTTTTGTGGGAGATTGTTTCCAGCATTATTTTTTACTGATAAGACAGTTTGTCTGGATAAGCTTGTAACTCTGAGGATGTTAAGAAAAAATCATTTAAAGTGAAAAGAAATATAAAATACGTAAATATTAAAACCCAACAAGTTCATCTATTCCTCCTTTTTTTTTTCTTTTTTTTTTTTTTTTTTTTTAACCCTGACTTTGAGATGGAGTGGATTTACTTTTGGGTTGTTTTCTTTTTTCTTGGAAAATTCACTTAGAATATTTCAGTGATCATTTTTGCTCCTTGTTGTGGTTTAAACCCAGTCAGGTAATTCGTTCGCTCACTTCCCCCCCTTTCTTGCCCTCCCCCTGCTCTCGGAGGGATGGAGAGGAGAATCGAAAAGAATGCAACTCCCACAGGTTGAGATAAGAACAGTTTAGTAACTAAGGTATAACACAAATCACTACTGCTACCACCAATAATAACAATGATAAAGGAAATAACAAGGGAAGAGAATACAACACCTCAGCACCAGCTGACCGATAACTCGCCCCCCAAGCCCGACCAAGCTCCAACTGATACCTCCTCCAACCCCTGCAGTCTCTCAGCCCTTCCGGCTAACTCCCAGTTGCCTCCCGGGCATGACGTGCTGTGGTATGGAATACCTCTTTGGTCAGTTTGGGTCAGGTGTCCTGTCTCTGCTTCCTCCTGGCTTCCCCTCCTCCCTGGCAGAGCATGAGGCTCACAAAGTCCTTGGCCAAACCAAAACATTGCTATCAGCTCTGTTCCTGAGCTGAAAGTCAAAACACTGCACTACACCAGCTACCAAGAAGGAGAAACATGACTGCTACTGCTGAACCCAAGACACTCCTTTTCACAATTTTTTTTTCAGCTTATTTGCTCTTAACCCTGTGGAGAGCACATTCAAAATCAATTTAAGTCTGTTTGGAATGATGACTAAATCCCACAGTATTTCCTCAGGAGTGAGTAAGTTTATCTTGGCCCTTAGCAGTCACAAGTGTTTTTTTGACCTGGTCATTTCTCTTCTGACGTTCAAAAGATATAAAAAAGAAATATGCATTTTTAAACCACTGAGCTATACACCAATATCTTGTTATTACATCAGATCATGTACATGGCTGCCACATGGCTGCGGGTTATTTTGAATTTTTTGTGTCACTTAAATTTTTTGGTTGCCATGTAGGTTTGCATATCCCATACACAGCTCACAGTGGGCTGTGTCAGGCGTTTATTTGCAATCCCAATCCCCTCACACTCACATACATGCCTCACCCCCAAAAGTAGTTCAGTGTCAGAAAACTTGAGATGCATCACTGGGGAAGACAGAAGAATATGGTAGAGAGATGAAATAAATAATAGCAAAGATATTTTAGACAAATAGTATGAAAGTCAACATTGTAGAAAGGAAAACATTAGGCAGGCATGTGGTCCTCTGTCTGGGTGAAGTGACCTTGTGTGTGACCTCTTTATTATCTTTTTGGTAAGAGATATGTGTCTCAGTGATCCACATTATATTGCTAATCTGCATCTTAATTTTCTTTTTGAAAAGGTCTGAAAAATAACTAAGTAATCTAGTGAAAACCTTAAAACATTATCATTTTGGAAATCTATATGCACTTGGTTTTCCCTAATGTTGATATTAAAAATGAAAATGCTATGGATACTGTACATCCTGTATTATTAACAATTTTGATTCTTTTTCATACATTTGAGGTTTGTTTTGTTGTGTTCCTTTTTTTAAATGCATGCATAGAAACCATTGCAACTTTTCAAGTTAGACACGTGATTTATGTAAATTCCTCCTATCCTGTGCTTTCAAAAAAAAATGTGCATTGCATAAAAACTGATCCAGAAAATGGATTTTAAACACATATATATACTTGAAGATTGTCATTAAGGCTTTAGAAAATATGCAAATGTATGCACTTTGTTGAAGAAAGAGAACATTGACAAAATATTAGTTGGACTTTGTTTTACTGCTTGGCTCACTTTGACTTAAAAAAAAACCCTATTAGTAACATGTCTGATTTGTCTAATTGCCTCAAAACCCAAAATAAGATTAGAATACAAAAGGCTTCTTTTCATTATTGATGTTTGCTTAATTATTCCATTAAAAATATTACAAAATAGTTTTCATATCTACAAGAATAAACAAACCTTCATGGTTCCTTAAATCCCCAGGCATATATCTGTTAAATCCTCTCTCTGGTTACTTCATATAAGAAGGTGTGTGGGAGCAAGTTTCACTATGAAACTATATTATTATGCCATATAGGAATACACATTGCAAATCATTTATTTATAATCACTTTTTCAATATAACTTTTCTTTTTTCTACACTGCATTCCCATTAAAGAGCACTCTCTCCATATTGTTCTTGCACAGTACATTTCAACCACTAATCCAATATAAGAAGATGCATTTAAAAAATTAATTATTTCACAATATGAAGCTTCATTTTTCAGAAAGATTGGACAGTGCCTTATAATTAATAAAGTACGTGAGTATTGTTTTTATAAATACTAATTTATTTAATAAAAATACAAAAATATAAATATACATATATAAAAATATCATGATGAATCAGCACACAGACATTCTTTAACTCAATAAATATGGCAGTAACATTAATATTTTTTAAAGTATATTTTTGAGACTATGTTACAATGCAGGTGCACAATGTCCCAGGTAGTAGGAAAGGTAACGCAAAGCAATTAAAAAGAAAAAAATCAAGTTTCCATCTCATTATTAAAGGCACAAAAAGCCTTTTATTGTCTTTTCATTGTCAATAAAAACCTTTCATCAGAGGTTCCTAGGCAAAGAGGATGAATTATAGATTTTTTAAAATCTAAATCATTCATATTCATTCACGTTGACTTACTGATTAAGCAAACCCTTACTAAGACAACATTTATTTTTTTGTAAATTTTTTTATTCCCAAGTGAGAGTAGATCACTTTATCTAGTAACATAGACATGAATTCCACTAACACTGACCAGGTCACAGATTACTTTTTCAGTCTCTATCACTGTCCTCTCCACCATACATATCTGCCAGTTTTTTAAATCGAGGGCCCCAGTCGCTGAGGTAATCGTAGTCTTGGTTGCCCTCCGTAGTAAGTGATTCCAGGGAGCTGAGTGAATTTGCTATGGAATCATTTCCTTCATAAGCATACGTTGCTAGTGAATCATAAGGAGGGGCAGCTGGGTCTAAATCATTTTCCTTTAACCTTCTGTGAATAAAATCTTGGACATCAATGTTTTCCCAAAGAGGTGCAGTCCGTCTTATCTGAAATATAGTTTCTGGGATAACATCCCTTCTCATCTTACTTTCTTCCCTTGCTTCTGGATTTCTCAGTGTGCCAATGTCAAAAGCCTGGGTGTCTTCTTCCCCACCTCCTTCATCATTGTAGGTAACAATGTTGTCCCGAACATCGTCCTTTGAGATGATCAAGGGTTCTTTCTTCCTCTGTCTCTTGAGGGCTGTAAACAAGACAACTAATACTGAAAGGAAACAAAAGATGATTGAAGAAATTAGAAGTTTGAAATTGAAAAAATAAAATATTTTGCAATAACTTGAACTGGAAAATTTTTAAGTCTGGAATGGGATTTTTACTGGGAAAAATAGGGATAAAAGCTATCTCCAAGTTGAAGTTGATATGGAAAAAAATATTAATGATTTTATAGCAGTCAAAAACTTGTTTCTTAAAACTGTGGGAGCAATTATTAAAATATTTATTTGAAATAAATGTATGCTTAAGATGAAGTTGAAAAGCAGATGACGTCTTAAAATATATCATCCTACTAGGGTTTGACTTTGATTTTAGTTTTGTGAAGTACCACCTTCCTGGCAGTCACTAAGAGCGATTTCATCAAGTGTAGTTGAATCTCCTTGTCAAAAGTAATTTGCATTCTTGAAAGCTAGTAATTAAGGTATTCCTAAGTGCCAAGTCACCTTTGAAAACAGGATCTACTTGTCCTTCTGACATATAAGAACCTGAAGACCATCAGCTATTAATATTATTGACAAAACTATTTTTGGCTTCAATGACTGCAAGAATTGAAATCCAGCCTTTGATACTAAATATTTCCTTTTTAAAACATGATCCCCCTAGTTTAAGGAATGTTAGTTGAATAACTCTTACTTCTGGAGAGGTAAGGATTGACACAGAAGTGAACTTCTTCAGAGGAAGATGAAATACTGAAGTTTAGGTTTGTAAATACATGCTGGTGCCTAAATGCTATTGATTTCAGTAGGAATTCAATGCTTGAATACATTGAAAAATCTGTCTGTAGCCCCAACATCTGGAGTAAATAGGAGAGGCCAACAAGGTTACCTGCAAATGAGACATAGCAGTGCTGAGCACTTTTGCTGAGTCTTAGGAGGCAAAGTTTTTATTTTGATTGATGTGAGTACTGTCAAATAAAAGGGAAGACTGGACATGCTGAGGGTAGGGAGGGGGTATTTCAGATCTTCCACATGTCATGGCACAATCCTGTGAGTGTAAAAGCTCATCTGTTTTACTTGCAGGTTTTGTATCTGTACAGGAACCATTCTTTTCATATTTTCTTGATGCTAGACAAATAATAGCCCACTTACATATGCTGCTTCATATACAACAGTAGGCTAGATCACTGAAAGATTAAGATCTGTCTTTCACAGCCAGGTACTTAGATATATCTCTCCTACTTCAGGCATGTTGACACTAGTCTACTATTCTAACATCCTACATCTTGTTGAACAACTAAATAAGGTGCCAAGAATCACACCAGCAGTAGACTAACAATTTTGTTTAGATACTCTTCACTCTTATGCTACTCTGGCTTCAGCTGTATCTGTACTGGAGTACAGATAGGACTGTAAGGACTAAGTACAGTGGGGTCTGTTCAAAGAGACACGAAGTGGTCACACTTGTTTTGCACAGGGCATAGCACTGGTCCCTGAGTCTGTTCTCAGTCTCATGTGCTGTCATGGTCCTAAGGCACAATTTGATTTTTGTTTTCAGTTCAATGTTTATGTGCCGAAGCACTGCAGCCCATCAGAGTGATGTTTTCCTAGTGAGTGAGTAAGGCTATGTTTTTCCTGGTACACATTTCATGGTCTTTGTTGAGACATGAAAGAAGGCTCTGAAGACTAGGAGCCTGCTGACATGGTGTTAAGAACTATGTAAGGTGTAGAGCCAGATCTGGCAGCATCTGAAACATAATTGCCTGCTGGAAATGGTATCTTTCAAGTTCTGCTGCTCAGACTGTTTCTGGGCAATGTCCAGTATGTTTAATCAGTTTGTTAGAGATAAGTAGCCTTGCTTCCCTGTGATCAGCAATACAGGTGTAGTTCCTACACATTGCCTTCCTCCTACTGCCCTCTGTGGTCTTCTGAATATTTACCAGAGGCAGTTTGAGTCCAGTCTAAAAGCTGAAAAAAAGTGATCGCCTTAGAATTATATGAACTGACACCTACAATCTTTGCCACTGTTCCTGTAGCAATCTGTTTTTGCTAGGATAGGTGGAAAGGGAAGGAGGTTTTCCACAGGTTTTGACTGGAATGTAGAGATGATGGAACTTTTAAGGAGGCACTTCTCTTGTAAGCAAAACATGCAAGTTGCAGGTTTTATGTTCTTACACCAGGTTATGAGCTAGCATTTATTCTATTTTCTTCATATATCACCTTATGTCTCCAAACATACATCTAACTTCTGTGCTCACTTTATTTAATCAGCTGCTCTCTCTACCACTTGCAAGCAATTGAAGATTTCTCTTCTATACTCTTGAGCTATTTCCTGAGTATAAAAATCACAAATAATTAATGATTAAACAACTAGTATAATTGATATTTTTTTATCACTGAAAAACTTGTCACTCAGCTACGAGAAGTCCCGTGTCTAAATTAAAGTTAAAGAATAACAGGGGTCTAGGACTGACCAGACCTTTGCTTAGTCAATTAAACATCTTGTCACAAAACTTACCCAGCAGGATGATGATGCAGAGGAGAATGGCAACCAGTGCCCCTGTGCTGAGTCCAGCAGGGAAGAGCAAGGCCTCAGTGTTGCAGGACTGCATGTTCCCCCAGCTGTCACAGGCACACACTCGAATTGTCAGCGTGCCAGTGCTGCTCTGGATTGGGTAGTCATTGTCAAATATTATGATTGGCAGGAAATAGGTACTCATCTTACTACGGCTGTATCCATTTCTTCTAGTCATAATTCCTGCTGTGTTATCTAGAACAGAAAAGCATAAATCAGTAAATGTTTCTAGATGAAGTGTTATGTGGTATTAGGGCTGGGGCAAGGAGGAGGATTGTACTGGTGTGCAGTTACCTTTGTTGTCTACAATGGAGAAGTTTGGATGAACAGCAAATTCTGGCACCAGCTCAAAGAAAAATCTATGTCCTCGAGGGGGATCGTCTTTGTCAACTGCACTCACAGTTTGTATTAGCTATAAAAAAAAAAAAACAAAACAATATTTCATGGTATTTTAGAAATCTAGGACTTGAAATAAGATCTCTGATTTTCATGTCCAGTAAAAATTCAGTGAATCTCTGTCTGAAGACACAAACTGATATCCTAAGCCAAATTTACCCCACATAAACACAGCAGAGGTTACAATAAGCCAACTGTTGTTTTATTGTTTAAACACATAAAGGAGGATGAAAAAGGGACCAGTTTTACTGCAAGACAGTGCTGTACTTTGGTTTTTACTCAGTATATTGCAGTGATACAGAAACAATTGCCCTTGTGAATAAGCCATAAACCTCCTGTGGCTTCATGTAGCAATGACACGGAGCAGTGTATAAACCAGTTGTTAAGTCTGTCTAATTCCCAGTCTACCTCATCTGCTCTTCGCAATAAATTAGCGTACTGCACTGGCAGGATGCTTGGTTCTCCTGAGGTAATAAAAAGAGATGCTTTACTCCCTCCTAAATTGAAACCTCTGGCTGTGGAGCCTTATAGCTGCCCTAAAAAGGCCACTCAGCTGGGAACTAGTGATGATGATACCATCATATGGTCAGAGTAGAGTGGACTAAAAAAAAGAGGCTTCATCAGTAGTTCTAGATTACACAGGCTCTCCTGTTGCATCAAAATGTGTAGGGATATGTATTTATGTATATGTAGACACACATACATGCTAGCAATTTGACTTGGTGAGGCTATGAAAAACAGCTGCAGAACTGAGAAGGGAAATATCTGGGAATAGCTGTGATTTGTGAAATGACTTGCAGCAGATAACACCATACCAGATTGCATGTAGTAACTCCAGTGAGACATATAAATGACTGCTATGTCCTTTGCACTCCTTAGTGGGTATTGCACTAGAGAGTGACCACACTGCACCTTGACTTACAAAGACAGCTTTGCATTCAATCACAATATGACAAAGGCTGGTGGCATAAGAATGGGAATAAGCTTCAGCTGAGGATGCTGCTGTACAGCTGAGTTCCTATGACACCTAAATTTTAAGGCAAAAAGATCTCAGCAGGCTTCTTTCTTTCAAAGGCGTGCGAAAGTCAGTGCCTGTCTTGAGGTTTTGAGTATTTCCTTGTAGGGTGCCTTGAAATTCCACAGACATCAAAGCTACTTGTTATCAAAGACTTCAAGCCTTGTTTTTCAGATATTTCCAGGGGAAGTGCAGCATGGCTTCTTCAAGAAATACAGTAATTGACAAGTAATACAATTTTTAAGCTCTGTAGCAATCAAGAACGGCTTTCCCTTATGTACTTTCTCTGAGCATCAGCTTGAGTGGGACTTGAAGATACAGTTAAATTTTGGAGGGTGTCCAGCATCACTCAGGATGAAATTCTGTATTAGAGAAACATAGTTACAGGGCTACCAAAAATATGGATTTTTTTTTTTCTTACTGTTTCATTCAGAACACTGCTGCTGCTAATCCTGTGCTGCACAATGAGTATTTGGCCTTCTTATTTTCTAATTAATCTTAGAATACTTTTATTAAAGCTAATAATATTAAGTTGTTATTAAAAAAATAATTGTGGCATATTAAGGTCTTGAAGGGTAATTTGTGACTATCAGCCATGTACAAGAAGATGTGACTATACTGAAGGCAGGATTATGCAGTTTTTCTAAATATGATTAGAATAATATCTACATATGAAGGTTTCTTAATTTTTTCCAAGCATCTGATGATTGTTGCTCTTTAGATTTATTTTACATATTTTAAATTTTTATTTGTTCCCCAAGATTAGCCAAATTGCTGTTTATGGCAAAGTAGACTTTTCAGTATATATGACATTTTCTCCAATGTCCCATTGCATTTGTCTTTGCTGTAATCTGCCTCTGAGAGTAGTAGTACAGAGAGCAGCAATACAGAGAGCTAGACAAGGATAGTGCTTGATTTTGGTTTTGCATTTTTTAATGCAAAAATTTAACATTGCTAAAAAAGAAAAAAAAATCTGATAGGACTAAAATACCAAATTGAAATGAGAATTTTTTTCTCTCACATTTTTACACATTTGAAAAAAAATGAAAAATTATTAAAGTATCAGAGAGGTAAATGAGTGACAATGTTTGAACAATCACTTGCTGAAAAACTCAAGGAGAAAACATCCTGATATCATAGCTACCAGAAATAGCAGTTGTGTATCTTAAGGCTTTTTGAGATGTAATCAGTGGGATGTTTGTAGGATCTGTATTTGATTCCCTTTATGTGCTACTGACATGGAGGAGAATAATAGCAGGCATAAACAAAATCTAATTACATTCAAAATTTACTGAGAAGAAGGAAAGAAATAACCAAACAAACAAAACCCTCAAGCTTATTACCTGTTCTAACTATTGGCTGCATAAATTGAGAACCAGCTGTTCTTCCCAAAGGAAAGATTGGAGAATAGAAGAGCAATAAGAAAATGATTGCAGGTGAATTTTTCCAAATGATGAATAAGTAAAAGAAAATAAGAAATGTTATCTAATTAAGGATTATTTTTTTTTCCCACTTATACAGCTGTAAATAAAAAAAGAATGATGTTAAGGACAATCACTGCAGAAATGAAAGAGATGTGGTTCTTCTTAAGTATTACAGTTACATGAAAAAAAAATAGTACCATTTAATGTACATTTTTTACTTTCATGTTGGAAATATATTCTTCCCTCTTGAATCAGTTATGGACATTGAGTTATGATCCCTTTTCACCAGGCATTCAGAGAAATATCTCTGACACTGTAAACTTTATAAGGGAAGAATTATTTCAAGAAATTGCCTTTACTCAAACATATTTAGATCATATCAGGCTTAGAGAAAAACAAATCCCCTTTTTTTTTTCTTTCTTCCATAGTTTCCCATGTGAATGAGCACAATTTGGGAAATGTAGTATTATTGTCATTATTTTGAGGGTTGTGCACTTCACATGTTCAGTAATAGTCTCTTAGCTGAGTAGATCATATTGAGAAAGTTCAAGTTTTTAGGGGTCATTTGTTTTTGAGGGTACTGAAAATTTAAACTTAGGTATTTATATAGAGTTTTCTCTTTTGCACTCAGGACAAACTGGTTGTAACAGCTCTACAATATAAGATGAGTTGCAAATGAAGAATTACTCCCATTGGAAAAATTTCTTGAAGAATTTCATTCATGATCAAGCCAGAGATTCTGTTAAGGGGGTTGGACTTATTTTCCATTGGCATAATTTTGTCAAATATGGAAATGGTTTAATTATATACTGGTTTGGGGGTGTGCAGGTGGTGTTTGCTTTCTAGCTTTTGGATGGTTGGTTGGTTTTTCTCCTGCATACTGTATTTTTAAGGCCATGACTTACAACACGGACAAAATTGTGATTGTAGCTTATGTTTGGGCTATGTTTTAGTTATTCATACTCATCTTTGAAAAAATTATTGGAGTAGACCAAATTGTCCAGTAACAGATTCCTTATGCATATCTGGTACATCCCTAGATGAAGCCTGCTCTTCAGTATTCTTTAAGCTGTTTTAAAGATAGAAAGGGAATAAATGTTAGGTGGGGGCATTCTGAAATAACAAGGGTCCCTGTGTGCTTCAGAGCATGCCCTTACTGTTTCTGAGGCTGCACCTGTGGACACAGAGAATTGCACAAGCAGGAGACTTGGGCTGGGTTCAGTCTTGGGACTGCCTCTAAAAGGAATACAGGAAACAGTGAAATAAACATTAAACTAGTAGTGCATTGTTTAACAGTGTAGTGGTCAGCATCAGCTAGCCACTTCTAAGATGGGCTTTTCAGGCTGTGCTAGCTTGGCATGTCATATGAATAAAGTACAGTTGCACATTGGATTCAGGGTTCAAAATTTAAAAATGCAGCAACATGCTTCAGAAAGATTCTTGAAAGGGCCATTGGAGAAAGCTGAACAAGATGAGGTCTATGGGTGGACAGATGTATTTGCTGATTGAAAATTCCTACTAATAAAACAAGATTTGAGACAAATACAATGTATGTCATGTAATCTGCTGGTGCTTCTTTTTAAAACAGCAGCATATCAGCGGTTGCCGTCATACTTTTAAACTTTTTTTTTTTTTTTTTTTAAATTCATTCTTTTAAAACTCATTGTAAAAAGGACAATGAGAAATAATGTAATTTTCATGGGAATTTAAAGATGGTCTGTTTTGGTAGAAGTTTTAAAAGAATGTAATTGTCATATAGCATGAAAATCAGATTCCCAGTCTCAGAGAAGTAAGACCACTGGAGACATACGTTGTTAAGCTGCTGAATTTTGTTGTTTCTTGAACATGATTATAGATATGCAGAGGGGTAGACCTTCAATCCACTTGAATCAGTTGGGCTTTTGTTCTTGTTTTATTATGCTCTTAGTTAAACCTAGATATTGTACAACAGAGAAATTCTCAAATGTCATTTATCTACTTTCAGCTGCTTCTGAGATAGAACTTTAAAAGTATCACCAGGCACTGGAGAGAAGAATATTTGGGATATTTTGCTGTTTGGTTTTGTCTGACACTTTTTTCAGAAGTGGTATAAGAGAGGGCAGAACAAACCCTGGATCTCACAGCACTGGCCCTGTCATTTTTTAAATTTATTGAACTTGCTTTGTGCTACAAATATATCTCAAGGAATCTGAAAAGACCTCACTGCTTTGTCTGCAATAAACTGTGAAAAAACATATTGTGAGAGAGACCGTGCTTTTGCAGGCATCGGAACGTAGTAGTGTGGAAATGTTTTGAGGGAATGGTTAAGGAACAAATTTGCATTTATCCTAAACTTTCTTGCTCTTAACTCTTTTCCTGCCTGTATGATCTCTTAGGGCAAATCTCTCACTAATCTTGAATGTATTAATAACACAGCACAGTGCAAGTGCGTGGGATAAAGATTTTTGTAGAATTTGGTAATGCAAAACAGTTTGGTTTTCAAGTCAACACATGTTAAGGCACAATTTTGCATATCTGTATAGTGCTAACAAATATCACACGTGTGGCAGAATAAACCTTTGCTTGATGCTTTATGCAGTTCTAAAATGTCTGAATGCTTAACAAAACAGTTTGGTTTTCAAGTCTTGGCTCTGTTCCACAAATATGTTGGCAGTGCTGAAGCAGAACTGAATGCTTAACCAGAAGTTGGAAAATTCTCCCTTGAGCTCCAGTTCTTACTTCAAAAAAAAAGACGTTAGCATGGGTCTCTCACTAAATGAAACCAATACGTGTCTACCTAGAGAAGGCAGCTACAATGGAGCAACAACTCATAACTGATAATTAGCAAAGGCCGTGTGAAAATGTGATCTCCTTCTGCTCCATCTGAAAAAAAAAAGAGGGTATGAAGACTAATGAAGAGAAAAATCTGCCAGCTCTCTCAGGAGAAAGCAAACTCTTTCCCTATTCTGATGTCTAAGAGCCCCTGTATGGCAGGAAAATATAGTGTCAGATCAAAAGAAGTGACACAGGTTATTTTCTTAAATACTATTACTGAGGGGTGTTGAAATTAGCTAAATTGTTTCTAGCAACTTGTTCAGTTAAATCAGTCTCCTTTTCAAGTAAATCTTCCCGGTTTCCATGGAGAGGACTCATCCTCTAATCCAGCAAAAAAGACCCAATTAATTCCCTGACAAGAGCATGAGAAAACTTATATCAGAGCCTTCCCCACAACAGTCCCTGGGGTTCTAGCATGCCATCAAAGGATTAAGGATTTCTAAACTGTTTCAAAGGAAGGCTGCAGCATACTTCTCTTTAGCCTGTGTATTAGCCATCACTTGCATGGTGACAAATCTGTTCCAGCCTAATGAATGTAGCTATTTACGCACCTCTAGTGACAATGTTTCTCCCCAGTCATAGCATTTTTTTTTGGAGACAAAAGAGTAGCAGGGAAAAGGAGAGAACCCAGAATGTTTTCTTCCTCTGGCCCTCCTAAAGCTACCTGAAAAACAACAAATGCAGCCTCTGCTATCAGCTGATGTTGAGAATGAGTAATGCCACTTTATGGCAGAGAGCAATAGTTGATCATTTTGATTGATTACTGGTGTACCTGAGATTTAGAGAGTGGTGTGATTAATAGCTGGGCCTGATTTAAATAAAGGAAATTTGAAAAATTAGCTAAATGCATTTATCTTTTCAGTCTGTTTTTCCTGCTACGGGCACCAGAGGAAGAAGCACTGCTATGACGTGTGAAGAAACAATAATGATTCTAGTAAGACAGCTGCTTTAGGTGATTGTTAAAATAAGGAGGACTAGTACTAAATGGACACAGCATGATCCTATATCTTTATTGTATTCTAGGGGGACTGCTAAACATGAGTGACATGAGCAATCTGGAACTTAGCATCCTAGGCCAAAATAATCAAGTTTGTATGTTTATATTCATCGCTATTTTTAGACACCAAAATAAAAGTAGTCTTACATACAAAAGTTAATTTATTTTCTGAAATACTAAGTCAACTATATCTAAATGTCCAGATCGAACTCAGATGCCTGTCTTAAGGAATCCAATTGTTAAGAGACAGAACAGTCTAGATGCCTTACAGCTACACATTGTGCACACTCTCTTTGCAGTATTTTTGTGATTTTTTTCAATTAAAGAAAATAAATCCTGAGATTACATTAGTATGCTCGATATAAAGGAGTTCTGAACATCAATATGCCTACCTAATGGGCCTCTGTCACCTCTATGGTTAGGAAAGCACAGAATTTACCAGAAAGGTAAACGAAATTTTATATGTAAATAGATATTTCCTCGAGTATGCTAGATGGAGACTGGGTTAAGGAAATTGACAAGCAGTATGCCTGGATTAAACTTGGTTTAAATATATGGCAAAACCTGTGTTTGCTGGCTGATAAAATTGCACATGATTAATTTCAATGAAATTTTCATTTGTAAGCTTTGGAACCTTTCTTTCTGTTATGTAATTAAAGTGCATGGCTCACCTTTTTATCAGTTATTATAATGAAATTTTATGATTTATTTGTCTGAATTTCACCTTGTTCAAAGAGATTTATTTTTTTTTTTACAGGTAGAATTTGTTGATATGGCAGCTGTTTGAAATTAATGGCTAGAATCATCTGAATGCATTCCACCTGGAAAAACAACTTATAAATCATAAAACAAAACTATGAGGGTACAATAAATGGAAATTTAGGAAAATCATTCTCATTCTATAAGGCTTGAACTGTATTCTTATGTGACAATTTATGTCTCTGGTTAAGACACCATAAACCCTAGTTATTTTGAAAAATGTTTTTTGTTAATTTTTCAAATAATTTTTTCTACTGTTTTAATTCCTTAATGCCTTTGATATGCACATCCTCTCTCTCCTGACTCTATTTATGTCATTTGCATGAAAACTGGTAAGACTTTATTGAAAAAAATCGTTAAAAGAATGGTCAAGTACCTCTCCAAAGCCAAGTGATTTCACTCAAAGTATTCTCTGTCTTTCTAACCTACTTACCTAAATTCCAGTATTAGGTGCAATGAACAAACAATAAGTAGAATTGAATGCAACTACAACAATCCCCTGTATCCTCTTTTTCTCCATTTTTTGGTCTCTCTCTTTTTTCTTTTTTTTTTATTTAAGTTAAACCATTCGTAAAACATCATTTGAATTGCAACTGGAAAATGTCATTTTCTTGCTCTGTCTAGAGTTCTGCAAGACCTGAAATTCCAGACTCATCTCAGACACCATCTATACTACTTTTAGTGCAGCCCCTTGACAGTGTTGAATATGACACTGGACAAAAAGCAAAGTAAATGATGAGCATGCTTCCTGATGGGTATCCACATGCCCCAGCCCTGTAAAGCTTTTGAGTGTTGTATGGTCACTATGCTATAAGGATAAAAGAAATATCCCACATTCTGAGCCATTCCATATACTTTCAGTGACATCAGTTGGATGATGTCAGCATAAAAACAATGATGCACAAGGACAGACCTAAGATGTGTTTAGAATACCACCCTGGCCTTTCTCCACTACAGTAGGAACCCACTCTGATTTGTGCTAGTGATAATAATGATCTCAAGACTTTCTTTCTACTCAAAAATGCATCTATTGAGAGTCTACGGACTTTGGCCCATGCTTGAAAGACAACCTTGAGGTACCCAATCTGCTATTATATCCAATTCTTTGGTAAATTCAGAATTAAAAATCAGCAAAACTTACACCCTTCTCCAAAGGATTTAAAACTGAAAGGCTGACTGGCTTTAACACAAATAAGTGTTCATTGTAATGGCAGTAATATTAAAAGATTTCTGTAATATCCTGGCTCTTTGTTCTGTTGATCTGCCTCTTTTCTCAGTTCAAAATTATCACTTTAATTTCTCTACAATACTTATTGTCTTTTTAGATCATGCCGAGACAGATAGTTTAGAAAAAGATATACATGAACTTTGACCAAATTCAACCCAATTCCAAACTGAAGTTAAACTTACAATGGAAAGAGTTGCATTACAGTTTATTTTTCACATCTTTACTGAAGCATAATAAAAGATATTCCTGCTTTGTGTACTTGAAGGTGTGGTTACCTTAACTAAGGTTTTGAAAAAAAATCCATAAATAAATGTAATTATCAAACAATATAAGGGGTTTTGTAGCATTATGCATAAATAGTTCTGAAAAATATTTTTTGATATTTGGAATGAAAAAACCCTTAAAGTACAATTTTTAATTATATGATATGTTATTATACTAGGGTAAAATAGTTTTATCTCCCACTTTTTTGAATCAATTGGTAGCTTGTGTAGAAGGTAGGGAATAAAGAGACTGGGTTGGTTTGCAGTTGTTCGAATTAAGATATGTTGAAATCTTCATGGTGGCATTCCACGATAGTTTCATTAGAAGTTCTTCAGTAACATAAGTATTTGTTTACCTGTCCTGCTTTTGCATTTTCACAAACAAATGTTTCATAGTATTTGGAAAATACTGGTGCATGATCATTTATGTCTAAAATCCGGATGAAGACAGGTATCTGGCTGCTTTGCTTAGGGTTATCTGAAACAAGAAAATTATTTATATTACAATAGAAAGCTTTACAGTCTATGTCTATGAAAAGACCTGAAATTATCCAATATATTTTTTCCAATAGACATTATAAATGTTTTGTTTTGATTATACTAAACCAATTATATCTTATGTTGTGCTGACATACATCCTATATGCATAAAAGTACTATTTATATTTGATATAAATTATTCTATTTTAGTATACATGTTTTGAAATAATAGCAAGTTTATAAATTGATTTATACTAAAAAGAGGTCACTGAGATATTATTGACTTGCATTCCATACATCAGTAAATTATTCATTGCAAAAGCTATTTCCTGATAGCAAGCTGTCAAGAACATTAACTTGTTCAAGTCGGTAAAGAAGTTAAACAGTGTCAGTCAACAACAACACAAAAAAGACCTCAAAACCAGCAAACCAAATTTGTCTTTTCTAACCAAGATGTAAAAAATGCCCAAACCAAAAAAAGGAGATATGTAGATTTTATCATCCACTGGATTATATATTTTGATATCCAGGGGCAAGCTCTCACTGGAGATGAATCTCACAGTACACACATCAAAAATGGAGACCATAATTTGACCAAACAATAAAAAAATATTTATGAGGGTGAGCATCAGTCTTTCAGAAGATGGAGATATAATTAATCTGTCCATATTGGCTGAGTCCCAAACTGTTAAGCACATAACTCCCTGGGGAATCTATAGGGAGGATGAAGGAAGGAAGAAAAGTTGTTCGCCAGAATCAGTGTCTCTTTTTCCCCTCTGATGACTGTTATCAGTTGGTGGGAAAAAAAAAAATAGACATCCAGTCTTTTAAAAGGGTCCAACAGAACAGTAAAGAATCCAGATGAAATACTCAGGGCCAGGGTTTTCTTCAGACTTGGAGAAGAAAGAATTTCCTCTAGTCCTGGCTTCAAATTAAGCCATTTTCTGCAATAAGTTCAAGCAATTGAGGTAAAGCATAATTTCTTCCCCTGTTTAAAGTGCTAATTCTGAAAATGTGCTATATTTCTCTCATGCGCATCTTTTTTTCCCAAGGATCTTTCCAAACACTTACCTTACAATAAAGTCAGAGCATCACTTTGAACCGAATTATTTGATGGGAATTCTCAGGGAACCAGTTATATACTAATATACATGTACATGGTTTTCTTGAGCCCAAGAACTCCTAATTGTCTTTCCATAAATGGGCAAAGATAGTCCTGAAGTATTAAATTGAACTTCTAGATGTGCGTTTAAAGATACTCTGGCTATTGATAATATCTTAATAAGAGCAGAACTAACAAAACAAGATATATCATAGATATTGTAAAATTTGTCTTTCCTCAGTTCTACCAAGATAAATGATCTCCAACTTACTCATTTCAGTTGCTATGACAGTGATGTTGTGCCAGGGAGTTTCTTCCCGGTCAAGTGGCTTTGAGATGAATAAGGATCCATTTCCTGAATAGATGTTGAATACTCTGTCAAGGTCAGTGTGTCGATCCACAGAGTATCTGTCAAGACACAGTACAACTGAGCATCACTATCTCCTGCTACAGTTTCTAGTTTAGCTCACAACCACCTCTAAAATTTTTTCAGTTTTAACTGTGGTTAAGAACTGCAGTCCTTTAGAATTAACCTAAGCTTCCTTATAGCTGCCTGAGAAGTTTACAAATACTGAGAAACAATTTTTTAAGACTAGTGAGTGGAATGAAAAGCAAACTATTTATGTTGGCAGTTGTTAGATTCATATTTGAAATTGCATTTTAGCTTATAAAGTGAATACCAGAATAACAACTAAAAATTGATATTCTTAGGTAATATTTTTTCTAATTGTTTCTTGGAGAAGTCAGTCATGAAAGGATACATATTACAAATACAATTAAGTATCGATTTATCATATTTTCAAGATGTCACAAGAACCATCAAAATCATCAGAAAAATGTTTGGATTAGTTGTTGTTTAAGATCAAAGTTCTTAAAAATCTTATTTTATGACACTTGCTTTTTGCTTTGCTTTTTCTCAGCAAAGAAAAACTTGGTTTACAGGTGCGTTTTAATTAGTCTACTAGTTACCAGTCAATATCAGTTGAGATTTTATACATAGATTACTTAAAAATATTTTTTCTTCCTCCTCTCACACCTCCTACCTAAAACTGTACTGCTGCAAGACAGAACAGGCTTGTTCAGAAGTGCAGTAATCAGGTTTCATAATCAGTTGCATGGTAAATACATGAATTTCAGTTCTGTGTTTGTCATTGCAGATAACAATGGCAGGTGGCTAACAATTACAGCAATTTTGGAGCACTGAACTCTTACCTGTAATTGTTATGACTTTATTGCAAATATTTCTTATTTAATATAATGTGATAATTAAATAATTAAACTGTGGAACATGGTAGACAATATTATGTCTAGGTCATTATGAAAGTACAGAAGGCTGACTGCCATCAACCAGCAGGGGGTTTAGAAATACACTACCATTTTGAGTATTTTGCATACTTTTGCCACTGGAAACATGGTATAAAACCATAATCTTATGAAAATTTTGGTGGAAGTACTAGAACAGGATGCGAATTAAATGCCAAACTCTCCTTTCTTTTCACCTAGTGACTATTGGCTGGCCTTCAAAAGCATACCCTGCACTGTTAACTGTGTTTGACTTCACAAGTTCCCATAGATATTTCAGTGTGACCCTTTTTAGTAGCCCTTATGTGCTTAATCACTTCAGTGGCTCCCTGTTACACTGTGTTCTCATTACTCTTTGTGCCTGAGACTTGACCCACATCTAAAACATTTTATGTTATGTAATGGCTTACTTTATAGCATTCTTTGTTATATCTGGATCTTGGGCTACAACTTGTCCAATAATGCTTCCTTCCTTAGCATCTTCATCTACCTCTATTAAATACCAGGGTCTGCTGAACACTGGAGGTTCATCTATGTCTTCCACAGAAATTTTGAGCAGAGCTGTGTCCTTGAACGGCCTCAGCTGAAGAAAACGAGGATCAGGATGCGTGTTGGTGGCTTCCACTCTTAAGGTGTATAACATCTTACTTTCAAAATCCAGATGCTGGGAAGCAAATAATAATAGTAAAGAAAATTGAATCACTTTACAAGAAATTTTAAGTTTTTAATGCTGAATGAGAAGTGTACGCATTATTAGGAGCAAAAGCTCTAAAATTTAATGTATCTTGGTGAAGGTGGAGTATATTAGGAATGGATTCTAGCTATGAAAATGTATGGAGAATTATAAAGCAGCAAGGCAATTATGATCTCTCTGCCTACTATTTGTTCCGATTCCTTGAAAACCAGGAGAACCCCTAGAAAACCAACCCACAGGAAAATAGAGAGAAAGAAACAGAGACTTTGGACTCAGTATACAGTGGGAGTTGCTAAAGGTCTTATTTGTCTCACGCCACTGGTAATAACAATTATCCCAGCTCTTAAATGCTCTATGTTCTGTTTCCCTTTTCCTTACTCCTCCCCCATTACCATACCTAGACCTGTCCTTGGCCCCCATGTTCCAGTGTGAAAAGAAAAATATGAATTCTGATTTCCTATCTATCTGTTCCTATCTATCTTCATAACATTTATGTTATGAAGATCCATATATGCATATTGATGTATAAATTCATATGCGCACATATACACATGAACATACATAAATATATGCATGTTTCAAATATATGTGTATAAATCTATATTAGAGACATATATATGTATCAGTTGTTTCTGATACATTCAGTCAGAATAGAACCAAAAATAGTGTTCAGAGCTTAACAGTCTAAACATTAAAAAGCAACCAATAAATGTGTCAGAGATGGTATTTTGAATTAAATTTCTGCACGCGTCTTTACTCTGCAGACTTCCATTGACATAATATGTAGCACTATGTTTCACCAAGCTTGGACTTAAGACAGAATTTAGGTACCAGAGATACCTGACTGTTGGAGAGATTAGAAAGTGGCGGTTTAGCCTTGAAGGTGTAAGTTCATCAAACTTCAGGTGAGCCTCCAAGCCTTGTGAGCCTTACAGCAGCATTCAGCTGGCAAACCCCACTGTGCACTGAACTCCTCCAGGTTTTCACAGCCCTAATTTTAAAGAACTGTGTATGAGAGTATATATACTGAACAGACAGTAGCAAGTAGCAACTGAAATATTGCTGTATGTGAAGTGACATGCCAGTAAATTTCCCTCAAGACTTGAAAATAACAGATACTGAAGAAAGAAAAGGACAAAACTAATACAATAACTTCTTGGCAGCCTGACCCCTTGTGAGATCTACCTTTCCTTCCCCTGGAAAAGGGAAAATAACTGTAACATCTGGAGAGCTAAGTTCATATAAAAGAGAGGAAGAAAAAAATGAACCTTTTTGACAGTTATGATCCCTTCCTGTGTGTCCTTGTCAGTGACAATATCAAACATGTCTGATCCATCCCCATTGGAGATGCTATACTCAGTCTCTGCGTTTTCACCTACATCAGGGTCATTGGCTTTAATTCTGCCAAGAAGGGTCCCAGGCGGTGCAGACTCAGGAGAGCTGAACTGATAGGTACCTAGAAGAGCAAAATCATGTATTTATTGTTCTGAGAAGCTTAGTCGTTTGAATAAAAAACATTTTCTGTTTCACCTGGATTTTTTTTAAGTAACTTGAAGTTTGAAACGTTTTTAAAAAAATGTTGTTAGTCATCATACTAAACTTTAAAACAGGGTTTGAAGTTGATTGACAAACTGTCACAAAAAATTTTAGTGATTCTTCAAAGCCTTTTACTACTGTGCTTTTAATGGTTTGTTGTTGTTGTCATTGTGGGACACCAGTTCTAACCTTCATTACTTAACTATATATGTATATATGTTTTCTAGAAATGTTTCTATATATATTTAGAAATAGTAAGAGATTTTTGTTTGTTTGTTTGTTTCTTTTCTCCAGGCACGAGATTTGTAGAAACCAGTGTGGATTTTTTTTTTCGAAAGACACTAAACTAAAACAGGCTTTCTTTTATTCTTTTGAAAAAATATATTCAAGATTTGTAGGTGTTCTGTGTGAAAGTAATTCATTCATCCATTATTGTTAACACATACTAAAGAGGATAAAGAGCGTGTGGATACATGTTCATGTTAATCACTATAGTTAATTGCAATGGAGATTCACTCAGGTTTTCTTTAATTTACCCTGTATATACTTTTTGTGCTCTTTCAGTGGTTGATTTCATTTAATGCTTTTATAATAAGGGCTTGCTAGAAAGAAATCTGATTACAGACAAAAAAAAAGAAATGTATACATATTTTCTGACAACATATGCAATAAAAATCTAAATATAAAGACATGCTGTTGCAGAAAAAATAGTTTTCTTGACCATCCAGAACTAGTCAATGAAGAGCTTTCATCACTATCAAGACACAAATGTTTCTAAATAAATACTTTCAGTTATTTGCTACCAAGAAAAATGTAAAAAACCCACAAATGATATATTCAGCATTTTTACATGGGACATTCCAGAATCTAATGTTTCTTTACATCTGTTTTCTTATGTAAATTAATATTAATTTACCGAGTAAGCTAGAAGCATTGAAAAAAACACGTTATAAGAGTCTGAAAAGTAGCATATGTTAAAATTCACAGTCTTTGTTTGAAGGGTCTTCTAAGAAGCTGTATAAATTGTTTTGGCCTGTAGTGAAGTATAGTCAAGTGTCTTTCTTGCAACTAGCCTGTTTCCTATATTTACATGTCCTTTGCTTTCTTATAAGACACATATAGGGTCCTGAAGGTTCCTTTTAAGTGCGAGGACTATACCAAACCTCTAAGTTCAGAAGGAGTTTCCATCTCCACTTGTGCAGACTAGGTACAAAAGAGTGTCACTGTAAATACCTTATATTAAAATAGTTGTGTAACAAAATGGAAGCTAATACTTGATGCTAAACTGCATTTGCTGTTACAAGGTTGTAAGTGAAAACAGTAGACTGGCTGCAATCCACCCAGACTAAAATGCATATTATTCCTTTAAACCAGGCTGAAAATGAGATAATAGTAAGTATTCCTGGGAGCTAAATAGTAAATTTGAAGGCTTTCTCAAATTCAAGGGTTCAGCCAGTGAGGCAGAAATACTGTAAGAACAGATTCAATCATGTTACCTATGATTTATTCCAGGATAAATAACTATCTCTAGTGTTTTTACATCTGAAAGCATTCCTCATTTTTGTGATGCTACACATTTTTGGCATGAGAGATAGTTGTTTTGGCTTAAATTACAATTGAATTAAAAATGTATGAGATTTTTATTACATTGCCATTTAAATTCAGTTCAGGCTATCCACTTTTAACTATCCAAGATTCCTTTCAAGAAACAAAGCTAAACAGAAAATTTGTTTCTTCTTAATGCAGTTGGAACAACCAGTATTTCACAGTTCACTGCCATTTTGCTTTCTTCTGTCCCTCCAAGAAATCAATCTTGAGTTTTTAATTGACATTAAATTCTGTTGCTTGCATTTGCAATTCACCCTCAGCTTTGGGCAGCATTTTCACCTATTGTTGCCTCACATAAGAGAAAATGGAAGATAATTATTTTTGGAAGGAACAAACTTCCAAAACTAGATAGGTCTTTGAAGGTATGACCCTCTTCATAACTAATCTAAAAAGAAATCAAAACCTCCAGATGTTTCTTTATGTTTGATTTCCTAGGAAGTGTTAAAAATTTAATTCAGCAACAAAGCTCATAATGCAATGTTCCACACTGCATTTTAATTTGGGTTCAAGAATTCTTATTTGCCAAAATATTATGGCTATATCATGCTATAGGTGTTTAAGCAGTATCTCCTCCTGAAGTCAAACAGGAAGGCAGGTAAAAATTGTTATTTGAGTTTCCCATATGAAGGTGATTCTCAGCAAATAAACTCTTGAGTGTGAATTCAAGTTATATTTTATGAGGACTGCAGTACTTCCTCTACCTTCTTTTTTAAAAGCAATCTGTTGTCATGAACAGAGATAAAAAAGGTACATGCAATTTCTAAAATCCTTTCTTCCACACTGTCAGAGTTTTCTCATATTTTTAAAAACCTCTTCTAGGTTGACCTTTATCTACTATTCTGAGTGTACTTATTGCTGTGGTACTGAAGTGTTTTTCAAGTTTCTTCAAGCCCAGGAGAGAGTTTTCTAAATCACCACCTGCAGTACTGTGTTCAGCTTCGAAGACCCCAACACAAGAGGGATACGGATCTGCCCAAGCAAGTCCAGGAGAGGGCCACAAAAAGTAGTGATAGGACAAAGGAGAATGGTTTCAAACTGAAAGAGGGGAGATTTAGATTAGAAATTAGGAAGAAATTCTTTAATATGAGAGTTATGAGACACTGGAACAGGTTGCCTAGAGAAGCAGTGGATGCCCCATCCCTGGAAGTGTTTAAGGCCAGGTTGGATGGGGCTTTGATCAACCTGTTCTCGTAGAAGATGTCCCTGCCCATAGTAGGAGAGTTGGAATTAGATGATCTTTAAGGTCCTTTCCAACACAAATCATTATATGACTCTATTTATACTTTTAAAAAGGGGAGAGAAAAGATCCCAGATGGTGACAGTGAAACAGCTGATTTTAGAGGGGCTCTTGGAAAGCAACAGAACTATTAGATGCTCCATACTCTGAGGGAAGCGAGGAGGGTTGTCATTGACATCAGTCAGCGTGATGTTCACAGTTGTGGTCCCTGACAGTCCTCCCATCTGGCCTCCCATGTCTTTGGCCTGGATGACCACTTGATACTGTTCCCTGTTTTCTCTGCTCATGTCTGGCAAAGCAGTCTTGATTATGCCTTGGAGAAGAGAGAAAAAAGAGAGACAGGTGAAGTAGGCAAAGCACCACCCACTTTAATTTCAGTGGGTTTAAATGGATATAAATAAAAGCACAGATGTTAATGCAGCCATCAACACAAGGTATACTTAAATAAGCCTTTCAGTCTGTGGTTGATATAATGTGATTTTAAGAAAAAGGGAATTAAATGTAACAGAGATATTATTCATTGTTTGTGATGTGCTAAATCAATCTAGTTATTCTTTTAATGACAAAAATATAAACATATTTGTTGAATTAATTAATTGTTTAGCTATCATGCCCAGTTATTATTTTAATGGATTATGTAATTTCCAGTCCTGGTGAGGTTTTGGTATTATAGCACAGGCTGAACTCTTTTATGCTCTAGCTTAATTCTTTTGGACTGCAATAGATCATATATTTTAATGCCCAGTGATGGCCACTGTAAATCATCTAGGGCTATAGATAATAAAAGATTTGGATAAGACTGTAAAATTAGTGTTAGACAATCTTTTTTTGGGTGGCTGATCTCAAGAATTTCATAAATGTATTTTAAATGTATCAGACAGTTGTACAACACACAGAGTGTAGGATCCTCAGGTAAGAAAACTAAAAATCCCATACCCTGAACAGAGAAATTACCTAAATCCTCCCAGGATCCAGAGCCCAGAAGAACTTTTTTTTATTTAGAGGTGTGGTGGCTTTGCAAGGTTGAAGAATTTTGATAAAATGCAGGAAAAACCTAATGCAATGTCTGTTAAGTCTTATGCGCTTTAGGATTAGGTATCTGGAGTGGGGAAGAGTGGTGGTTGTTGTTTCTTTTTTGAGACTAAAGTTTGGATTATAGATACGCAAAATTCATACAAGTTTTTTTCTTCTTTGTGTCTTTTTCTCATCTGATTTCCTGTAAAACAATGAAATGGACTTCCAGGCATGCCTTGCAATTTAAAAACATTAATGCTTTTTGCTTCATTTCTAATAGCTGTTGGGATCAGAGTACAGTTTCAAAAAGCATCTTGAATTTAAAATTGTTACTGGTCAAGAATGTATCACAAGCTTTTAGAAATAATTGAATTGCCTTTGGGGATTTTTTTTTTTTTTTAGCCTTACATTCTGAAATTATCCAGCTCCCCTTTTGTTTTCTTAAGGAGAAACAGATGGAATTCCCAGAAATTGGTGTAAAATAATCTTAAATGCTTTCATGACTCTTTGTATCCTTTACAATATCCTACACCTTTTCTGAACTGTGGACTTTTACACTTACCAGTCATCTTCCAGATGCTACCATGCTAAGTAAAATGTTTTTTCTTCTGCAATAATATTATTTTGACACTTTAATTGTGATTTTTGTTTTCATTTAGAAAATACGTATCAGCTTTGTGGCAAGCCATATACCATAGACTTGTTCCAATATTTAAATGCAAATGAAAAGTGTCTTGATCCCTGCATCACACCTCTGTCATTGCAAAAAGTAAGAATGAATTGCTAACCTGTTTCTGGATCCACTGAGAAATATGGCTGTCCCTGGAGAATGCTGTACACTACTTTGGCACTGTTTCCATAGTTGGCATCATCCGCATCTGTGGCTGTCACTTGAATAACAGATGTTCCTAAATGGGTAAAAAAGAAAACAAGCAGCAGATTTTATGACAGCACCTACTTTTTGTAAACCACATATCGTTGTTTCAGTACTGAATTAACCAAAAATTGAATAGCAACTGGTGGACAAATCCACTGTTATCCTACCCAAGCAGACAATAAAATAAAATCTCTTCTTCCTTGTGACTAAATCATTATCACTTAAGACTCAAGCTTCAAGTACACAGGAGGGACTGACGTGTCTGAAACCAAACACATCATTGGGTGTTTTGGGGGACAAACAGATTTGAAACTGTTCACTTTAAGATAGGTAACTGCTGTGTGGAAAGTACCATCATGATTCTTAACTTTGGCTTACTAGTCAATTAAGCTAAAGCAAATTTCCCGATACTAATTTTTTGCTTAGATGACCATCTCCAAATATCTGAAGTCAGATTGAAGAAAATATTTTGTCTCATCCTAACTAATTTTTAAGATGATTTTAAAAAAAATAGCTTGGTTTTACAGTAAGAAATTCTGGAATTTGTTTTATTTTGTTTTTCTTTTGATCAAAGTTATTCCCCTATTGGCAAATAATTGCCATTAAACTACGATTACATTTTCTTAACATTCAATTATTTTGTATGAAAATGCCTCACCCATGTCCTGTGGTCACAATGAGAAGAATATAGGCTATATGGGATTAACAGCATTGTGAGCCAATACATTTGATATAGTCTATGGTTTAGAAGCAAATAAAAGCTTCTGTAAAGACATCTTTATAAAATATATGAAAGGACAAAACTGTTCCTCACAAGCTTTTCTTTCTAAGCAATTTTAAAGATGTCAGGATACTTTTTGCTAACACAATCTAAAGCCTGTATGGATAAACACAGGCAGCCCAATAACTAGAAGGGTAAATGTTCTTCAACTCCTTGCCAAGGACAGAAGGCCAACTGAGAAGCTCTTTACCCTATTTTTGGCTGGCTATTTTTTATGTTTTACTTTTTATGTTATACTTTCCTTATAAGACAAAGGTCTAGTGAGCACTGTCCTCTTAAGTGATATAATTTCCTATTCTTTTTTTTTTGCTTCACTTACATTCCTCTAGATTGAAGTTCACCCAGATAACTTGCAGTCAAATATGTCTTGACTGTAAATTTAAGATACTCATTTACCTGTGACTAATGGAACTAAAGTGAATAATCTCTCCTGTCACTCTTCCATGTGCACAAGGCATTGGGGAAAGTAGAAACCCAGAGTAATCAAAATAGATTTATGAACGCTCACATTACTATTAGGTCCTGTTAGATGCATCTATTTTCTCACAGTACATGATACCACTTTATACATAATAGCTTTACCTACATAATAGTAACGATTCCAAATATTTCAGGTTATCTGAACAGCATGACAAGAGGGGAAGATTACTTCTTTCTCTGCAACAAACCATCAGAACAAAGATGTAGAAAAGCTTTGTCACAATTCATCAAAATCTGAGGAGGATTTTTGCCATTGGCAATCTAGATTACTTTTTGCCAGATTAAACAATTGAAGGTCATCTGTGTGCCAAGCTGAGATGTAAAGAAAATACTGAAGAAATGAATCCTTAAGAACAACCTATCAATAACAGTGTCTGGAAAAAGTGCTTATATGGACAAAAGAATTAAGACTCTTTCTTGAGTAATGTAATGTTCTATGAGTCCTATCTGTTTTCAAAAAGGCTAATAAACTAAATCCAATGGGGAGTCAATATCACTTCCTATCCTATAAAAAACCATAGGAGTCGTCAGTAGAATCTCGCTTACATTATGTGCCACTGTATCATCTAAAAGTTAAGAATCAAGGGAAATTGATATGTCCACCCCCTCCTGCCCCCCCCCCCCCAAAAAAAAACAAAAACTCAAAATATTTTCATGAGTAAAACTTACTGCTGTGGCCTCCTGATCTAGGCACTGTTTTTGGGCTGACACAGATGTTCGAGTGCTGTTGTAACAACTCTGAATGCACATTAAGTTTCTTTTCCTGACATATTGATTTGATTTAAAAGAAAATATACATAGGAACGTATATCTTTGTTTCTTGAGGTTCAAGTGCCATATGATTATGATTCCTGAGGAGAGCATAGAAGCTGTAACCCTACAGAAACTTTGCAGGTTACTATCAGATAATTCAAGTGGATCTTTATAGAATGAGATCTTATTATAGTTTACAAATTATTGATGTTTTTATTTGTTAAACTTTGTACAGTGGTGAAAAAATAGTGTTATAACAGCTACTGCTTCCTAGTAAACTAATGGTACAATCATGAAAAACAATTAACACATATATACTCAGAAAATTTGTCAGCATGCAGTTCACTCTCTTCTCTGCCAACAGTCTGCTGTATTATAAAATAGGATCCGCATGGACAATAGGCAATGTTTGTGCAGCTTTTTTTTTTTTTTTTTTTATGAGGAAAGAAACTTATGTTAGCTTTTGGGGTCTGAAAAGGCAGTGAAACAAAGGAACTCAGTAATGAATAATGAAATAATTGGTAATAATGCAAAACTAGTTTGGATCTTTTAAATTAAAGACAACTATGCCAATTCCTTACCGTCACCTGAATAGTACCCATAGACTCTGGGTGCATTTTTTTCATTTGTTTATTTATAGTCTAGATTGCCTCACAAGCAGCTTTTATCCCATATTAGTCAGCAGAAGTCAGCATATTTTAAAATGCAAATCGGGATGCTATGTTAGAAAGTAGCGTTTTTCTGAGATACTTCCACAGATGCTAACATGAGCAGGAATGAAGTAGAACCTGGAAAGAATTGTGGGTGGGGAGAAGGCGTTTTACTTTCTCTATTTGTTTCTCACTATCCAACTCTATTTTTAATGGGCAATAAATTAAATTAATTTTCCCAAGTTGAGACTGTTTTGCCCCCAGTGGTAATTGGCAAGTGATCTCCCTGTCTTTATTTCAGTTCACAAGCTTTTCCTTCTTATTTTCTTCACCTGTTCTGTTGAGGAGGGAGCAGCAGGGTGGGCCTCTGGCAGCAAACCATGATCTAATATACCACACAGGCAAACTGGTGTGAAAGATGACAGAGAAAATGTGGCAGTGAGTACAATAGCGGTCTAAGGAGTGAAAACATCACAAAATAAAGTGAACTTCAATTCAAGCTTACCAAACAAGCCTATTCCATCTCAAAATGTGAACTGAATCTCAGAGTTCTCAAGAGGTATGTCTAATTTTCTTTTTTGTTTGTTTTGAGGTTATTTTTTGGGTTTTGTTTAGATGAATTCTTAATACTTCTTTCATATAGCATTGAGATTGACTTGTTTGTCTCTCAAAGATTTTCCCTATGTCTGTATATAATAATCAAGAAACAGCAGTTTGCTAAAAGCATTGAATTTGCCAAGCTTTATGAATGCTGAAACATTGGGGATAGGGGACTTGTTTGGTTTTGTGGTTTGTTTTTTTCTTTTTTTTGTTTGCTTAGATGTACATTTGTGTCAGTAAGCTTAAGCATTTTGACAACACATTCATGGTGGATAGAGTCCTAATATAAGGGTTGAAAAATACAGAAGCATGATTGTGAAGATAACCTGAGAGAAGACGACTAAATCTGTTCAAGTAGTGTCTTTGTATGTGTGTCTGTGTGTGAGTATGTGTATGTAGGCATGTACGTGCATGTAAGAATGTAGAGTCAAAAAAGGAAAATTGAATTAGAAAAAACATTGCTCCATACCTAGGAAGTGTAACTCAGTGTCAGAACTGAGTCGCACTAAGACAGATTTCTAGAAATCATGAGGAGTAAACCATAAATTTGAAAAGGAATTTAAAATAAGAGCTCTTCTCTGAATTGTATTTAAAATACTTTCATTTTTCTTTGTGCAATTCAGTCTTTGAAAGAGTTCCTTTGTTATAATTAGGTCTTATAGCATATCAGAGTACATTGCAAAGCTGAAGTAAATACCCTACAGAGGAAAAGAGATCTTCTACTAGAAGAGATGTACATTTTGCTGCCTTTTCACTTAAAGTCGTACTCTTCAGCATGCAACTCATGCTCTTACTTGGCTCCTTTAGCTAACATGAATTAGAACAGCTTCTGACAGTTAGAAGAATATATATGCGTCTTTTTGAAAATGCTGCTTTTACTGATAACTTTTTCTGTAACCTTCATTTTCAACAGTACTCTACATCTTGGGTGAAGAAAATGAGCAGATTATGTTGTTAGAACTGTGTGTTTCAAGATTCCACCATGAATGTTGAATGAAAAATGATGTAGTGATTTAAATATCATTCAGAATCCTGACATTTCTTTTCCAAAGGGAACTCTGTAACTTGAAAATGCATTTTGAGCTTGATTTTGACATATTTTTATAAAAGTAGGATTTCTGATCAATTCAAAATTTTGATTTTTAAAGAAAAATGCTTGGTTTAGACTTTGGCCTTCTCATATATAGTTTTCAAGAAGTAATTCAGTAATTTAAAAAAGATCAGGAATGCTGAAACAGGATGTTTTTTACATTACCAAACAACTTCCTTTCTATTTTGTCTCAAGTCAACTTCTGTCAAACTTGGCAGTTATTGAAAAGTTCTAATTTTTACAGAGAACTTGTGTGTACGTATGTATATCTAGCTCGATTTAAGAGAGGGCTCCACTCAAAGCAGAAAGGCTGTTTTGTTTTCAGAAATAGAAGGCCAGCTGGGGTAAGTGGAGAGGTAGGAAGGACTTTATCTCTCTAAAGGAGAAGCTCTTGAGCTTGTTTCCTGTTTTCAAGCATAATGACAATCTGCCATTCATCAAATTTGTTCATCAAGAGAAGATTTTAGAAGTGGATTATGTTTACAAGCTGAAAAGATTTGGGAGAGCTCTGGAAAACCTCTGGAGGCAAAATTTAAAATTCTGTGGGCTAAAAGCCTAAGGAAGATAAGTGGACAGAGAGTTAGCTCAGATAGATAACATGGCTCCAAGGATTATTTTCACATGGAGATACTATGGAGATGCCCCTGCTGATGACATGAGTGAAAGTTTAAGTGATTTTCAGAAATTCTGAGAGCTATTAAACTGCTTTTGCTTTTGAGAGTAGGTTTTTCTCTCTGGATAGGAATCTATGCCTGGAAGATAAACTGGAGAAATTCTGAACTAGGAGCAGTCACATGGCACTACCTAAGCCTGAAATGCTTAGGAATACATAAAACTCACCAACAAGGATCTCATTACTGCCTAAGTTGGACTATATGACTTCAGATTGCTTTCAATACAAAGAGTAGGGCTAAATAAGGTTGAGATATGACTATTATGTTTTGACAGAAAGCTTAAGGAATAGGGAACTGCAAGGTGAAGTTTGCTCTTTTGTATATAAACACAATTTGATAAAGGAACCTAACTCAAAGGAGCAATAACACTGGAAAAATAAGAAGGTGCTTAAAATGCAGTTCAGCCATATATATTGAAAAAAAATATATAAAAAAAGAAGAAAAAATATAGGACAGAAAAAGGTGGCATAAAACAGGAGATGTAATAGTTCATAAATCACATTATACAAAATTGATGATTTTTAAGAGTCTGCTGTATAGGTATGAGGTGAAAACATGCTGTCTCAAATTTCATTTGAAAACATGCTGTCTCTTATGTCTGGTTGTATATAGTCTCACATAATGACTGGTCTAGAAGTCAGTCTAGAAGTGCTAGCTCCTGTAGATGGGTACTGGGAAATAATTCTGATAATTTCTTGTGTGTGTTGTGCTTTGGTGTTTTGAAGTTTTGTCCAATGTTTCTTTTTTTTATTACAAGATTATGTCACGTTTTAGATTGTGTTATTAGATCTTGCATTGAGGAAGTAAGTTATACGTTAATGATTGTCTCACCACATAGAAAGATGAAATATAACTGAACTACTCTGTCTTTAATCTGCCTGAAATGCTTCTTGGGGTAGAGATTATTGCCAGTAATAACAATGCGTACACCATTGTAACATAATGTCTGAAACTGAACTAGGAAAGAATGGCTATAGCCGAATGAAACCTCAAGCCCTTGCCTTCAAGCTGTTCAAGACCTTGACACAGTAACTTTAGTTTTCTTTTGGAAGCAATTGCAATTGTGAAGTGCATCAGGTGCTCTGTGTGAGAATTTGAAAAGCATTATGGATGCAGTAGCAAGTGAGAAATAGCAAGAAGAATGAGAATTAGTTTGAAGTATTGGTAAGTGAACAACTGTGTATGTTTATTCTTTTGGGAAGCTCTTTTTCACTTCCTCACCATACAGAAAGTCACTTCTGATACAACACTCGTGATGTCAAATGGCAGAGCTGAGACAGAGAAAAAAGTAATCAGACTTTTTTAAGTGTTAATGTTAACTAGCTTTTACATTGTGCTTCTTAGTGACTAAAGAGTTACTGTATAAAATGATCTGCCATCTATCATAAATGAACTTCAGTTTAGAAATCTTCATTTTGTTCAACATGGTGTAAATACTTAAAATTAGAAAACTTCTTTTAGGCAGGGCAATTATCTGCAGTCTATTTAAAAAAAAAAAGAAATGGAAACAAAAAAATGGAAAGAATTAATTACAAAATGATCCTCAAAATTTCCATTCAGAATAGCGATGAAACTCACCAGTAGCATGTTTCTGGGCCTTGAGGTTCTATGCATACAATAAAGTTGTACCAACTAGAATTAGTTGTTAATGAAACCAGTATGCTGAAAGAGCAACAAATAACACCATAATATGGCAGCTAATTACCTTGGTTACACTTTTTCTGCCTATAATGCTTTTAAGGAGTATGTGGAATTAGGCCAGTTTTATGGACTGACAGCTGCCATCCACGGCAGGTCAGTCACAGGAACTCTGCCACTTGTTTTCTTTATAAAGATGAGAGCTCATGATCTTGACCCTTTGCCTGATCTTAATTTCTTGAATACTCCAAAAGAGGGAAAAACCTTTTAGCTGTTTTTTATAAACTTAGGAAAAGCTTGTCCCCATTGACACTGGTAAGAGAAGTAGAAGTTTGTAAAGGCTGCAATGTGATTATCTATTGATTAAATATCTCAATGCGTAGCCAACAGTTCCAGCTAAGTTTTCAGTTCTATTTGTAATTTTTAGTTTCTAAAATAATGAAGTAAACATAAGGATGTTATTTCATCGCTATTTTCAGGGTGCTGTTAAATGAAGTTTTCTGCTTTGCCCTTTTCTCAAAAGTAGTTACCTGAAGTCCTATCTACAATCTCTAAAGGTTTTACTTAAGAGCAAAAAAGAAAGCTTAAAAAAAGAAATACTTTTTAATAATTGCCAACTTTTAGGGCTAAACTTTGAGTTTTTGATGTACATCAAGATTGGTATCATTGTGAAAACTTACAGATGTGAATTTTGGAAGGTATTAAGAGAAATACAGTGATTACTATGAGAAATGATGCAACTTATCTTGTTCCATGTACTTACTAAAATATAAATTTGTTTCAGTGGAATAATATGAAGTAGCTTTCAAATAATCAGGCGTTAGACTAGATAATCCAGGATAAGACTTTTCTTACCTTCTTTTTCTCAACTCTATGAAGTCTGAGTATGACACATAAAATTTAGAAACTTACTATACAATTGTCAAGAAGTAAAAATGGTGATGCATAATAGATTTCGAGCTGAATTGTTAATTGAACAATGAAAACCATACATGCAGCAACTGCCATTTCTGTAATTAAACTTCTATCTTGCCAGAAACTTATTGTCAATTTTTACACCTATTTTCATTATCTAATTAAAAGAAATGTTATCTTTTATTTCTGCAATATATATAAACATATATATCTACTGTATATACATATATATGTATGGGCACATTTTAAGTGAGAAATTTACTTATTTAACAATAATCTATCCATTCTGGGCATTTGTAGTCTTTCCACTTCAATAGAGAGCCATTAGATGGTCTCTTTTAGGGAGAACAGTGGACTTCTTTGCCAGGGGTAATGCTCCTTTCCTGAGCTTGCTACTCTTAGGCTGGCCATATGCTACTGCTAAATCCTTTGTAATAGAAGTAGTCTTAATCATTCAGATTCACATGAGACAAAGCTTTCATTTCCCAGTAGCTCTACTAAAACTGAGGGATAGAAGTGAAGGGGGATAGCTCACGAAATGTGGTACATGGGAAAAATAAAGGTGCAGGAGTCTTGTCCTTTGTTTTGTGATAAATTGATTCATTTAATGAACCTGTTGCCTCTTTGGAAGACTGAAAATTATGTCAAAGCATCTTTATGTACACTGAAATTTGTTGTGTATCACTTACACATACTGGAAATACCTAGAAGTTATAAAGAAATATGGTAAAAAAACCCAAACAAACCTCAAACGTACCTGCCTTTGTGTTTTACTTTCAAAACAGATGTATGCATGTGTTTGTTAGAATGATTTAAAAATATAAACCTAACATTCAGCTTCCTAACATTAACAACTAAAACATTTATTCAGACATTGAGAAAGCTGCCTTTGTTTTTTAAAACTGAAAAGCTTATATCTTTAGAAGATTAGACTAAATAAGCATTTTAGATGTGCTTTGTTTTACCAGAATAAAAAAAAAAAAGAAATAATACTTCTCAATATAATTTGTTCTCAAGAAAATTTAACTTACATCTAATTAATTATAATTCCTGACTTAGATCTGTGTATCCAGTCTTCCCAGCCTACATTTGAGAAATCTGATTCTCAAAAATAATTTCACGGAAGAAAAGGATTTTTTTCAGGCACCTAAAACTAAACAAGTAGTTTAACTACATGGTGTCAGGAAAGGATCTTGTGCAATTGCATGATATAGAGACACTAACATTATCCCTTAAGAGCAAGGTCTGTACTTCGACAACAGATAACCTCCACTACTACTACTACTAACTATGTTTTAGTATTAATAAAAGATATAACACATGTATGCCTCTATTTGAAATGTTCCTTCTGATAAAGACACAGATGTTCCTAATATTTCTAATGTTAATTAGTCCCAGCTATTCCAGTCCTTAGTACCAGCAGCTCAATTGCCACGGCTTCAACATGGCTGCAAAAGTGTGAGAGGGAGCTCATCACATCTCTTATACTGTAGCTTGTCTAAAAGAAGCAAAATTATTTGGTGGTTGGTAGCTGCAAGAGCTCACAAAGGAATAAATTAGGTGCCTGTAAACTCACATCATGCATAGGAACTTAATATTTACAGTGGCTCTGAAAATAGGTTGCACATGGGTGTGAATTGTAAAACATTTATACTGAAGGGTGTATGTTTGTATCAAGAGATATATATACTGGCTGAAGCAGCATGGCTGTTCCTTCCTATTTTCAGAATATCAGTGAGAATTTTACTTTTGTAGGTGTGAAGCCATAAAAGATGAAAGGACCTACCAGGAGGACAGCATCTCCAACCATGCAGAATATATCCCATTGCACTGCATTGCAAAAGTATGAGCGAAAGTACTAAGTAAAGAATCCAGGCCCATTACACTTTTGTTTAGTGATTATAGTGTTACAGCTGAAAATCTACAAAAGGAAGGAAAATGGATGCAACAAACAATTTTTAGTGTAAATATGATATAGGAACTTTAAGTGTTAATTTCAAGCTTTGATCTGGAGAGGTCCAGGTCTCAGGTTTTTGTTTTGTTTTGTTTTTTTCTCACTGTATAGAGGTCATAAGAAATAAATTTGTTGCAATAAAGTAGCCAGAGAAACAGCATTCCGTTGAATTGTTTCAGAGATATGAAGGGGAGCCACATGTAACATAGCGTGGGTCTGAAAATTCCACTTGGTAGGAAGACTACCAGCCCGAAGGTGCTGTGATGTCCATTGCTGTGGTAGCTGAATACATTTCAACAAATGTATGGAGTAAAGCTGTCCTAATCTCCTAATAATTAGTGGGAAAAATGAGACATACAGAGATGAAATGAGTTTGTAGTCACCTTAAAATTTCATCTCTGAAGTTTACAAAGCCTAAAGTCCCATATGCTTTAAAAGTAACCTGTCCTGTTTACTAATTGCAACATTTGAACTTCTGTCATCTTATTTCTCCTTACAAGAAATAGTTCAGACCAGAATCTCAACGGTGAGCAAATGGAGGTTTATGGGAGCTCAGAAGAGGTTACAAACTTCTAACAGTGAGTTGATAGGGGCTCAGTTCCCATGGGACAGAAATATGAGAATTAATTATACCTTCCTGTGTTTACAGCAAGTGCTAGCTACCTTTACTTGTCAACAACACTTCTACAAAATCCAAATTTATTATTTTTTTTTCCTAACACCAAGAGTAAACAGTTACTCACTGGGGGTGAATAGACAAGTCTGGTTTAAGACTTGTGGTGTCTTCTCCTCTTCCCCCCACCCCCCCCCCCAAAAAAAAAAAAAAAAGACAAGAAAGAATGTGAGAAGTCCTGTTTAGAAAATATGAGGATTTTGTAGCTGAAGAAAAATTAGTATTTGAAGTGAATTTTTAGCTGAGGTTAGATACTGCTGGATGAAAGAGTCTCTCCTGCTTTTACTTGCTATATTTTGCATGGTCCTGTCACTACCCTAAGCCCAGCTCTGGAAATATAACCTCATATGATCTGACCTAGGGAACAAAAATAGTGAAAAAAAGAATACTGACTTATACAATATATTTGTTTTCTAATTATTTAGGTCCTTAAACTTTTCTCTTTGGGGTTTAGATGGACAGTGGGTAAGGCATAAGCATCACAACTAGGAGCAGAGATGCCAAAAGAAGAGCGTCACTCCTTTTGGCTGTAACATGAGGTCTGCTTATCTGAACTGTTAAAAAATTTCTGTAAAGCTTAAATTTGTGAAAGATTTAAATTCTTCAGAAACACTGTTTTGAATCTTGTTAAGGTTATTTTTTATTCCTTATTTCTCTGAATGTGCAGTGTCTTTTTTTTCAAGTGTGAGATTAATATATTCTGCATAAACTTTCAGGAAACTATGGTATTTCTGATGATGTATGAGAAATTCCCCAAATTTTCTAAACATTACATCTTTATTGCAATTTTCTCTTTGCCTTCACAAATATGTATGCATAATATATGCATACTAGCTTTATGTGATTGCTTGTATTATATTTTTTAAGTTATTTTCCTCAGTCAGTAACAAAGAATGTTGTAGTATCACTAATGTTTAAAATGATTTATGTAAAGATAAAAATTAACAAAGCTCTGAAGGAGAAAATATAATATACAAATTAATGTTTACTTTTGATTCCATATGTTATGTTTTGATGTTGAATAGAGCTGTAAAATTACAATAATCCCCAAATGTTATTGTTAAAAAGTCAGTTACATTGATTCTTTGGATCCTAAAAGGAAACTACTGCTTTTCATTTGGGTCAGAATGCATGATTATTTGTTTCTTGATATCTCTTAATTATTTGGGAGTGTTGTAAACTCACAGATTTTCCTCTGAGGATGGTTTTATTCTGTTTCTTGAAGAGCTAATATATGCTGCCATATTATATCCATAACTATAAAAATGATAGAATAATTTAAGTGAAAAAAAGAAAAATTCTGATCTAGTCTGTTGCATTGGTTGTTTTGTTTTGGTTTGGTTTTATTTTGTTTTGTTTTTTAAACTGGAAATACAAAATTTTAAAGTACCCATTCATACTCTTCTGAAGAATTTTTGCCCCATGCCAAACACAAATATTTTATAAAGCATTCCATATACTTTTCCAATAAAAATGTAGGAAGCCTATTGTAAATAAAAATGCTATGCATTATTTTCACAGAACGCATGTCCAAAACTGAAAAAAACCTAAAATACCTCAAATTTACTGAAAAAAATTGTTTTACATTTTAAACTGTTAAATGAAAAGAAGCTTTTGTCTTTTTCACATTGAAGGTTTATTTTAAGAAACTATTATGAGGCATTGAACTCTTATTTTATATTTTCATCTTTTTCCTACAAAGGATTTTTTTCCATTATAAAAATTTGCATTAAAATAATTAAGTATAAATTTAAAAAGGCTAAAAATATTGCATTTTAAAAAGAGAACCATATGCAGATTCTGACAGTTATAGAGATTTTGAAATTCTTTACTTAGGGTGGCAAATTGAAATAGAATTGTTAGAAGTATTCTAGCTACAGAATTTCTGCTATCATGTTTAGTTTGACTAAAAGGAATTCTGATAGTTCATTTTAGCAGCAGAATGTAAAATATGAATTTGTGGCTAAAATGTTTATTAGAACTATATCTTTTTCTTAAAGCTAATTCAAAAATTAATTTTAAAATGGAGTATATGTTAACAATTAGCATTCTGAAATTGTGCAAGTCAGGAAAGTAGTTTTCATAAGCTTTGCTTTCATGGCAAAGTCAAGACAGTCACTCTTAGCTTTTTTTTTTTTTATAAGCATCTGAAAGCACGGAAAACATGCAGGAATAATATATAATTATTTCCTGCTGAAATATGAAAGATGATAGCTGTCTCCATTTAGTCTTTTACACATATCTGAAGATTAATGCTTACTGACATAAGCGAATTCAAAAATAAAAAATATGATGGTTACTGTATTTGGTTCTTTCTCCTTCCTTCCTTCCTTCCTTCCTTCCTTCCTTCCTTCCTTCCTTCCTTCCTTCCTTCCTTCCTTCCTTCCTTCCTTCCTTCCTTCCTTCCTTCCTTCCTTCCTTCCTTCCTTCCTTCCTTCCTTCCTTCCTTCCTTCCTTCCTTCCTTCCTTCCTTCCTTCCTTCCTTCCTTCCTTCCTTCCTTCCTTCCTTCCTTCCTTCCTTCTCTCTTTCTTTCTTTCTCTCTTTCTCTCTTTCTCTCTTTCTCTCTCTCTTTCTCTCTCTCTTTCTCTCTCTCTTTCTCTCTCTCTTTCTTTCTTTCTTTCCGTCTTTCTTTCTGTCTTTCTTTCTTTCTTTCTTTCTTTCTTTCTTTCTTTCTTTCTTTCTTTCTTTCTTTCTTTCTCTCTTTCTTTCTCTCTCTCTTTCTCTCTTTCTCTCTCTCTTTCTCTCTTTCTCTCTTTCTCTCTCTCTCTCTCTCTCTCTCTCTTCTCCCTTCCCTTTCTTTCTTTCTCCCTTCCTTCCTTCCCTCCCTCCCTCCCTCCCTCCCTCACTTTCTTTATTTTTTTTTTTAATTTACCATAAAGCCAGTTTGTTCCTATTTTTCTTTTAAGAGTTTTCTATACCAAATGACAAATATATGTTTATGATCCTGATACTGAAAATGTGATGTAACTAAAGATAAATATAAGAATGCAGCCTTAAACCCAGTAGTAATGGTGATGCTTATAGATTCTTAAGAGATACTATATAAATAGTGAACAATGATAATGGAACTTCTGACGCAACCATTGTGTCATTGATGTTTAGCATATTCCACTGCACTCACAGACAACAGCAAAGTAATAAATTGGTTGTAATAATGTGCATTATCCTGTGTGGTTTACTGCAATTTAATCTGTTTTTCTCTTTTTGTTTATGTATTTTATATATATACATATATATATATATATATATAATTTAGAGTAGCTGTTAAACAGGAAGCAGGCTTAGGCATGCTGTAATCCTGTATTCCTGAGTAGAAAATGGTCATATATATACATATATATACATTTAATATATAATGTCCTTCTATCAAACTTCAGTATTCAGCTAAAGAGTAACTTTTATTATCACTATATTAGCAATAAAAGCAATGAAAAAAAATTTTTAAACATTTAAAATATGGTCCTCTATCCTTATACGTATCTTGTCATGAAGAAATTCTGAACCAGGAGGTGGTTCTGGTTAGATCCATAAATCTAGAAAGTAGCCGCTAAGTATAACGAAATGAGGCATTATCCTAAATTAGGCATTATCCTTTATCGTAATAGAATCAATTTAAAGATTAAAAATATGTTATGAAATATTACTCATCTGCATGCTAAAGATATTTAATGAGAAAAAATAGTAAGTCTTGCTCATTAAAATTAGCAAGGCAAGTATGGGAGAATGTAATAATATTGAACCAGGTGTCAAAGGGATGGATCTCCAAAGGATATCTCATTGTTAACTTCCTTTTTAAAAAATTTTTTAATAACTTGATTTATATCCTGAGAAAAGTTGTTTTCATAATGAGGCATAGGGTTAGTTTTTATTTAATTTTATGTTAGTTTCTTTTAGCCATCTTCTTTCACTTTGAAAAAATTCTTGGATTATAGCTTCTATTTGTGTAAGCCTTGAAGTTTAAATGAGTACATTTTAAGCACAAACAGGGCTGTACTTTTCCTTCTACATGAAAAGGAAATGAAAAGATTATTCTCAAGATGCATAATATGTATTTAGCTTACCTGGTTTCTTCCTGTAGTATTGATAAAATATAACAAAATCAGAACAGGTGATGCTTCAAATCCACCTGCTCTTCAGTGTGGTCAAGATTATATTTTACAGCTTTGGCATTCCATCAGGTTAAAAATGTTGAAAGTCCATTGTTCCTTTACTTTCTATATTAAGTTTTGTTTAACCTTTATGGGTTTGTCTAGCATATTCTCTTGTTTGTTTTTTGTTGGGTTTTTTACAGTATTATTTTTTGTTGAATCAATTTACCTTTTCTGACATAAATCTCAAGATTCTTCCAGTCAACTCAAGCACTCTTTAAAAATATAGCTACCGCAGTTATTATCTTCCAGTTCTTCAGTATAGTAGCTGATTTTAATGACAAATTCCATATTAGTGAGTTTCAGAATCTCTTTAATTTTTTTCATCCTTTTTTTTTACGTTAATAGCACTGTGAACATTTAGCGTGATTATTTCCATAAAAGTTATGTATCTGAAGTGGCACTGCAGCCAACTCAATTCAGTGGCTTTGATTGCTCCCCGTACTAACTTTGCTACAAAGCATTTTAGGTGTACCCAGAGATATGACCAGCTCTTATTCAGGCAAAGCAAAGCTAACTGATGTATAGCTTGAAGGCTGCAGTGTAGATATTATAAGATTGGGTATGCACAAACAAGTGTACAAATAAGCATTCCTATTTTCCCTTGGGCTTGGATAGGTTGTGCTGAAAATCCCTGTTACACTTTCACTTTTCTTACTGTCAAAGTAGTTAAACATGAATGAAGTTTGCATATTGGTACTGAAAATTACACATTCTGTCAGTGGTGCTGACTTATTATTTTCCCTTGTGTGCTCCAGATCTAGTTATTCCGAGAAACATTTAGTAACACAGTGAGAAATATTTAGTATGATATGTCATTTGAATAACAGATACACACACCGCTGGAAAGATTGCTAGTGGTGATTCCTCTTCAATTTCTCAGTCTTAGTGACATTTTCCTGAGCTTTCATAAATATCTGCTGTCATATTTGTTGAACTTGGCAAACATAAATATAATAGCTAAGAAAAAAGGCACAACATTGGGAGGAAGTGAAAGATGGGAAGAAACTGAGATTTTCCCCCAAATTTTTGACCTGCTCATTTTTCATTTTATGTAGTTTTAGTAAAGATGACCACCTTTCTCCAGGGATTCTTGGTTTTGTTTCATTAGTCATGCTTTCTTCCATTTGTTATAGACAAACACATAGACTTAAGGAGCCTTTATTTTTTTTTTTTTTTGTTCTGAAGTCTTCTGGTTTTCTGGATTGCACTTTTGGATCTCAGGTTTCCTTGTTTCCTTTCCTTTCCTTTCCTTTCCTTTCCTTTCCTTTCCTTTCCTTTCCTTTCCTTTCCTTTCCTTTCCTTTCCTTTCCTTTCCTTTGTTTCCTTTCCTTTCCTTTGTTTCCTTTCCTTCCCCCTTCCCCCTTCCCCTCCCCTTATCTATCCTTCCTCCCTCCCTCCCTCCCTTCCTTCCCTCCTTCCTTCCTCCCTCCCTCCTTCCCTCCCTCCTTCCCTCCTTCCCTTCCTTCCTTCTTTCCTTCCTTCCTTCCTCCCTCCCTCCCTCCTTCCCTTCCTCCCTTCCTTCCTTCTTTAAATTTTCAATATGTTTTCTGTCGTGTCCTTTCAGATGCACTTACTTTCACAGCAGCAATAACTCTAATATATATTGCTTAATCAGTAATTTTACAAGTTGTTCTTCCTTTATGACTTTACACAATCCTCCGATCTGAAATTCTATTTTAAATTAAACAATCCAGAGCCAACTAAAAAATTTGGCCATATTTCAAATGCTAAAAATTGCCATTCCAGTGTAGCTTTCATATCCCCAAATGCATATGTCAACTAAACAGAGCAAAGAGTAACACTCATCCCTTTTATGTCTTCAAATTGAAATCTAAGGCACACCTGTTACTGTTTAAATCATTTTCCTCTAATGCTCACTTTTACTTGGGTCTTCTATGGACACTTTCTCATCTTAAAGTGCATGATGGTACTTATTCTATCACCATCCTCATCAAACATAGACATTTCATAGATTTAAAAATTCACATCCATTGCCAAAGCACTGGATCTTATTCTCTTGTCTGTTATTCCTGCTTCCCCACTGACTCTGATGAAGCTGAGCTAAGTGACATGGTTAAGCATGGACATCATGCTTTTTACCCTATCTATTCCTATAGAGCTCCCTCCTTACAAATATGTTTCAAATTAAATATGACAAGTGCACTGCCAACATTTTTCCTTCACAGATTATCACCAAAGTAAATTCTGAATGGAAAGGATTGCTCTATTTTCCATGTATCTTTAAAAGAACCATTCTTGGACTCTTTGCATTATACATATTATTGTAGGTATTCCATTTTCATGATTATAAAAGGGAGTTATAAAATAGATTTCTGTTCCATTATACTTCTGTTACTGCTTTCAGAGATAATTATTAGCTTCTGGAAATTATTTTGCAAAGATACGTATTAGTCACAAATGTTGATTGGTATTTTATTATGTCTCTTAGCAATGCCATCATACAGGGCTGATTTTGTGTACCATTACAGCAATTCATAAATAACTCTTAAGAATTTTTCTGTCAGTTGTTTCCCATAGCCTATGTATTTTATGCTTGTTCATCAGAGACACTGTCTCCTCTATAAAACAGCAGAACATTTAGGTAATCATGATAACTGCTGATGAATGTGTGCTGATATTATCTATGACTTTATATTATTTTAAAAAAACTCAGAGAATTTTTTTCCTTTGATGCTATATTTCTCACCTATCTTCTACTGTGATTCCACATTTTTACTTTTCATTGTGGCTGTTGTGAACAGCTGCAAGTTTTTATCCATGGAGAAAAACATTTTTTTTAAACAAAAATACTTATTTCTTTGGGGAAGGGGTTCATGTTTGTTACTTTAAAAAATCCAGAAATGACCCCATAAAAAAAAACAACAAAGCAACAAAACACCAGCAACTACTAATATTGCTACCAAAGAGAAAAAAATAATTGAAAAACATCCAAACGGACACAAAAAGCCAACAACAACAAAACAAACAAACAAGGGTTTTTTGCGCTTTCAGGAAAATATTTTTGCAAGATTTTTGAGACCTTAATTGATTTACATACTTACATGTTTAAAGATGTTTTTGTTTAAAGGTACAGAGAGGTTTGTTAAATTAAACATTACAAATACAAAGAGGACATATTATACGCAAGTTGTATTCACAGCTGTAGTAAAACTATGTAGTAACTTATAAGACAACAATATATGCTGCATTCCTGGATGGTTGTGGTGGGTTAAAAGGGTAAAGAATAGCCTATAGTGTAGAAAAAGGATGAAAATGTAGGTGAAGATGAAACATACAAGCAGAATTAATAATTTATGATATATTAGTGGCAACAAAAATAGTTACATGGATATTCACAGAATTAAGTGCCTCAAATATGACGTGCCTCAAATAATGAATTACTTAAAATTTCCAAATCAACTCGAACCCGTTGGTATTTTACATAATAATAAGTTTTTACCTACCAACACTAGACATCTCTGGAATACTGGCGGTGTATATGTCCTTGGTGAATTTTGGTTCATTGTCATTGATATCGTGGATTTTAATGATAAATTCAGACTCTGGTTCCACTTGTCTTCCAGTTTTTCTGTCTATGGCCTTGGCACGTAGCACATATAGGGACTTTTCTTCTCTGTCCAATTTCTTTGCAGCATGAATATCTCCTGTATTTTCATCTATAATGAACAGACTGCCAGCCCCATCTCCTGTTAATATGTATTTTAAATTCCCATCTCCTTTATCTTGGTCAGTGTGTAGCTTCAGGGAGGTAGAAAAGAAGAATTCTATAAATATACGTATTGTTATTACGAGCAAAATCATTCAGCATATATGAATAAGTCTGTAAAATCTTGACTATAATCGGGGTCCGTAGTGGTTATCTTATATTTCACTGTCAGAAAAATTGCAAATTTGAAACTAAGTCATACACAAAAAAATAGCTGTAAACAAACTCAAAAGGGCACAGGGGGATGTAGAAGATATTGTACTAGTACTTAAAATTACCACCTTGAAACAAAAAATGGTATTTCTTTGAGTAGTCTTTCCAGAAACTACCAGAACTCTCCTTTTTAAAGATGACAGGGGGTGTAAAATTCCCAGGTTTCTATTTGTAAAATAGCATTTGTCTTCCCATTTATCGATTGATAAGACAACAAGTTTAACAACAGAGAAGAAATGGGGTTTAAGGACTATAGCTTCTGGACTTCCCAAAATCACCAATAAATATTCTGATTTAAGAAACTTATGTTTCTAGTTGTTTGGGGGTTTTTGTTTGGTTTTGTGCATTTTTTTTTGTACCTCAAGGAACATCTTTCTTCAGTTAATTACTTCTTTCTAGTCCTCTAGTCCTCTTCATGCAGAAGAAATAATTTTCAAGAACACTAGGTGGTAAATTTTCAAAGCATTGAGTGGGGTTTAACAGTCTTTTTCCTACTACACTTTATAAGAGTTCAAAACTCTTTCTTTGTGAACTTACAGGCACTGATTAGCTTGCCATATATGACATTTTGAAAAAGTACCTAAAACCAAAGCCAAAGTAAGCCGTTGAAGTTGATCCAAGTACTAGAAATTCTCTCATAATACTCTTTTTTTCGGAAGTCTCGTCTTCTAATTTCATTTACAGGGAACCCCAGTTCAGTTTTATTAGCATTTGCAGCATGTTTTACCCAGATATATGCTTTATACTTACAGTCATATCTGGCCACAGACTGGTGATCTGGGTGTTTTTCAAATGTGGACAAAAGGAAGGCTATCCCAACATTTTAATTGCTTTTTTAATTTTTCTGAGTAGAAAAAATGTAGTATATCACCCACCTGAGAAAATATTGTTCAGTATCAGTAAAAGTATTACTCTAGATAGTCACTAGAGCCAGGTAAGCTATATTTTATGCCCCTCTGTTCCTTGTTTCATTGCTTCTGTATTCCTAACAGCATTTCTCTCCATGTTTTGTAGCAGACCCATTACATCTCTCCCTTACTGCCCCTGCATGAAGGGTGATTGTGGTTGACTTTGTTAAATTTCTTCATTTAGATATTTTTTCTTAGATATTTTCCTCTAGTTTAACATTAGTCACCAAATGTGATATGTTATGCATTGTTAACTCTTCTAGAGATAAGACTGAACAAAATGACTATCCAAACAGTTTTAGCACTTAATATATTGAGTATATCTGTAATATGTATCTGAGTATATCTGTAATATATATCTGTGAAAATTGTTAACGATTGCATACAGTGGGTTGAAAGAATGACATACAACATGCACACAGGCTCAAAAAAAAAAAAGTCCCCATCAACCTGGCAATTCTACAGGTAATACAGAGAAAATAAATATTGTATGGGTATCTTGACACAGAATGTGGAGCATTATATCAATATACAAAGTTCATTAAAAATATTTTTTCTTATTTTTGCATTTGATTCTTATCAAAAAAAGGCTTGACTGATTCGTATCATAAGTACAAAACATAGCTTATTTCTTTTGGTAAGATGATTCTGTCTTAAGCAACACAGCACAATTTCCTGTCCCTAAGAAACTGCACATTCATTGTTGTTGAGATATTCCTTACCTTGTGGCATAAATATAGCTTCCTAATTTTTTCTTGAGGTAGAAGCTATTTAAAATATGGCAAATGAGGATCTGATGTCAGGACTGATGGCTAGCACTTGAACCTAATTTTCTCATGAAGACAGGTCCACTTCTTTTTGAGTCTTTAAAAAGTCCAAGTACCAGTTACGATGCCCTGCGTTGTTACATGCCTCCTTAACATCCTCAGCTAGCCTGGGGGACTAGCCTTATCAAAAGCTGTGTCTGGGAACTTGGTGAGGGATCAGCCCCATGGATCAGGATATTTTTATATTGTTTACCATGTTTTAGAGCAGAAACCAAACTTCTTAGTTTAAACAGGGATATATTATATATGTGGAACTTTATCAGAAATATTAAGTACATAATATGCATTTTATCAGAAAATATAACTGGAATGTTATTTTATTATAATGTTACTTAAAAGTGTGGTATAATGTAGTTCATATTTGAAGACCTGCTAAATGCTTTTTCACGGCAATTCTGCTACACTAAAGAGTTTTTCAGAGACTATAAACTGATTTAAAGTTAGCACATTACATACTAAGATTGCAAATTTTACTATTTAATTTTTTTAATTCCTTCAAACTCTTTCTAGACTTGAAGAGCTGGTCATCTGCTGAGAAGAGGTCCTGTATAATAAAAGAAGACAGATGCAGATGAGTAACAGAGATCCAGGCTCTGAATGTAAATACTGTTAGCTTGCCAACCTCACTTTGCTCATATGAACAGTTCTGCTGGTAGTCCAGGGTCAGCAACCTCTTAAAATGGGGTGAAGATGAGCAAGCATTAGGACCAGTGATCTTTTCTGCACTAACAAGTAGTTCTGGGAAAAAAAATTGCATTTCTCCATTGCTAGTCCCTTACCCTGCTTCTCAACTATACATAGAACCTCAGAGAATAGGTTTAGTTTATCTGTCTGTATAAACTATCTAAAAAGATGTCAAGTAGCTCATATTGCGATGGGTATTTGAAGCTTCCTACTGATCTCCTATTTCAACTAAATGATAAACAGAATCTTCAAGCACGGTAAATTTGGTGTAGAACATGATTTCCTAGCAATGAAGATTTCCACCTCCTATTGCTAAATTACTGTAGGTAAGCTCATTTGAAGTACACTTGCAAACTATAGCTTATTCTACATGTTCTAATTCCTCTTCTAATTCCTATATATATAAAAGATTCTTATATAAAAAAAAGAAGGGACCATATTCATAATGAAGAACAAATGAATGAAACAAAACATTGTCCAGCACCTTATAAAACAGTAACTGTGTAAAACAGAATAATCATAGCATTGTCTCACTATATAATTACAAACTATGCTTTTAACATAGGAGACAGAAAAACTCCACATAAGATTCCAGATGTTTATGCAAAATAACTATAGGGACATAAATATTTTCAAAAAGGATACTGTAATTTAATTTTGACCAATCTATATTGTGTTTCTTTATGTTTGGTAAACTTCTAGAAACTGCTCAAATATTTTTAACTTATAACATGAAATATGGCTTGAGCTTTTCAAATTTTAATTGTTCTACAGAAAACCTACAGCAAATCACATGCAAAAATATTCATAATAAGTTTACAAAATCTCATGCCCTCTATTCATTAAAACCAAGGAACAAGAACAATTTTCTAAATCCTATTTGCAGTTAAAGAGTTTCATATATAAAATGGTTTGTGATTTATTTTATTTTTTTTATTAGCAAACTGTTCATAACTGTGAAGAAGGCTCAGATATTCACATTGGAAAAATAGTAACCATCTATTTGATTTGAAGTAGTCTTTGCTGTAGTTTCCCCTCTATATTCTGCTGACTCAGCAGCTCTGGGGGATCTACCATTTACTATTAGCAGAAAGCAATTCCTCTTGAAATATTTTATCTTCTTTTACTGTACATGATCATTTTCCTCTATTTAGGGTAGGGTATGTTAGAAGCAAAACCTATATATGGGTGGAAAAATGAACTTGTCAAACATGTCCTTTCTCATATCATAAATTGTTCATTCTGCAATATCTTTAAAGAGCTGCCAGGTCACCTAAGGGAAAGTAAACAAACAAACCCCTAAATCAGGTAATATGTTATTAGATTTCTCAGTATGTAGTGATCACATCATTAATGAATGCCATTCCAATTCCATACAAAATCAAGCATCAATTCAACGGAAACACATTGGAATGAAGACATAATTTAGAGGATGCAATGATGAGTATCTTGATTTCTTAATATTCCTTTACACATATTTCTTTTTCTGTAGTCTATTGTGTGGCTGGTTAAACAGGTTCTCAACATGTTTTTTCCTGAGAATCACCAGAGACAAAGACATTGGTAATGTCATTGGAGTCCCCAATAAGACATTGGGAGTAAGAACTGGCTATTTCTGTCACAATGTACATCTTTTAAATATAGGCCTACTTATAAATGCTCTTTCAATCTTTTTTCTTTATTTACGTAAGAAAAGTGTGCATCTCAAATTAGTTTGTCTGTCCAGTTCTGTGAAACTGAATGTTTATGTGATGTGATAATAGAGATCTTGATGTTCTCAAAAGAAGTCTTGACATAAATTTACGTGAGTCCTTGTTAGTGTAATTTCCAGTAAGTAAATGAGTAAGCAAACAACAGATTGTCTCAGCATTATGTAGCATAATCCTATTTCCTCTAAATTAAGTATCTTGCTCCTTTAGCTTACACTTCACTCTCATGTAGCGCTCAATATTTATCAGCAAATAGCGGTTATAAGACATAATTCCCTGGTTTCAGAAAGTATTTTATTTGAATATGCATCCTTACTATGTCCAAGGCTAATCCATAACTTCTCTCAAAACTGCTGTTATTATACACAGTAGAGAAGATGATTGAAGCATTCTTTGGAAGGAAAAGATATCTCATAGATTATCAACGTCAGGAATTGTTATGGGGTGGCCAGAAAAAACACAGAGGAAATAGAAAAAAATGTCACCTTAGAATCACAGAATCATGTAAGGATTAGAGTTGGAAAGGACCTTAAGATCATCTAGTTCCAACCCCCCTGCCATGGGCAGGGACACATCACTTTAAACTGTGCCACCCAAGGCTTTGTCCAGCCTGGTCTTGAACACTGCCAGGGAAGGAACATTCACAACCTCCCTGGGCAACCCATTCCAGTGCCTCACCACCCTAACAGGAAAGAATTCCTTCCTTATATCCAATCTAAACTTTCCCTGTTTAAGTTTGAACCCGTTACCCCTTCTCCCATTACCCATTACAGTCCCTAATGAATAGTCCATCCCCAGCATCACTATAGGCCCCCTTCAGATACTGGAAGGCTGCTATGAAGCATCCACGCAGCCTTCTCTTCTCCAGGCTGAACAGCCCCAACTTCTTCAGCCTATCTTCATATGGGAAGTGCTCCAGTTCCCCCCCGATCATCCTTGTGGCCCTCCTCTGGACTTGTGCCAACTGTTCCAGGTCCTTTTTATGTTGTGGACACCAGAACTGCACACGATACTCCAAGTGAGGTCTCACGAGAGCAGAGTAGAGGGGCAGGATCACCTCCTTTGACCTGCTGGTCACGTTGCTTTTGATGCAGCCCAGGATACAGTTGCCTTTCTGGGCTGCGAGCGCACACTGCTGGCTCGTGTTCATTTTCTCATCGACCAACACTCCCAAGTCCTTCTCCGCAGGGTTGCTCTGAATCTCTTCTCTGCCCAACCTGTAGCTGTGCCTGGGATTGCTCCGACCCAGGTGTAGGACCTTGCACTTGGCATGGTTAAACTTCATGAGGTTGGCTTCAGCCCATCTTATAAGCGTGTCAAGGTCCCTCTGGATGGCATTCCTTCCCTCCAGTGTATCAACCGAACCACACAGCTTGGTGTCATCAGCAAACTTGCTGAGGGCGTAATCAATCCCACTGTCCATGTCACCAACAAAGATTTTGGACAAGACTGGTCCCAACACCGATCCCTGACGGACACCACTTGTTATTGATCTCCAGCCGGACATTGAACCATTGACCACAACTCTTTGTGTGCGGCCATCCAGCCAGTCCTTTATCCAGCAAGTGGTCCACATAACCTTAGAATAGAGTTTCTTATATGTTTAAAAGCATGTTAAAAATTGGTTTAAAAGACTTTCTTATTAATTCAATTATAATTTATTAAATTTCCTGTAAACTATGAAGCTGATCTGGTTCTCAGCTCTTTGTAATAGACAGTAATATTTTGAAGTTAGGCATACATATAATCAGTAGAAAAGGGGAGAATCAATGGACGCAGTTAACAAATCATATATTTATATGAATGAATTTTCCTCATTTAGAAGTAAGAAACAGACAGACTTTAGATTTCATTTGCAATTTATTTCTGTACAACTATTGTTGCAGAAGAAAAGGGGAAAAATGAGCAAGATGAACTACTTATGACTGTTGAGATCGTTATGAATAAATACAATGAAAAAATTTATTTGGTTTCCTAAATTCAGAAAAGAGGTGTGTTCTCTCTTGTGGAGAAGGATGAGGGGAAATGAAGGATGAAGACACATCCAGGAGAGGGTAGATCCAATTTTACATCGTAGTAGGTACTGTAATAAGAACTCACAACTTTGATGGTTTACAGTGTGCCTCTGTATCATGGTATAGAAAAACGGCTAACCCACAGACTTCTTACCTCAGCTGCCTCCAACCACAGAGCTGTCTCCAGCAGATGAATCTTCATATCCCATGGTCTTCTGTCTCAGACCCTGTTTTCCTGTAAATGCCTTCTAGAAATAATGAACAATGTTCTTTCCTTAGTTTTAAAGTGAACTTAGGGTGTTATCGTGGTCAAATGAACTCTATTTTTTTTTTTTTTTTAGAATCACTAAATTGGTACATATGCATTGTTAGTGGAAGATGAAGGCCATGCTTATTTTGAAGTTGCTGTAGTGAAACTACTATCAGAACACAAGAGAACCTCTTCAAGGGTATTTCAAGGGAATAGGGCTGCATGGAGCTGTGTTCACACCTAGAATGCAGGTGCACATGGCAGGCACAAATGGTGCCTCTTTAAATACAGAGTTTTAAAGTCAGAAATTCTTTGGTTTTGGATTTGTTTTTTTCAGATGTGTAACAAACTTAGATTGATATCTGACATGGAGGCCAAGTAAATACATGAGCATCCCCATGCCCAGGCCCAAATTCCAGAAACCTGGGTTTTCATCCTTTCTTTCTACGGTTGTGTGTAAGTAGAAGTTCTTGAGCAAAATTCCTACATATTATACTATGAAATTTTAATGTCCTTACAGCATTTTTTAAATTTAACTTATATCATAGCTATGATAATCTAAAGGGTTTAGCTCCTTTTTCACATTATAGTTGAGTAAAGCAATTTCTCAGGAGTCTACTGCAGTCTTCTCTCTTATTTATTTCCACCTTCACCAGTAAATTTAGATTGCATCTGTATGTACACAAAAAAAAAATTAAAATGGTCAATTTGTGTATAGTTATATATATATATATATATATCAGATGCTTGGAACAGTCACTGACTGCATGCTTTTTGTTAGTTTTGGCTGGATAGGGTTTTGTTGCAATGTGTATAATTCAAAGGTCTTTCTCAAAGAAATAGGACATTAGGGTTTGGTTGCTGGGGTTTTTTTATCTTCCAGTTCCTGGAGCCAAAACAATAAAAATATGAACTGCAAATGGTGCCAGTTATTTTGGATTGAGACTATCACAAGTCAGCAGAGGAAAATTGAAGCTAGGAAGACAAAGATATTTTTTTTTGCCCTCCTGTGAAAATGAAAGCCGAACCAAGAGTTACATTGGTATTGTCTTTTTATACTAAAAGTTTTTCTATTTCAAGTTTTGTTAAACCTTAATGCAGCTATCTGAGGACATCTCTGTTCTTTTATATTTGATCTGTAATTTATGCTTCAGATGGAAAAAATTCCCTCTTTCCCCCAAAACACTGTATATTTGAAGTCATAGCTCCTGGTGCAGCTAAGGTGCTTTCTCACATGCCAGACTACCTTTCGTACCACTGCTTGCTTTATGGCTTAAGGCAAAAGACTAAAGCCACGCATAATTTCAGATTGGAAATCTTTTCCATAAAATTAACACAATGAAGTGCTATATTAATAGTTTGTCAGCTAGAAAATGTTGAGTTTCGGTTGTAATATAGCCAGACCTACTGACTCTGGAAAATATATGCCAAAACTATAACAGACTGTACCTGGCATAAACAATCAACTTGGCTAAATGTTGTTAACTGATTATAGCATGATTCTTTCAAACATGCTTATGTCTTCTTGAATGTGAAAACAATAAGCATAAATAGTAAGCAATGGGAAAGAACAGGGAAACATATGCTATTCAGGTGTGTCCAAAGTGACCCTTTCTGAAATGAAAGGGGAAAAAGAAAATTTTTCTATTTTAGGATTCCTCAAACAGCTTTTAATCACATTTTCTAGATAAAGCTCCTGGGCTGAGGGAGGAATCATGCAAGATAGATACAAGAAAACACAAGCACATGTTTATGTTACTTTTGCAAATCCATGTGCCTATTTACATCTCATTTCTATTTATATATGGTGATTTTACTGTGCTACTTATTCTGAAGCTGTGGAAGAGAAAAAAAGATTGACTTTTCCAATTCTACCCAGTATGTATTAAAGCACAAATTGATCTGAGCCCAGGAAATGACCGTAATTATCACTCTAAGCTTACTCCAAATAAAGAAGGTTATGCATACAGAGGTGGGAAAGAAGGTAGTAATTGTGAAGTATTACCTAAACCACAACAAATTAATTCATCCCTAAAATGCAAGAAGTGTACTTGAAATAAGAGCTTGCAGCATCCCAACCAACCTTAAAATCTCGCAGAAAATATGTTGAATGGTAGTGACAGGTAGGATATCAAACAGTGCCCCCAATATATGATTTCAGACCTTTGACATTTACAGAAGCTAGCATAGAGCAAAAATGGCAGCCATTATTCTCCTTCATTAGCATTTTAAATAATTAAAAACTCAAAAGATATCAATAACTGCAGTAGTGCTTCAGTGTGGATTGCAGTAGTTGTATCTGCACTGCTTTTATTTCCTACTTATATGTGTTTAATCAAAAGTTTTATGCATGTGTTAAATGGCAATTTATTTACCCGACTTGAATTTGTGACATCAGCACAAACTTCTTAATTAAACAGCAAAACTCTGTGTGTTGGTAACCTAAGTGACTGTATATTAAACAAGGCAAATGACATTTACATTTCTTATCTTCTGTTTTGCAGCATCTGGTCCTTGTGTTCAGCCGCCTATTGTTACAAATTCTCTAGAGAATGTTATTGTGAAAAACACTGCTGACATCAGCTGCAGGTGCTGATTTTGACTTAGTAGGTAAGGGTAAATCTGGTTTTCATTCAGGAAGAGTTCAGCAGAGTTCTCAGTAGTCTTTTGGTTCTGCTGATACAAACGCAATATAGGGAAATTAATTCGACATAATTCTCCCCATTGCCATGAGGGAGTACTGGAAACCAGAGATGTTTTCTCGAGTGCATACCTTCTACATCTTCTGTGCCCCATTTACTAGTTTAATTAAATCCAAAACAGTAGTTAAATTCTTACTTCTGCACAAAGAACTGGATTTCACAGCACATATAATTTGTTTGTTTTCCTCTCTCTATTCTCCAAATCAACAGCTGGGTTGCAGGTTTCCAGCCTGATGAAAAAAGCCAAACTGGGATTTTCATGTTTTGCTGTACCCTGTCATTTGGCTGTTCCACAATACAAGATACAGGTTTCAGGAAGGGACTATTGTCATCAATTATGTCCACAGGTCAGAAATTAGCACATTATAAAATTAAACACTGTCACTTTAATCAAACTCTGGAACAGGTGGCAAATCCATCATTATTTTAAACGTTTCATAATAAGAAAGGGTATTTTTCTCTCACTAAAATCTTCTGACTGAAATCTCTTTCTGTATGCTGTATCTCTTTCTGTTTCAGAGGCACTCAAAATGTAGTGTTGTTCCAAAAGATGGTCACAGAGGTAGGCAGGAATAAAAGCAGCAAGAGCTCATCATATGGACAAATTATGTCTTAACCTCCACACAACTAATTGGTCTGGACTCAGCTTTACATTAATAGGCATGTGAGAAATACTCTAGTAAAAGAGATCAATGGTTTGTATAGGCAAGTACTTTATCTCAGAGATAATAGGAGGTGCTGGTTTGAGAAGGCATGCAAGTCTGGCCACTGTAATTTTTGCTTCTTTTACACTTCATGTCCTCCCAGACCCAGCATCTACAACTGCCACATTAGAATAGGAATGTTAGAGGGACTGGGGAAGCGGATGGGGACTAGGATGGGGGGAACAGGGATGGAGGGTCTGGTTTCTTTTGTTTTTTAAATCTGATGTCTTTGTACATGTTTGGTTACCCATTGCCCTAACTTTGGACATGTATTGCATTGACTGAAGTTATACTGAACTGTTTCCAGCTGTGGGTCATCCACAATGGTCTGAAAAATACATCAATAAAAGGAGTGTTTTACTCTTTTTAATCACAATTTTATGTGCATATATTCATGTAGATATGTATACTTGTAGACATATTTCTACAGATCAGGATTGAATGTTTTTCAGGAAGTCCTAAGCAGTTAAACTATTCTTTGTTTCCAGTAATATTAAAAAAAATTAAGATATTTACTATCCTTAAAACATATTTACTTTTATATGAATGGATCTCAAACCTAAGAAGTGATGATTCTGAGTTCCATGCTTATTGAATCACAATGATCTCTACCACAAAGCTTCAAATCATCATTTTAAAAGATGCATTTTTCTTAAGACCCTGCTTTGCAATCTGATAAATAAAGTAAACACCATACAGACCTCACAAAAAGAAATCTGTTAATTCCTCAATACTCATTTCAGACTGTGGTTTTTAAATGGTAACTCTTTAAATACCTTAAATGTTTATCTAAAGCTAAACTTCCAAATTAACAGTTGTTGAAGGTAGGTGAAATCACTGTTTGATTTGAAGAGTCACTAAGGTCCTTTGATACTGGTTATTTAGGCCATAGCTGTAATAATTATCAAAACAACATAATTACTTTCCTGGCACAACAGAATCTTTTAAGTGTAATGCCATTTGGAGGGGGCCTGAGATGGGCTTCACGTTCTGCATAAACCACAGGCTGATTGCACCTGTCTGATTAAGCATGAAGACTATGGCTCAGAGGAGAGCAAGGATAAGTCTGCCTGGGGCTTCAGATGAAAATTCCAAGATAGAGAAGTAGTGCTTAGAATAGCCAAAATGTAAGGCACAAACCAAGTATAAAGCCCTGAAGAGTGTTGCTTCATTGAGGGTATGTTTAACTCAATAGCTGAATCTGCAAGCTGATCAGATGAAGTCAGATTAATAAGGAGACATTAGACAGTGTGGGAGTTACTTAAGAGAGATTTCATCTTTTTTTTTTTTTTTCCGACTCTCAGACCAAATATCAATGAAAAAGAAGCCCAGAAGGAAGTGCATAAAGAATGAGTTAAACTAAGTTAAACTCATGTTAGTTTAACAACTCAGGTTGTCAAAGCATTTGCTTCTGGTGAAAGCAGATAAAGATCTGAATGTATCAATGATAATTTTGTATTAATTTCATGATAAAAAGGAGATTTTTGGGAGAACTGGAGTCTTCAATGATGACTAAAGAATTACTCTGTACTTTGGAGAAGCACACAGTACACAAAGTAAAACTTATTTTTTGTTTATTTTATGATTTCAGCTGGCTTAAATGCTGACCACGGTCTTGTTGACCATTTGGAGATGGTTTATGATAGAACTTCAGGTTTTGATAATATTCAAAATAAGGGATTTCTTCAAACGGCTTTCACTCTTGATGTGTGCTATTCTTTCTGCTTGATTTTTTTTGAATAGATAAGCCCTGTCATTACGTTCTCCCTGTGCAGTGGTTATTCAGTTCTTCATCTGGCTGTTGTCATTGACTAGCTTTGTGACCTCAAATCACTGTTTCAGCAACTCTGCTACAGTTTTCTCCTCAGAATAACAGATATTATGTCATTGCCTGTCTCATTTAATATAAAATAATTTGATATATTTTATCATATCGTTTACCTTCATATTGAAGGTGTCCCTTCTTGTGGCAGGGGTGTTGGAACAAGATGATCTTTAAGGTCCCTTACAACACAAATCTGTGTTTCTCTGATTTTGTTGAATGATCCTTAGTAAAGTATTAAAATTATTATTAATAATCATAGCATCATCATTATAAAGTTTTATTAATCCTTTTCTCTTTTACCCTTTAGATCAACGTATTTTCTTTACTGTAAAACGTTTTATGCATGCATATATATATACACAGACAAAATATATATACATATAGAATATATACACATATTCAAATATTTTATCTTTTTTCTTTTACAGACTTCTAAGTTAGATCAGATTTAGCCACCTGAATTACAAACACAATTAGTTGCAGTACCTCTAACAGAATGAATACAGAATGGATCAGTCCTGTTTCCCTCCTTTAACAGTGTTTTGAAAGACTAATTTCTTCTGGGGTAGATTCACATTTTGCCCTTCACTTAATGCCTTTCTGCATGTGATTCTAAATCTTTCACATGGAATGGGTGGGAATCAGACTATGACCTCTTCCACTTCACAATTACTAACATGCACAGAGATTAATGCATTTTAATGTTCTGTAAACTTGTGGAGAAAGTTAAAAACCCTTAATAATTTATTTTGTTTTGTTGCAACACCCCTGCTTCTATTTATATACAGAAATGCTGGCTTCCATGAGAAGTTCCTCTTTATATTCATTTTATTGGCCACATAATTTGTTTATATCTGATTAATATAGGTTTAAAATTAAAGATAAATATACATGGTTATTTCTTTTAGTCATTTGTGTTACAAAAAACATACAGTAACTTTTTCATTTTTTTTTCTTAATTATTGATTTAAAAGACCTCTAGTGTCAGCACTTTAAATGCAAATGACATAGTGGTAGAGAGACAAGGTAAGGAAATACTTTCTATGTTTTATTTTTCATGTGTTAATTCAAGACTTTCAGTCAGCTACATGACCCAGTTACACGTGAACATTTACGGCTCTGTTACCTCCTGGTATTTGACAGCATTTATTCATCACAAGTGCTTATTAAAAAGAAAAAATATGCTTACTTTTACAATCCCTGTAAGACTGAACTATCAGAAAAGCACCATTTTTAAAACTTACAACAGGATTTGCAACATTTTTAACAGTGTGATACAGTAATGTTAATGCCACTTAAGCTGCATACAAGTTGTAAACCAGAACTTTTTATAAGAACAAACTATTTCTCAGTATGTAGAAACTAAATCTATTTCAGCTCTTAATAAGAAATATGTAAGAACAGCTAAAATTTGAAGAGGCAAAAATGCCTACAAGTGGTCACAATCACCACAAATTTAATGTTTAAGTGAGGTAAATGTATTTTATAAATGCTTGAGTAGAAAGTAACAATATCTTATTTAATACTTCTGTGGGTTTTTTTTTATGCATCAGAAAAAGTTAAAACAATCATTTATATCACAAATTCTAGCATTCAAGCACTGTTCATCGGGTAGGTACCTATTAAATATTTGGTTCTGTTTTTTCCTCCTTTTTATAGTGTGTTGTCATTTAGCCCAATACATCCCAGCCCTGCTTTCAATCAAATGGCTGATTCATGGCTGTTTTCATGATATTCCAGAGCTGTTTTTTTTTTTTTTTTTAATGATATTTTGTGGAAACACTTCATACATAGACATATTCTGAGAAAATGTTTCGTTAGATAATTGTTAGGAATTGCATTTTATAGATGTAATTATTTCCACAATCAGCAATTACTTATGGCAACATTTGGGCTAAAACTTTATTCTCATAGCTAAATCAATCATTCCAAACAGCTTCTGGAGATTTTGTTAAGAGTTATATAACTTAAATATTTCTCCTTAGGTTTCCTCTATGGAAATAGAGTACATAGGAACACTTTATCTTCAGTTAAAACTAAAACTCATTTAATATTATCTGCCTGATTATCATTTCCTCACACTCCCAATTTGACAAAAATGATATGATGGCTTCAATGTGAAATGGGTATACTTGTCTCTGAAATGTGAAGCAAGATGGAAGGAATTTATAACTTCTGAAATTTTCATGGAGGCTGGAATGCTTTTTCACTCTTTCTATTACACTCTGCTGTGTAAAAACAGAACAGAGATATTTCAACAGAGTTTTTTGATCATAGATTGATATGAGAGAAGCTAGCCCCGTGTGTTTGTGTTGCTAGAGCAATACATACAGCAAGGATTTGGCCATAATTATTTATTTCTGTAACTGAGACTACAGGTTCCTCTTTTGATTGATACCCAGCGTAGCTTTATATTCACTGATTACATTGTCTATACTAACATATTTTTCAGTCTCCAAAAAGGCTGAAGTGTGTGATGATTCCTGCAATCAACAGGATTTGGTGTATTGGACAGGAAAAAAAGATATGATATACTTGACAGCTGATTGTTGACAGCTCCTCTCTTTGTCTTTAAGGTGACTATTCATAAACCTTTCTCTGACAGACAAGATATTGCACAATACCACCCTCTGTTGCAGTCAAATTGACATTTCTAAGCAGTCACATATTTGTTTGCTCTGATGGGTTTTGCACTTTTTAGCACTGGGCTAGCAGGTACCAGTAAACCACAATATAGTCAAAACATTTCCCCTCTTTAGAATCACTCCCATTATGTCATAAATGCAATAAATATACAACACTTGAAAAGTATCTTGTGAAGTACATTTTCCTCACACTCCCATCTTTTCATGCACAATAAATGATTGCCTAGTAACAGATATGATAGCTCTGCAGACTGCCACTAAGCAGATCTTCTCTTCCCACCGGGTTAAACATTCAAGGCTGAGAAATACCAGCCTACAAAGTTGTAATAAGAAGATGGGGATATTCTGTGAACAAGTTACCTATCATGGCAACTTCCTTCTTTAAGACAGATCTTTTTGGCATAAGGATCTTGCCAACATCAAGACTAGAGAGCAGATTTTGGCTGTTAGACTTCTGCCTCTTTAGGAACCTGCTTAGTAAGGTTCCATGGGATATAGCCCTAGAGGGCAGGGGGCCCAAGGCTGTTGGTTGATATTCAAGGATCACCAACTGCAAGCTCAGGAGTGTTGCATCCCAACTAGAAGGAAGTGCAGCAGGAGAACCAGGAGACCTCCTTGGATGGATAAGTTGCTACTGAGGAAACTTAGAGGGAAAAAAGAGGCTAATAAAAGGTGGAAGCAAGGACAGGCATCCTGGGAATATACAAGGATGTTATCCGGGAAGCTAGGGACCAGGTTAGGAAAGCTAAGGCCCAGTTAGAATTAAACTTGGCTAAGGATGTTAAGGATAACAGGGATTCTATAGGTGTGTAGAGAATAGAAGACAGACTAGGCACAACGTAGGCCCTCTCTGGAAGCTATCAGGAGAACTGGCTACCCTGATTTTGGAGAAGGCTGAGGTTGTTAATGACTTCTTTGCCTCGGTCTTCACTGGCGAAGGATCTGACCACACCACCCAAGACCTGGAAGGTAGATGCAGGGACTGTGAGAATGAAGACTTTGCGCCCACTGTAGGAGAGGACCTAGTTCGAGACCATCTTAAGAACCTGAACTTGCACAAGTCCATGGGACCTGATGAAATCCATGCACGTGTCCCTGAAGGAGCTGGCAAATGAAGTTGCTAAGCCACTGGCCATCATATTTGAGAAATCATGGCAGTCAGGTGAAGTTGCCAACAACTGGAAAAAGGGAAATATAACCCCTGTTTTCAAGAAGGGGAAAATGGATGACCCGGGGAATTACAGACCAGTCAGTCTCACCTCTGTGCCTGGCAAAATCTTGGAGCACATTCTCCTGGAAGGCATGTTAAGGCACATGAAAATCAACAAGGTGCTTGGTGACAGCCAGCATGGCTTCACCAAGGGGAAATCCTGCCTGACCAATTTGTTGGCCTTCTATGATGGGGCTACAGAACTTTGGATAAGGGCAAAGTAGTTGATGTCATCTACCTGGACTTGTCCAAAGCGTTTGACACTGTCCCACAGGACATCCTTGTCCCTAAATTGAAGAGACATCAATCTGATCGGTGGACCACTTGCTGGATAAAGGACTGGCTGGATGGCCGCACACAAAGAGTTGTGGTCAATGGTTCAATGTCCGGCTGGAGATCAATAACAAGTGGTGTCCGTCAGGGATCGGTATTGGGACCAGTCTTGTTCAACATCTTTGTTGGTGACATGGACAGTGGGATTGATTACACCCTCAGCAAGTTTGCTGATGACACCAAGCTGTGTGGTTCGGTTGATACGCTGGAGGGAAGGAATGCCATCCAGAGGGACCTTGACACGCTTATAAGATGGGCTGAAGCCAACCTCATGAAGTTTAACCATGCCAAGTGCAAGGTCCTACACCTGGGTCGGAGCAATCCCAGGCACAGCTACAGGTTGGGCAGAGAAGAGATTCAGAGCAGCCCTGCGGAGAAGGACTTGGGAGTGTTGGTCGATGAGAAAATGAACACGAGTCAGCAGTGTGCACTCGCAGCCCAGAAAGCCAGCCATATCCTGGGCTGCATCAAAAGCAACGTGACCAGCAGGTCAAAGGAGGTGATCCTGCCCCTCTGCTCTGCTCTCATGAGACCTCACTTGGAGTACTGTGTACAGTTCTGGTCCTCAACATCAAAAGGACATGGAACAGTTGGCACAAGTCCAGAGGAGGGCCACGAGGATGAGCAGGGGGGACTGGAGCACTTCCCATATGAAGATAGGCTGAAGAAGTTGGGGCTGTTCATCCTGGAGAAGGGAAGGCTGCGTGGATGCTTCATAGCAGCCTTCCAGTATCTGAAGGGGGCCTATAGTGATGCTGGGGATGGACTATTCATTAGGGACTGTAGTGACAGGACAAGGGGCAACGGGTTAAAATTTAAACAGGGAAAGTTTAGATTGGATATAAGGAAGGAATTCTTTCCTGTTAGGGTGGTGAGGCACTGGAATGGGTTGCCCAGGGAGGTTGTGAATGTTCCATCCCTGGCAGTGTTCAAGGCCACATTGGTAGAAGCCTTGGGTGGCATGGTTTAAGGTGGTGTGTCCCTGCCCATGGCAGAGGGGTTGGAGCTAAATGATCTAAGGTCCTTTCCAACCCTATTCTATGATTCTATGATTTTAAGACGCTTTTAAACCCAGAAAAGTCAATTGTTACTGAAATAAAAATGGTATTTTATGTGGCAACTGGTAGTTACCACTTGAGACAGAATAGTATTACACTCTCCACTCTCCATGCCCACTTTCTTTATTTTAGGTAGTTTTACTTTGAGCCTTGTTTTTTGTTAGGCTGCGAACACCCTCAATCCCAGAAAACTCCACATAGGAGTCCTCCACTGAGCAGACCCCAAGACCCTTTTTACTGTTGTCCAAGTCGAAACCCTGTCTAAGAACACTCAGGAGATCCCCAGTGAAGAGGAACTGGGATTAAGCAAAAAGCAATAAGCATAGTGAACAATAGACTAGATTTCACATAGTAGCCTTTGCTGCTATGTTGGATGTTGGGTAAGCATAATTTTTTTTTTTTTTTGCTTTGCCTTCAGAAGTATCTGGGTAGTTCTTCATATGCCTGTATTCATGCTGTGGATGAAGGTGTCATTTAGCCTAGCTATATTCTCAAAAAATATCTTGCAATTTCTCCTTGGCATGCAGTAGTTCTTAGCTTTTTTTTCTTTTTTTTACTTGAAAATTGTTGCATACAGGATGTTCTGTCTTGGGAAAGAGGAAAGTAAAAAGGAAAAAAGGGGCAAGGTAAAAGTTTACTAAACATTGTGAAGTTTTCCTAATTTTTTTTGTGTCCTTGAGTTTATTCTTGGTTTAGTTTTGTTTTTCACAAGCAGTTTCACTAATTCAGCATTTGAACTTGAAAAACACACAGAGAATCCTTGAAAACAGAACAGACGGACCTGTGCCATTCTCCTGCTTCCATGTGTGATCAGTGTGGACTTCTTGGCATTTGGTGTGACAAACTAAAAAGTTTGACATGAAAAGCCCCAGTATCAAGATAATCCTATTTCTCTGAGTGATCTTTACCTACTACTTCACTGTATTGACTGTATTTACCATCAAGCTAGATGATCATTAAGGTCCATACCAACCCAAAACATTCTATGATTCTGTGATTGTTTTGTGAAATATGATGTCCAAATTAGATTGTAAAATTCTAGCTTAGACCTATCACTACAATGTAACATTGTAGACATTTCGTATTTAAAATGTTTATACTTAGGTTATGCCTGATGTGAGTAGATCTCTTCACTATCTTTGAGTTTCCAATAAAAAAAATTATTTAGGTTAACAGAAATGAGTTGCTGTCCCCTCTTCAAAGGAAATGAGTCCTATTGTTTTTGGAAGATGCAGCATTTGTTTTTTACCAATTTTTTTTTGTCCCTGGCTCACCATCCTTCTTTTTAAAAATAGCAATCAACTTTTATTGAGAACCTTGTTTTTTACTATTTTTTTGTCAAAAATAATATTTTTTTGCAACAGTTTTTCAATATGGTTCATGTTGGAAGCGTTCAGATAATAAGTTATTTTTAAACAAGTAAAGCTATGAGTCTTTATTGGTACTTGTAGTTAAGTTACTCATTCATCTGCAGAGAGGGACTTCTGGTATTTATTTGTTTGCTTGTTTCTGTTTTAATTTGATTTTGGATATTCATCTGCTGAGAGATATGGCTGCTTGAAATTAGACCAAATATTTGTTGAAAAAATGTGCTAGCTGAAGAATGCAATATAAGTGGAGATAATTTATTAATTTTGGAACCAGATAGGGTTTCCTTTTTTTTTTTTTATTAGTCAGACTCTTTTTCTTATTTCTTTGATCTTTTCTGTTGTTACAGTTTTTTTCCTTTCTTGTTTGATACATAATTATTTCTGCAGTATTCATTCAAAGACAAGGAAAAACTCGGGGTCTGAGAGAGGAAATTCAAGATAAAAGAAGACCCAGGAGACCCGCTAATTTTTCTTCTTTTATTTAATCTGAAAATACTTTTGTTAAGAGAGAGCAGATATTCTAATGAAAATATATTATTAAATCTTCAAGAGTTATTTTTTAAAAGATGGCTTTGGGACACAGAGCATGCTAAATGGAACACATTAAGAATGTGATGAAATCTTCCCCACTTGAATTACACTTCTGCATGTTTATATGTCAGTAACATATGATTGTTGATGATTCTGTTGTTTTATTGAAACATATCATGCTGTTAATTCAAAAGATGTCAAAGAAACATGCTGGCTTTAGCAGCATTTATGTACTGTACTAAATGCAGCAGTTTTCCAAATAAGACAAGTGGGATTCATCTATAACAAAATGGAAGGCACACCTGAAACACTGAAAGGATATTGCAGTTGTATGTTCTCTCATCCTTACAATAAGTGGTTCTTAAACTGGCTCTGTGGAGGGAAAATAACTGCTGTAAAGAAATCCTTGTGGATTAATTGCATAAATTGATTAAAGGCACAAGTGATGGATGAACTGGAATAAGACTAATGGAGAAAGGGCTTCGCCGATCCCACTTCTTGACTTCTCTCCTGCTTTGCATGTTAACAGGGAGCCTGCTCTGGACTTTGGTGGTGTACTAAAGGCAGCCAGCAAAACAATGTGAAAACATATTTCCCAGCATTAGTATATTTTCAGTCTTTATTTGCATGGAAATACTCTCCAATTCTGTTAAATAAGGGGGGGGGGGGAAGGGGAGGGGGGAAGCACACAGTATATATAATCAAGCAACGGAATGAAGTTTCATGTTAAATAACAGCAAGTCTGGTAAGGTTAGTAATTCACTGAGACTTCTTATATTGTTAAATAACGTTCTGATCTTGACTCTGTTCTTATAAGGCGGACTGCTATATTAGGCAACCTCATTTGGAGATATCTGAATATTTTTAATTGCCGACAACAAGAAATAAATGGTTGAATTTAACTATATGTTATACCTGGCTTCTCCCCCCACCCCAAAAGAAAAAAGAAAACTTCCCTCAAAAAAACCTCATCCTCTGAATATTTTTCTTTATACTTCTTACTCAGGTGCACAGACAAATGTCATGAATCAAACTCACTGGTTAACTGGAGTTGAACAGAGATTTTTCTTCAGTTTGCATCCAATTAACTGATGCTTTATGTCATGCAAAGCCTATTTCATTTATATTTATGGAAGTTACTGAAAAGGAGGTTATTCATGAGACAGCTAATTTTGAGCAGTGTCAGTTCTTTTTTATTTGATTTTGTATTTCCTCTCTTAAAGTGAAAAAGAAAGGTTGCAGGTGCTGTACAAAAATGTTTTTGTTGTTATTTATTTTTTAAATTGTGGGATATGACAACTGTTTGGGTCTGACATACATTGCATGGAATTTCACATATCACCTGCCCATCAAGATTAGCAGTATTGATTAGCAAAGTGCCAGTTTGATATAGGGAGAGACTAGTTTTCATGTAAAAAAATGTAATTGAGTGACTTAAAGGAGGGAAAATCTCTTGTCTCTTGAAATCCCTGAAGTATCTTGTTGTAAAGCACAAAGGACAGCATTTTCCAAAATGGCTGATGAATTTGATTAGTCCCATTTCTTCCTGACAGTGGATATTTCATAGATACTAGAGTTAAAGATAAGGTCTGGAGTTAAAAAGGTAGCATATTTGACATTTTGCACAACTGATGCGTTTCAGATGGTATCAGATGAGTTATTTAGAAGTGGAGACATAGAATCAATATTAGTTTTTGAAATAAAACTATCCCCAAAGGGCTACTTGCTTAGAGCCTTCTGTGCATTTTATTAGCTTTTTCTTTAATTAAAGAACATCACGCCATCAACTTTTTTTTTTTTTAAGATTATCCCTTTGGATTGTTTGTTTAGGAAGTCGATAAATTTGCCAGACTTATATCAGTGGTTTAGATTTAATTTTTTAGGATTTTCTTGTGGCTTAAAGTTAGTAAGAGCTGAGAAGATGGAACTGTGGCTCTCTCCTATTGAAAGAAAAGGCAATTCCCAGAAATCAAGGAATGCCACAGCATGATATTCAGTCAGGTGTTTCGTTTTCTCAACCCCTTCATATAACTCTGAATGTTATAGTGTAATTCACTTTTTCTTTTTCTTTTTTTGTGAATTTTTGGTAGGAAGCATGAGCTTTGCAGCTCCTCTCACTACATCCTCTGAAAATGCCTGATGTTGATGATCTCACAGAGGTATCAACATTCACAATAGGCAACCTGAAGGATTATGGTAGTTTTTAGAAATCTAATTTCTTTTCTTCTTCAGTATTTTTTTAACTAGGATCCTATAATACTGCTTACCTTACTTATGTCTGCCTGAATATTTCAGTTGCAAACTCTCCAGAGTAAAGTTTATATCTGTGCACTTTTTTCCACAAAACATCTACAATGATGGAGCCATTTTTTTCTCTTATAATTTCCTGAATATCATTTTAAAGGATAAGAAATCAAAGAATGCCATAAGGACTTCTTGCATTGTTGCAGGTACAAGTAACAGGACCTAATATAGGTAAAGATCTTGTATGCATTTTTTATTTTTTTTTTTTTTAATGCATGCACCAGTACGTAAGAGGAGTCATCTGAGTTGGGAGGAGGAAAGAAAGATGTGTGACGAATATATTCTAAGTTGTTTGGAGATGACTCTCATAGAATCATAGAATAGTTAGGGTTGTAAAGGACCGTAAGATCATCTAGTTCCAACCCCACTGCCAGGGGCAGGGACACCTCACACTAAACCATGCCACCCAAGACCTCGTCCAACCTGGCCTTGAAAACTCTCATTCACAAGATGCATATATGCCCTGTCCCTGAAGGTGACAGTGATTTAGGTCTGTTCTTTGAGTAATTTCCTTATTACAATTGTTCTGGACATTAAGCCTTTTGGCAGCTGTTGAATGTTAACTTTGCTCATCAAACAATATTTTCTATTTCTGCTAAGTGCATTAAATGCAGTTAGCAGTCTCCATTTTACATCACCTATCCTCACTGTCACTGCCTTTGTCTAAAAATTACCTAAATATAATTGGGAACATAAGCTCTGTTCTAGCTGTTCAAAGTCTGTTACACCAGGTTAGATCCGTTATTAGTCTGAAAGACATGCACCAGGTTTGCATGGAGTTTGGTTTTTGTCTTCTTTACAGGTACACCAAACTTCATTTTTAGTAATTTCTTGTCAAAGGGCGAAGCCTACCCACAAACACCACTGAGATAAATGAGACCATGATTGCATCTGCCAACCCTAAATGTTTAATTAGCCTGGTATGTGAAGGAAAAAAAGAACAAAAAACAGGGATGATGGATCTGTTAATCACTTCCCATTCTTGGAAGATATTTGGAAACATGACAGGGTGAGAGTAACCCCAGTAGCAACTGTTATTTGACCTCAGATAGAGGGAATGAGATTGTCCTGGATCTGCTTGACTAGTGAAGCCATTGGCTACCAACAACCTAATTTTTAAAAGAGCTGCCTAAGACAATAACACCTCAGATATGGGGGTGAAAATTCTCTCTCCAGGGACCCATGACACCGAGTGTAGCCAGGACTTGGACAGTCCTGTGGACAAAGAGTCCAATTCTCCTGGGTCCCAGATGCTGGTCTAAACTGGGCTGGGGGTCTGAGCAGTGAAAATAAGAGGTGTGTGGATGTCACAGAATTTCTCTCCATCCCATGAACCCATCCTTCTTAGTAAATTAATTTTACCTTTTTATGTCATACCGAGTGATCCTACCCTACTGCCAATAACAGAACTCACTCGTAACAAAATAAAACATTATCCCAGTTTCAGCTGGGATAGAGTTAAATTTCTTCCCAGTAGCTGCTACAGCACTGTGGTTTGGCTTTAGTCTGAGAAAAATGTTGATAACACAGCCATAGAATAATAGAATCATAGAATAGTTAGGGTTGGAAAGGACCTGAAGATCATCTAGTTCCAACCCGCCTGCCATGGGCAGGGACACCTTACAATAAATCATATCACCCAAGGCCTCATCCAACCTGGTCTTGAACACTGCCAGGGATGGAACATTCACAACCTCCCTGGGCAACCCATTCCAGTGCCTCACCACCCTAACAGGAAAGAATTCCTCCTTATATCCAATCTAAACTTTCCCTGTTTAAGTTTTAACCCGTTAGCCCTTGTCCTGTCACTACAGTCTCTAAAGAAGAGTCCCTCTCCAGCATCCCTATAGGCCCCCTTCAGATACTGGAAGGCTGCTAGGAGGTCTGGAAGGCTGCTATGAGGTCTGTTTTTTTAGAGCCATGTTTTAGCTGTTGTTGCTTAGTGCTTACCCTAAGTCAAGGACTTTTCAGTCTATCATGCTCTCCCAGTGAAGAGGGGCACAAAAAAGCTGTGAGAGACCATGACCAGAACAGTTGATCCAAACTAGCCAAAATGGTATTCCATACCACTGAATGTCATGTTCAGTATATAAACTGAAGACAGTTAGCTGTAAGGGGCTGATTGCTGCTCATGGGTGGGCTGGGCATTGGTCAGCCGGTGGTGAGGAATTGTATTGTGCATCACTAGTCTTTTTTTTTTTTTGGGGGGGGGGGTACTTATTCCTTTGTCTCTTTATTTAAACTTATTCTTCTTGTTGTTGTTGCTATTATATTTTACTTTATTTCAAGTATTAAACTATTTTGTTCCCCACCAGCCAGGGTGGAGGGATAGTGAGTGAGTGAGTAGCTGCATGGTGCTTAGTTGCCAGCTTGTCTGACACTATGACAAGTATCAACAGAGTAGCATCACTAATGAAACACAAACAGTGTTATGGCTATTATCCTTTAGAAGTTTATTTCCTGATAAAGTTTCTTAATTCAATTTACTTAATTTTTTAGTACAGTAGTTATTATTCTACCCCAGTAATCCATCTGCCTGTGCATATCCATATTAAAGAGGGACTGGACAACAATAATTGCTATGAACTAGTCCCCATGGGCTGGAATAAAAGTGCTCTCTCTTCATACATACCAGTTTGCTAATTAACATCATTTTGAACAGGAGAATACTAAACCTAAGCTTTAAGCCTTTCTCAGAATACAATTGTTCAAAAATGTTGTTGTTTTCTTTATTTTTTTTCTGTTTTCATTTTTTGAGAAATTCCTTACTTGACTTCCCGCTGTAGCAGTTCCCTCTTGGTGCTGTATATCATGTGAACGTAGGATAATTTGAACTAACTCAAATGGATTTACTGTGGTTTTATACCACTGAAGACAGAACTATGATTTTGTCGTATCATAAACAGCTTTAGAGTTAATGCGACCACATGGATTTTATCACTTCGATCCAACTCCACCTCTTTAGAACATAGGGTAATACATGGGGTGATTTCCATCTGTTTAGAGACTCAGTAGTGCTGACCTCTCCCTCAGGGCCTTTGTACAATATTTTGCAGTGAAATGTGAAAAATCTCAGCATATTATCTGAGTTGTAAGAAATGAATCATCTCAGATCCAGCTGCTGTATAGCCATTTGTTTTCCTTCCTGGACTTAGCTTCACAGTCATAAGGTCCAATACCTTTTATTTGGTTTGGAATAAGTGCAAAGTTTGCATCTGTTGCAGTGTATCATGTAGGCATTCCTTCTGTGAAAAAGAGATGCTGATAATAGTCTTGATTTAAGCTTAATTTATTTGAGATTTAGAATGACATAAATGGTTTGGACTCCATTCATCTGTAGCAGTGGGAATGAAATTGGAATAAACTCTTATGTTTGCTACTTACTTCTCTTCTAAGACAGCTTTCTCTTTAAAAAAAATATATTTCTCTGTGTGTAGGTATAACTTGTGACTATGGAGAGCTATATTATGGTATCATTTCTTTGCAAGTTTACTCAAGACTATTTACAACCATTTTTTTTTAGAAATCTCTCTATACAATTAGTTCACTCCTTACAGAAGACCCCTTTATCTACAACAAACCTTCCTATTTTACACACTGATAAACAGATCTACCAATAGGATTATGGCTGTCATCTTATTTCAGCTATTGTGAGTCAGAATTAATTTAATCGAAAAGAGATTTGTATGGTTGTAGTGTTGGTATACATGAGGCCAGAATCAATCAAGTTGATAGTTAACCAGAGTTGGCTTTTTTAACATTTGTTTCTTAATAAAGAGAGATATTTTCCACATTTTCCAGATGATAATGTCAGAGATTTTAGCAAATATTAAAAATTATTTTGAGGTGTTTGAATTAGAGTTGTCTCAACCCATTTGGTAGTTAGGCACCAGAATATGAGAGCTACCACCACCAAGAGATGGCTTTGTCAGAAACAGCTGATGCAGGTAGGTCTCAAGGAATGGATAGTTTTTCAAGCCATTAAGTAAAGATCTCGCTTTATTGCAGAAATGATGAAAAACATATAATTTTTTTCCTCAAGCATTTAATCCATACTTGGAATTATGCATAGACAGCAATTTTATTATTAATAAATAGAATTCTGTATTTTACTTGAGGAAGTACACATCCCAGTACACTGAGAAATCACACAAGGTAGATGAACTAAGGCATAACTTCTCTATTCCCTTATCTAATATTTATGTTTAACAGTTGAAAACTGGAAATTATTCAGTGAAAAAACTTGCATGGGCATATGTAATAAGAAATCAGAACATTTTAGTCTGAATAGTTTTCTTTTTTTTTTTTTTTTTTTCCCTCACAGCTTCTTCATTTGTCCCACCACTTTGAATAACTAAGGAAGACTCGGACAGTCCATGACATGCTTTGTTTGACTTAAATGAGAAACTGGGACAGTTTCTTTATAAAAAGCAAAACAACTGTGGAGAAGGACAGAAAATACCAACGGTGTCAGATGTATTACCTTTAATGGAATCCTTTAAAGACAAGGCTTACCTTGCCCACATATTGAGTATCTGGACCTGTGTACTCCTCCAGCAAGAAAAATTGATTCCACATCCAACCACGCTTGGTGCGGTGCAGTGTTTTTCCATCATTATCTGACAATCCTGTTAGCCTTTCACTGCCTGAGTGCTTGTTAGTCCTTTTTTGGGATGGCATCACATGAATCACATGAAACATAGAGCTCCAAAGAAAGACCATCAAGAAGGAGTAAGTCGTCATCATTTACAGAGATGCTGTTAGCTTCCACTCCACTAATAATTCACAGGAAGAACTTTTAAAAATATTATATTCCTCTTGTAAGTAGGACCTAGGGGATGGAGAAAATATTTGAGTAAGTTGCAATACCAACAGCCTACTGAGCATGACAATAACCTGTGGGAACTGCACATAACCATAAAAATTACTCAGGGAGTTTTAAGTCGAGTTCTGTAATATTTCCTTTTGCATCTTCTATTTCACTCTCTCACATTGTATAAAGACATAAATTTAACACACAATCTGAGGAAAATACTACTATATCTGTAAACTTCAGCTTCCAGCAGCCTCCTGACACACCTAAACAGCCCAAATAATAAGAAGCCTTCCAACCTATTCTCTCCCATCTCAGCCTGATGCTATCTTTTCTTACTGTCTGTTCAGAATTGCTGCAAGTCTGCTTCTTCTGTTACTTCATGATTAACACAATCCCTTCTTCCCCTTTGCTAGCCCCCCGGTGGTCCAGGGGATCTGCTTCTGTTTCTGCGCAAAGGAACTCAAAATATTAGCTGAAATTTAAATTATTATTGATAACTTCAACAGATTCCTTGTTCAAGAAAGAAAAAGTACTTGTTACATAAGGTTTGATTCATAGAAACCCTCCTGGGGTTAACAAACATCTGCATTTGGGACAGAATTCTGAATTTGGAATCTATTTTATTTTTTCCCCTACTGAATGAGCAGGAATTTTCATGATATAGAATATTATGCTTATTTTTATTTTTATGGAGTTGATGTTTTGTGTAGAAATTTGTAAACAGCATTTAATCAAAGCCAAAGGTGTTGTGTGGTTATTGGGGCAGGGTTTGGGGATAAGTTTTTCTTTTTTTTGGCAGTATAACCAACATGCTTGATGCCCCAGTCTTTTCCATAACTTGGTTTTCCTGTCAAGTCTGGTTTTGGTTTAGGATATCTTTAGCTGAGCTGCCATTTTCTATTATAGAAAGCATAGGAAAACAATTCCGCAGCAAAAGCATCATTTGTTTTGGGAATCCTAGTCCATAAACAGTGATAGAAGTATGAAGCCACACTCTCCAGAAGTTTTAGGATACTGAAATTTTGAAATTTAATATAAACATTCATACCTATCCTCCTTTGTCTCACAAACCAACATTACCAGCAGCTACTTTTACTTTGTTTTATTCAGGGGAGGCGAATGAAGACTTTTTCTGTATAAAAATGATAGGTTTATTTTTAAATAAGATGCTTTTTGTGAAAATTATTAGTCAGTTTAACAGAAAACATTCAGTGAATTGTACTGTAAAGACCTTAATGGTAAAGTTGACAGAATTTTCCCCTTGTGTGAAGGATTCCTTAAGAAGATGATATTCTGTATGGTCTTAACTAGCAGTCCTGAAGGAGGATCAAAGTCTTAGTGTTTTAACAACTCCAGACAGAGTTTTAGCTGAGCAAGAATTTAAGGCTTGGTATATTTATCACATTCTAACATAATGTTCAAAAAGAAAACAATTTAATAGGTGTCAAATTTATGCAGAAGACCATGCATATAATGCAGGAAAAGCCTTATTTTTCTTTTATTTCTTTATTTGATTTGAAGAATCAAAACACAAAGTACATTAATTCTATTTGCATAAGATCATGAATGTACATAGATCTTGACATACACTAGTTCATGTATTTTCTTTAAATTCTTGTTTTCTCCCTTGTAATTCTCAGTATGTTTCTGTTACATGCAGAGGGGCAAAGGGGAACTCTCCTGTGGCTAATTTAATACCAATAATTTTTGACATTAACTGATGATCTTGCCCTATGATTGAAATTTTTCCTGGATAAAGGTAGAAAAAAACCCAAACCTCAGCCAATCTTTTATCCCATCATCTTTGGTAATTCTAATTTCCTGTATAACATAGAATGAACTAGTTTTTATCACTAAATAAAACTATTTATCAATGTAGAGCATAAGATATCATCTCAATACTCATATCCAACCCACTGCACCTACCGAAGTATATTGCAGAGCCTCCTCAGACTTTATAACTTAGATCCTGGTTAAATTATTGGAAAATGAAAATAAACAGCAACAGGAAAAAATTTTGACAATAAAAAAAAAAACAACCTGCAAAGGTAGATTATCAAGATTTGTCCAATGGCTCTGAAGTCTCTTTTCTTGAGAAACTCTTGCTTGATGTGTCCTCAAATAGTGATCTTTCACAGCTGTTTTACAGTATTTTTTGTTGGACTATACTTCAATAATTCATCTTAAATACATTCTGAAATATAGTATGTTTAAATATTCATACTTATCAAATTATGGATTTGATTGCTTTTACTTTTTATATGAGTGAAGTGTTGCTACACAAATATTCCTATAAATAATCATGGTTTTATGCATTTAATGTAATGACTGATTTATTTCTCCAATTTCTTGCAGTACTTGCTCTTCTGCTGATAAATCACAAAACAAAAATAAAAGCCCTGAAAAACTGCACATATATTTGGCAAAATATTAACATGCATTGAATCTATGACACTACTAAAATTCCTAAAATTATATTTTACAAAAACTCTAGGCCTTGGAAAGGCTATGAAAAATAGGTTGTCCAAAATTGTCAAACAGTTTAAATTTTCTCTTCAAAATATCATTTCAGAACTTAGACAAATTTAACACTCAGATGATTTAGTCTTTTTTATTTTTACTCTTCTTTGAAATGGGGGAAGTATCAATACCTTTTCATTTGGCCATTTGGAGTTGTGTGATTACATCTTCAGTTTTTTGGTAATTTCAAATGGAAATAGAATTTCAAATACTTCACTTTTGCCATTTCAAAATGACACATTTTTAAGTTCCTGAAATTGTCCTCGTTCCATTCTGTCCAAACACTATCTGCCATACTCATTCAAATGCGTAAGATGTTTTTATGACTCTCTTCTTTGTACTCAAAGAAATACTTCAAGGTGGTATCTTGTCTCTGAGTCAGCTGTTCAAGCTGGTCAGGAGTTGCATTTGGTAGACTCAGAAGGTGTCTGAGTTTTATTTTAATACTGAAACAAAGCATTCTGGTGTAGCCTGGAAAAGCAAGCGCAGCTATTCAGGAGACCAAAATACACTGTGCATCGGTTTTATTTTCCTTGAAGGAATCTAGTTTCCCATATTTTGTCTCAGCCAGGGCAGAACTTAATCTGAGATGGTTTCAAGTGTATGGTTTTCTGTATAGTACTGCCCTCTACTGATTTCAGATTTTCAAATTAACAGAAGAACTTAATTATTACTAAGAGGAAAAATAACATCCTTCATGTCAGGGAGGATATGACTCAGATTTTGGAATGACAGAATTTTGGGGTGTTTTTTACAATAGTTGGATGCATTAAGTGTAAAGAGTTATTGTTCTGGATCAGTCTGGATCTACTGAACATTATGGTAAATTATTTCTGTTAAAAGGAACAAAGATCTTGAGTCTGAAACAAAGGAGAATGATTTTAATGTTGTTTTTTTTCCTAAGTAACTGATCAAAATTATACACATAATCTCTGTTATTCCACTTCTGCTTACACTATTTAATCTGCACAACATTCAGCTTCTTTTCAAACAATGGAAAATGGTTTTCTTCCTACTTGCATTGGGAATGTCTCTTAAGATGATGCATTAATGTTTTAAACCTTTCAATGCCCCAGATTGTGGAGGACCTACATTCTTTCCCCACTTTGCAAAGCACAGGATCTTAGTGGAGGCTATAAATGTCTTTTATTTTTACTGTTTAAAGGATCTGTAGTGGTAGCCTGGAAGCATTACAGTTTCTTCTTGCAGTAAGAAGTCTGATATCAGCAACAGTTCCAGGTAAATTAATCTTCTCTGTATGAAAGACATTATTTTCCTCAGCACATTAGCAACTGGAAAAAATGCATCTTTTAAAGTCCTTTTGAATGTAAAATATTCTATTTACATTCTTCAGGTGTAGTGTGAAATAAGCCCTGCTGGGATCAATAGCAGTGATTTGTTAGCAATGATGCCAATTTAAATGTTTCTATAGCAATTGCCATGGCAATGTTTTTAATTAGTACAGCACAGTCACTCACAAGCATGACATGAAGAAAAGCTAACCTTCGGCAACTTGATAATGTGTCCTACATTAGCTTGCTTCATTTGTTAATAGTGAAGTAAAATTCTGTTCTAAAAGAAACAGGCTTTAATTTTCATGTATAGCTAAAATTAGCAGAGTTAATTGCAGCAGCAGTTCTTCATACTGCACTTACCAATCTTTAAATAGGAAAGATGCATCTGATATCTCAAATCTGTAAAACAAGGCATAGCAAGTATAAAACTTGTGTAGCTTGCATGCGTGGAAGTGATCTTACTGAATTTGGCTGTGTTTCTTTTGAAAACAAGAAAAAAACCCAATCTGATGTAGCTTTAATTTATCTAGACTGAATAGTCACAATGGTGAAGATGTGGCAGTAAAAAGTTATGCTATGAATAACACTGCCAACAGTAACACTAAGACTTAAGTAGAGGCTAGGTCTGTGCCACTGTAGGTTCACTTTTATTACTCCCCAAACTAATTAGAAGATAGTCCATGTATGCATACACATGCTTCCCTTTGACTTCAGTGCTCAAATATTCTCTGAGTGCAGTCATTGTACAAACAGGAATATAGACTATGGATGTATCACTGATAGCTGAATCATTTTGTTTTCATCTTCCTAACATTTTTCCTTCCCTCTCCTCTCTTCATAGGTAAAGATGGGGTCAGGGGTAACATTGAAAGGATGAAAAGAAAAGAGATAATGTGCATATTGACTGATCTCCCATGCTGAACCTGGGAGAATGAAGAAAGGTGTTCTGATTTATTTCTATGAGAGCTGACGTAGATTTTGAGGGATCCCCAAAATTTAAGGAACAGATTTTTGACTGATGAACACCCATTTGTTGAGTACAAGTACTCAGTTCCCATTCAGGCACAGAAATATGGACCACATGAAAAAGGAAACATTTTCCCATTCAGCAGCTCCTCCTGAAAACCTTCTAGAACAGATTTTCAGAAAAGTTTTTTTTTCCCATTGGGTTGCTGATCTGTTCAACAGTATATACAGTGGAGATAAACTCACCTGAAAATTTTGTCAGGAAACACCTGAAGGCAGTTCTTTCTATCTGGGACACTACTGCAAGTTCTCTCAGCCACATGAGTCAGGAAATCACGCTAATATAAATAGAGTTTTAGGGAAAGTGAATTAATAGCAATTTGCATTAGAATGTCTATTGAATTAATGCCTTTAGGCAAATGAATCTATGTTTTGTAGGTTCATTAGGAGCAACATTTTTCTTCCTGTGACAAGAGAGAGCTAGCATTTATTTTAGTGTTTTGCCAGACTCTAGGGTATGTATATTGGAGTCACTGGCCCAAATGCAACTCAACGTGGCTTGAGTCATCTTCTCTATAGCACACACAGTATCACCAATTCTCCGGGTAGGCGGATCTGGCAAGAAAATGTATTGATTCATGTTTGGACAATCCCCACTGGCAAAGACTCTGGAGAGACAGAGCTGTGATTTAAAGCAACTGTCCCTGGGCAGTGAAAATACCATCTGCCCTTCCCTGGAACAAGTTTCTTCCAAGGTGCAGATGAAATTGTTTCTCGACTGCTTCTCCCCCAACCATCCTCCCTTCAGCTAACAAATGAAGCCTGTAGCACTTCCAAGCCATCCTGTATAAGAGTCTCTCACTTGTTAGCAACAGTATTCAATCAAGCTAAAAAGAGACTTTGAAAATACCTGTTCCTGAGGCAGCAGGCCACTGGATTACAAAAGTGAAATGTGTATTTTCACATTAAAAAAAAACCCCAAAACAAACCCACAACCTTTTAATCCAATAATAAAAATTTCTACAGGATCTACTTTTCATCAGCATGAGAAAAACTAGGAAATATAGCGCTTGTAAACCCTTAACACAAGGCCTTTTGAAGATACTACTTTGATCTTTACTATCAATTTTTCTTCACAGGGAACATATTTCACTCACCATATAATGAAGCTATATTATATGTTTTTATATCACATCTTAGTTACAAATGCAGCATATTCATCACATTCACAGTTTTTAAAGAATAGCCTTCAGAAAAAGGAAGACAAATAAATGCTGTCATCAAAGCAAAATTCTGTTCTTCACTTCCCCTTTATGATTGACTCAAGTTCTGTCACTCATAAACTGGATGGCTCTACTATGATATTGATACCCTGAAATATTTTTAAGGCTTTTATTGCTTAGTTGGGGTGGGGGGTGGTGGTTGTTGTTTGGTTGTTATTTGTGGTTCTTTGCTTTGCTTTGTTTTTTCTCAAACAGCATAGCCCTCTATCTGCCCGATACAAAACCAAGCAGTATCTGTAGGCATAGACTCCTGTTTTCCAGGTGTGTTGATTCTCATCAGTCTCTCTGCATGAAGCAGATGAGATTCATTTATGGCAGCACTCTTAATGACAGGATGTACTTACCAAATGTCCTGGTATATCCTATGAAAACACATAGTCCTGATAACTAGGACTAAGTACTTTTGCCAAATGCCTCTTTCTTGCTGCTTCGTTCTGAAGCAGTCCATGTTAGTCACACAGATAGGTCTTAATGAAGCAGCCTGAGACTCCATATCAGGTGCCTCATACCTCTGCATATCTCCTAAGCATAACACGTGCAAGGATGAGAGCTTTCTGAACTTTCTGAGTCCACAGCTTGTATAATGGCCTAAGAGGTACTTACAAGCCAGCATTTCCTGGAATAAAAACCTCTTTAAGCCAGTATTTCCTAGATTTTTCACAACTATTAGTGCCTCCTATCGTCCTTTTTTTTTTTTTTTTTCTCAAGTGCATCTGAGTCATTAGAAATTTCTTTTCTTATAGCAAAGGATCGTGAAAATCAGACTTAATTACTGCCTACAAGGAAATAGGCATTCACTTCCCTGGACTGGAAAAAAAATTCAGTTGCTGACCAATTAAATGTAGTTGGCAGATTTAGACTGGTAATTGCAGACCATAGTTGCTGCTTCATTCTTGAAGTAACTAAGCAGCTGCTGAATGCTACCATTTATCAGATCTCAACCCCTTTTATGCCTTTCTACCATCTCCAATGGGATCACAAAATCTTTTGAGACTGGTGATCATAATCTGTTGTAGTATTCAAGCGGCAGGAACTTCATGCATGTATAGACAGCAGCTTAATCATATTCTCTACTTAATTTCATCATGATACATAGCTTTTTTTCTCTGTTTCAGAGCTCTGTGTTAAAGTTTTCCTGTTATTATCTAGTGGCATTATGGTTATTACTCAATGACAATTGTCAGACTTTATAATTTTAAATGTAAAATCTGGGGGTTACCACATGTGTGTTTTTATATAATTCTGTAACAATTTCACCATAGATAATTTTGGTGTCCACTCTCTGCATTGCATAGACCACAACTGTGTGTGTGTGTATATATATACATATATATATATATATATATATAAAACTACTATAGTTATTATACCCATTGCTAGCTAGAGATGGATTTGCATGGAAAGGCTCAAACCCATATGGCTGAACTTTCTTCTCTTCCCTGTCTCTCTCCAAAGCTGCGTTACCATGTCCAAATCATCCTGTGCTTCATCCTCAAACACTAACAAGAATTTTCTGGGAGAGTGCCAATTTGTACAGGCTAAACTTACGTTAGGGACTGTAATAATGGTGAAATGGTAAGGACAATTGCATTGGAAAAGCCAGTTTCCTTGCCAGCTTAAGGATATATGGTATGGAATAACCCTTTGGTGAGCTGGGGTCAGCTGTCACATCTGTGGCCCCTCGCAGCTTCTTGTGCATCCACAGCCTGCTTGCTGGTGTGGTGGTGTGAGAATCAGAAAAGGCCTTGACCCTTTGTAAGCACTGCTCTGCAGTAAATAAAACATCCCTGTATTATCAACACTATTTCCAGCACAAATCTGAAAGATAGCTTCATCCTAGCTACTATGAAGAAAATTAATTTTATTTCAGTCAAAACTAGAAAATACAGAATGTCACAAAGTTTTTCACTTTGATATTCAAACCTATTTTCAGGTTACTTATGAGTATGTTGAATACTGCTGACCCTAATACAGATCCCTGTGTAAGACTACAGCAGACTTTATTTCAATGTGAAAACTCATTATTCACTTCTTCCTCCTAGTTCTTGTCATTTAATCAGTCACTGATATATGCGGGGACCTTAACTTCTGGTCATGCCTGCTTAAGTGCCTTCAGTGAGTGACCGTGTCAAAAACATTCTAGAAGCACAACTAGCTCATATCAAAGAGGTCAAAGCTATCTATATGCTTGATAACTTTTTCAGAGGACTCAAATATATCTGTGAGGCAGGACTTCTCTTTCCAAAGGCTGTACTGAGTTTTCTCCAGTATGTCGTACGTCCAACAGTGGTATTCTTTATGAGCTGATAAGTTTCACTGGTTTAGGCCTCAGACATTGTCCCTGCAATTTGTCCCTGATAGAACTGTTTCAGCAGTTTCATCACTGAGATTTCGAAGCTTCCTGATTTTATGTGTGAAATAGCTGCACCTGAAATACCACGACACTGAAATTAGATGTTCTGATGAGTCCCTGGTTAAAAAAAAAAAAAAAATTAAAAAAAAAACACCCAACCTGGTATTTAACACTTAAAGGTTTATAACTCCTATTTTCTCCTGAAAACTGTGACAAATGAACCACAGAATACTGGGTAGCCACAAGCATATCACTGATGGTAAAATTTTTCAAGGAATTTACCAAACAAGCTTTCATTTTTTAATTATAATAGTTTGTTAAAATCAAAATGTTTCCACAGCCTCTTATGAAATGACAGAAAATGTATCACACAGATATGTGGCAATAAGTGTCGGGTGTATATGCTGTTCTAGTGGAGCCTGTTTCAGCTCCTTGTATCCTAAATGTTTATGCTCCCTCCAAGAGCTAGTAGCCTAGATGCTGTCAGTCAGGCCCGCTCTGGTGTTTGACAGTCCTACAGAAAAGCCCACCAAGAACTCTGATCAGTAGCTCAGAATTTGTCTTCCATGCTCAATTTCATACTGAAATTTTGTTTACTTCAAGTTTTAAAGCTCACTTGGGAAAGAATTCATCTAAAGCAATTGTTTTGGGGTTGGCTGGGGTTTTTTTCCGCAGTTGAAGTTTCAAGATTATTGTTGCTACCACGACAGGCAACTTCAGAAAACTTCAGACCCATCAGGAACTGAGTCTGAAGGTGGGGAAACATGCAATCTTCATATCCATTTAATAATTTAATTTTGCTGTTTATATTATAATGAATATAACAATATATGAATATGTAATAATATATATATAACTATTTGGATATTATATATAACATATAATAATATATAAATTCATGAATCTTTTATATAAAGGTAATAAGAAAGCAATAGGAAGGATTTTTGAGTGAATTAAGTTCTATCTTCTAGATAAAACAACTGAAGTAATTGAATAGTGCTACTGAATTTTTCATGAACATTTTTTACCAAAAAAATTATTTCTAGTTGTCATACAGCAGCATTCATCGTGATGTGGAGAAAATGGAACTTGCTGTGCAATGTGGATTTATGCTTAGATATTAATGTAGAAGAATGATAGTATGCTTCCAATAGCTAAAAAAGCAAAATTGTTTAACATCTTCGGCGCTGATATGGACAGTGGGATTGAGTGTGCCTTCAGCAAGTTTGCCGATGACACCAAGCTGTGTGTTTCGGTTGATACGCTGGAGGGAAGGAATGCCATCCAGAGGGACCTTGACATGCTTGTGAGGTGGGCTGATGCCAACCTTATTAGTTTAACCATGCCAAGTGAAAGGTTCTACACGTGGGTCAGAGCAGTGCCAGGCACAGCTACAAGTTGGGCAAAGAAGAGATTCAGAGCAGCCCTGTGGAGAAGGACTTGGGGGTGTTGGTCAATGAGAAAATGAACATGAGCCAGCAGTGTGCGCTTGCAGCCCAGAAAGCCAACTGTATCCTGGGCTGCATCAAAAGAAGCATGACCAGCAGGTCAAAGGAGGTGATCCTGCCCCTCTACTCTGCTCTTGTGTGACCTCACCTGGAGTATTGTGTGCAGTTCTGGTGCCCTCAGCATAAAAAGGACATGGAACTGTTGGAACAAGTCCAGAGAAGGGCCACAAGGATGATCAGGGGGCTGGTGCACCTCCCATATGAAGACAGGCTGAGGAAGTTGGGGCTGTTCAGCCTGGAAAAGAGAAGGCTGCGTGGAGACCTCCTAGCAGCCTTCCAGTATCTGAAGGGGGCCTATAGGGATGCTGGGGAGGGACTCTTCATTAGGGACTGTAGTGATAGGACAATGGCTAACGGCTTAAAACTTAAACAGGGGAAGTTTAGATTGGATATAAGGAGGAAATTCTTTCCTTTTAGTGTGGTGAGGCACTGGAATGGGTTGCCCAGGGAGGTTCCTGTGCTCCTTCCCTGACAGTGTTCAAAACCAGGCTGGACGAGGCCTTGGGTGATATGGTTTAGTGTGATGTGTCCCTGCCCATGGAAGGGGGTTGGAACTACATGATCTTAAGGTCCTTTCCAACCCTAACTATTGATTCTATGATTCTATGATCTAAATTCAGAATTAAATATATCTATAAAACCAACATTATTTGATTACTACTCTTATATTAGGAAAAAAATCTTAAACCATAGGCTCTGTCAGGATTCACTCCTTTTTGTTGATTGATTACTTTTGATAGTTTAAAACTTTCATCACATTTCACACATCATAAAACACCTTATATTTTACACACATAATTTATATTCTTCTAAAAATGTTATATGTCTTTTAATTCTTCTAGGATATGTTCAAGAATTTCATGAAGCCAATGCACACGGAAGTCTGTGGACTTTTAACTGTGTCACAGTTATGCTGAAAATTTTCAAAGAGCAACCCAAATGACCGTTTATTTTATGCCTCACTCACAGTTCCTAATGAAGTAATAACAGTGCAGGAACAAATTTTGTTCCTTTCTGGTGACTTGTCCAGACAGTAAGTGTTTTCCATCAATCTTCTGTTTATGGTTCTCCTTCATTTTGTATTAACAGCACTGCTAAACTAAGGAGTAATCCATAAGAGAAGTTTATGTTCCAGTTTTTATAGGTCCTTGATAGACTAATATTTACCATATTTCAAAAATATTACAGCTACAGTCCTAGCTGGGAAATGCATGCCTACTTTTATAGAGTTTAGATATCTGCGATATAATTGTATTTTGCAAAAAAAATGGTTTTATTGGCTGCATTTATCACTGCTAATCAAGATATGGGGGAAAAACAGAGCCCCTTGTATTATTTTTTGGTGTTAAGGACAGGCTGAGTTTTCTTATTATTGAATACTAGATATATGCTGTCCAAGAGAGGGAGCCACAACATTATTTTATATCTTTCCACTTTATGAGACAATGAAACTTCATCCAGTCTTTTGTTCTTTTTTCTTAATTGTACTTGATGTTTGCTCTGGGTTTTTGTTTTGTTGGGTTTTTGATTTTTGTTTCACATGAATACACAACTAGATAGTACATTCTAATCTTATTGTAGCTAAATTAAATGGTTTTACTAAATATAAATATGTTTAGACAAGAGCTGGGCTGCATCAAAAGCAGCATGACCAGCAGGTCAAAGGAGGTGATCCTGCCCCTCTACTCTGCTCTCGTGAGACCTCACTTGGAGTATTGTGTGCAGTTCTGGTGTCCTCAACATAGAAAGAACATAGAACTGTTGGAACAAGCCCAGAGAAGGCCCACGAGGATGATCAGGGGACTGGAATACCTCCCATATGAAGATAGGCTGAGAAAGTTGGGGCTGCTCAGCCTGGAGAAGGCTGCGTGGAGACCTCCTAGCAGCCTTCCAGTATCTGAAGGGGGCCTATAGGGATGCTGGGGATGGACTATTCATTAGGGACTATAATGGGTAATGGGACAAGGGGTAACGGGTTAAAACTTAAGCAGATTTAGATTAAACTTAAACAGTTTAGGCTGCATATAAGGAAGAAATTCTTTACTGGCACTGGAATGAGTTGCCCAGGGAGGTTGTGAATGCTCTATCCCTGGTGGTGTTCAAGGCCAGGCTGGATAAAGCCTTGGGTGGCATGGTTTAGTGTGAGGTGTCCCTGCCCATGGCACGGGGGCTGGAACTAGATGATCTTAGGGTCCTTTCCAACCCTAACTATTCTATGATTCTATGATTCTGTAAGAGAAAAACATCCTGTCATAAAAAAATGCTGATTCATTTCCCTTGCTCTTGATTCCACCACATGCTTTTTTTTTTGCTAATTTAGAGAAAAGTTGAGTCTCTCTATACTCATTTCTCACCTTATGAAATAGAAAAAATATATAGTTATTAAAGAAGAGTGCTGAGGCATTTGCTAAACATACTTTTATTGCTTGTTGCTGTAGGAAGTGAGATTGACATATCACTCTTCATAACTGATGAGATGTCCAGTTCTATGAAAACTTCGCTTGGAGGAACACAGCACTCATAAAGGCATTACTCATATTTTGGAAAGAATGGACTGGATTGACTTCATATCTGAAAGTTCAGTAGACTAGCATATATCTAAAAGAGTAGAAATTAGAATAGAAATACAGAGAGTGATAAATAGTACTTGCTTTGCTCTCGTAATTTCTTTAGAGCATTCTCTTTATCTCTCCCTGATATTCTGCATACCTCATGGGGAGACAGGCACACCCCAGTAAGCCTATTGTGAGGAGGGACTTTGGTATTTTTGACATCAGACAAACATTGATAGTTATTTAATCCTTTTCTAATATTTTTTTAATTGAAGTATAGGTTTGATTTGCCTGTTGCTTTACAAAAAAAGCTCTCTTGCTGGTTTGGCTGTGACCATATCTCATTATTTGGTAGTGACATAATTGGCAGAAAGTAATGTTAATATTGATATTACAGACCTATTTGGTAAAGAAGAAAATACAGGGCAATTAAAACCCTAGATATCCAAGTCAAATGCAATTCCTGTAGTTGAAAGCACCTGTGTTGAAATATTTATGAAAACATACATGAAACTTATGTGAAAATATGTTACCCCTTGTATAGAATGTGTTTTTTTTTTAATTGCTTCTAGTATTAAAATAAGAAAAGATGAAGGCAAGTATAGGGGAGGGAAAGGGAAAGTGTTTCAAGAAGAGGAAAGAAGAGAGAGAATACAAACACTTAAGAACAAAAAAGCTGCAGGAAAGGAGGACAACTGTTCTTCAAAAAGTACAGAAATTTAAATGCAAGTTTCCATAATGCATATTCAGTAGATAAAGTTTGGCTGTCCATTAGAATCACTATTTTCACTTAATCGGTTCAAGAAACATGGATTTGACTTTTTCAGAGCTTCTGAGTGCCAGGAATTAAGCTAGTTTTATAAATGCTTAGAAAGTATGAAAACAGTCTATGTTACATTGGATCTACTGTTTTATTTATTTTGAAATCCACTAAAATTTTCTGCCCCTAGCCTTTTCCTTACTGAAAATATATGCAATAATAGTACTTTCTACATGTGTTTTAAGAGCCTCTGCTGCTTTCTGTGGAACTTCAAAGGTACACATGCCTGGGAATAAGCATAGTTCACGGAAATCAGTGTCTACCACAGTAGTACCTGAAGTCATCTATCTGTTTCAATTAAAAATATAACATATAAATAAGTTTTAGAAAAACTTCTTTGCTATTGGGGTTATGATACATTTTAAGAATTATTCTACTGCAAAGTAGACAAGTAGGACTAAGTAGAAAAGCAATCAACTGAATAAAGTACGGCAGAATAAACATTCCACCTTAAAATAGTTCAGCTGAACAAAGCATCTAAGCAGTTTCTTCTTCACTTTGAAATACTTTAAATCAGTTTTGCTTAGGAGATATCCCTTTCCACATAAGGTCAATACAGTCTATGACATGCCTTGTCAGAACAGCTTGTGACTTGCTTTCTCAATAATTTGTTCCAATACATTTGAACTCAAAACTTGAACAAAAGATGTTTACAGCTATTTATGTTCAACAAGTTATTATTTGTTAAAAGGTGTTCACCTTTCAGAATTTACTATCATGCAAATTTCCTGTAAAAGAGAACTTCTTTAATTGGTGTATTTTAAAGTTTATGCTTTTCAGATTTAATATCAATATTTCAGGAGCTTTTATTATATTGCCTCACCACATGAAATGGCTTTTCACTTCACAACTTCTTTTGTGACATAGTAGGCTTTACTAGTTCATATGCAATAATAAAACCACTATAATTATTGAAGACCTTGTTATCTAATACAGAATTAAATACTTTATCTTAATTTCCAGATTGAGCCCCTACACACACTTGTGTTATAATGAAAGTGAGTAATTTTGAACATAACTTAATTTCATAAAATAAAACAATAAAAAAGGTGTTATCAGTTGCCTTTAAGCCATCATAAAAGAAATTAGGAGCTTGAGGTTAAACCTATTTCTTGATCTTTATCTTTCCCTTTTGGTCTTGATGAATACATAAGAAAATACACTTGTTAACATCAGCTTCTGAGTGTTGAAATTATAACAGACAACACATTGAAAAATATACTACAAGTGAAACTTTCATCATTTGGGTGTGAGCCTTATGAGTTAATTAAAAATAGAAATGCTTACTCCAGCCATATTTTTACTTTCTGATTTCCCTGCTGGCATTTGAAAATATGCACACATTTTCTCCAATTATGTTCACTGAAGTTCTTTTATGTGCCATCAGGCTTACTTCAAATACTCCATTACCAAGTCAAAACCACTCATACTTTCTATTTATTGTTTTGTTTTAATCATGTGAGTCCTCTGTCATAGAGTGAATTACATTTAATGCTTAATTACAGTTTGTTTTTAACTCAGGTTGTATTTGCACCTATCACTAAAAAAAGATGGTCTTCATAGCTGAAATTCCCAATTTATGGTGATTTCTCTATAACATATAATGTTTATTTTTCTTTTTTTTTTTCTTTCTGAAAGCCAAAGCATTCTGGATTTTTCTGATGTATTTATTTCAGTATCATCTTTCTTTTCACATGCATTCAAAGCTTAAGTGTGGTAAGCCACTTTTTATTTTTATTCTTCTTTCCTTCTCCACTTACACAGAACAGTATTTCAATAAACAAGGTGTATCTTTTCTTTTCTCCTCTTCCTTCCCTGAACAGTATTTGCCCTGTTCAGGTACGCATAGTATTGTTCAGGTTTTTGCTGTTCTAGTCTTTGCAGGAATTTTTAGCTCTTTCTTCCAAGTTGCATAAGTCAGAAAATATTCTGCTAACTTCAGTGGCTTACAGCTAGGTTTTATTGCATTTCTGTAAGTTTTTTTACTTTTTGTCTGGCATAAGTCAGCGTCTCTGTCTTTTAATGAAATTTTAATATATACATTTTAATGCCTTTTAAAGCAACGGCTTCTTCAACATGTTATTAATGTATAAATTTGATTTTGATTTTTTTTAACTAAAGATTTCTTAGCCCTGTACAATTTTTAAAATTGTGTGCTTTGTGCTTATCAATTGCTTTAATTATAAGGTACTCAAGTATAACTATTTGTTTTATTGAATAAAATAATTTATTATTTTTATAATCAGTATGTTCACAGTCTTCCATTTATCCTGTTTTAAGTTATATTGAAATTATATTTCACTCTCATTATAATAGCTGAAAAAGGTATAATTTCCCTTTCTTTCCCAGACTGTGCAGCAAGAAGCTGAATTTTCCTCTAACTATTCTCTGATGTATCCAAAATCAGTATTTGTTGGCATTTCATGACATTTAGCTTGCAAAGAAAAGGGAGTTATTTCACTTGTTTGTCTGAATACTGATGCTTTATGTGCGGAAGAAACTATGTTTTTAAAAAATAATTGAATTTTTTCGTCAGATATTGTATGTCAATTGGCTTTGTCATGTAATATTATATATCTACTCAAATTATATTCATGTGAACGTTATATAAACTAATGTGGATTCTCTACACATAACAACCCCTGTTAAAGAGTATGAAGAGGCTGGAAATTAAAAAATTCTTATACTTTAACATTAGCCCTGACTACACACAACAGTTGTCCCTTTTCCCCTTTGTTGGTTGCTGTTTTCCAGCTAGTGGGCTCCGGTGTGGGTCAGACACTTCAGGCATTCCTGAACAAGCTGGTGCTCAGCTGTGTGCAAATTCTGCCCTTCCTGTCTCTTTACAACTTTCATCTCCTCTGCTTGTCTTATCAATGACTATGACAGTATTTCCTCCCTTTATAAAGATTGGATCTAAATACTACCAATGTCCATGTGAATATTCAGCTAGATCATGTTGAGCTTTCCATCAGGACTATGTACACTTCTGATGCTTACCTGAAGCTTCTACTTCTCTGCTTTCACAGAACACTGTAATACTTTGTTGTAATTGTTAGCTGTTACTTGGTAATTTCTGAGGGCCACTACATGAATAGTGATTTACTTGATCTCTAGCATAACATGGATATTTCAGTTCACTGATAGAAGGATAAAACCATATCATTACAAAGACATTACATATGATACACTAATATTATTTGTATCATTTTGTCAGGTTCTATTATTTCTTCTTCAAGATCTAATTTCAGTATTTTATTCTGTGCTCAATGAGAAAACCTGTTATTCAAGTTACTGCATGTTTTTTTACTAAACTGTAAGCAACAACTGTTTACGCTTTCCTTTTGTATTAGTACTTTAACAAGACTTTAAATTCAGAAATAAAATTATTTGGTTATTCTTCTCTCAACTGGAGTCAAAGATAAAACTTGGACTTAAGCAATGCAGACTTATATCCATAAAATTTTCTGAACTTGTAAATAGCTTCATATTGAAACTTGACTGGTTAATAGCTCTAATTTTTAAAATGCACTGTTTGTGTCTTCCTGTCTATTATCTTGTCCTTCAGACTTATAAGTGATATCAAAATCACAGCAAAGTAAATAAAAAATTCTCCACTCTCAAATCCTTTCACAATCTCTCTCTTTGTGTGCTTCCAGTATTTGTGGCATATGTGGCCTAAGGTTACTTAGGCCACATATATTTTTATGAACCTCAAAGCAGTTGAAAATGCAGCAGACAAATGTTGTTCCAAGTTTCTTTTTTTATTGCTGCGGTTTACAGACACTATAAATATTTTCCATCAAGGAAGTGGGATTCTGTACAGCAAACTTAAAGCTGCTTGCAATTGGCATATATATTTTTTGTACGGGTCTCTTAGGAACAGGCTCCTTAGAAGTCTGGAGACTCATAAAGTAAAAACTACTCACTTAAAACAATGTATCCTTAGTGAGCTAGGTAGTGTTTTGCTGTCATGTGAGACCTGGGTTTAGTGTCTTTAATTTACAAACTATAAATTGACTTTCACTTAAATAATATGCAATATTTTTCGTACTGGGAAATTCAGAAGTTTTACTAATTTTTCTATTAGTTAACAATTGTGATTTTTTTCCAGGCAGACACTATCAGTGGCCATAAATATGACAGAAGAATATATAACTTGCAGATGGCCCTATCAAACCCACCATAATAGGATGACAAACTATGGATGTACGTAGCTTAGTTTGGATCCTATGTTTTAGCTCACTCCTGGCCTTTGCTGGAGGTCTCTTAATGATGCAGTACAGACATTAGCATTAGTGATTGTAAATTTCTTCCATTTTTTTCATTGTTTGAATATCAATAAAGCATTAAAACAAACATGATGGCAAGATTCATTCTTTTGGAGAAGAGGTCAGTGAGACGTCAAGTGAAGGGAAGGATCTTCTCCTCCATTTGCTAAACCAGTTTGGTCTCCAGAGTAAAGGGAAATAACTTTTTCACTGATACATCACAGTATTGTGGAGGGTGTCCTCCCCCTTTCCCTCACTTCCCTCAAATTGAGGACCACTCTGTCTGCTTCACTGTGCTCTTTTCAAACTGGCAAGTCTGTCTGATCCCACAAAACTCAATAGTCCTCTGGCTCAAACCACAGGAAGGACACAGGAAAGCAACTTACTCCAGAAATCAGTGAGACCAGACCCTAGGAAGGGCTACAGAGTATGAGAAGAGATAAATGCTAAAATGTTGTTATACCTCTGCTGTTCCTGCAGATAATAATTTTATTAATTAGCATAATGTAAATTTAGATTCTACTGGGATCTTGAGGTATTCCTGCTCCCTAACAGATGCACAATATGAAATTATAATACACCTGAATGTCACTAGTAAGTTCCAGCTTTCTAACTACACTTATTTATGCCTTTAAATGCATATATATACGTAAGTAAAGCATATGTATGTTTATGAGTTTAAATATTGCAGGGTTTTGTACTGGTTACATTTAGATTTCTTTCACATGTAATTTCATAAAACTGTGGACAATAATCCTAACGAACACAGACATGTACTTCTTATTGAATTCTCAGTGAGATAAACTGCAAGTTTTAACATCTATTCCTAGCATTAATGAACATGACTAGTAAAGTATTAAGATACACCAATTCTCAGACACAACAGCTTAATGTACCATTCCATTTCTTGAGGAAAAAAAGAAAATTACAATACATCCTACTTCCAAAGATGAACACCATTATATTTCAGGGTAAACAACAGGTTTTCACCTTTTGAATAGGATAGATACATTTGAGAAAACAATTGCTTGTAAGTGGAAGTTGTTGTTTTCTTCTATGGCTACCTTTTTATATAAATATTAATATCTACAATTCTCTTTTTTTAAAAAATAGGAGAAGAAATTATGGATGCTATGTGGCAATCCTGAAAACCCCATACTTCATTCAGTGTGCCTTAGAATTCACCACTACAGACTACCTGGAAAAAAGAGAACATGTATATTTTCCTTGTCCTTCTTGCTCTTCAGCTAAGTGGTAGTGGCTACTGGAATAGAAATTTCTGTTGAAAATGAGCATGCCCACATCACTTGACCCATCAGTTATCTGGATAAAGCTAAAATTCAGGAACAATTATGTAAAGTAGGAAGAAGTCAGCTTTATATTTTCATTGTAGAGGGACATTTATAAAAGTTATCAAAGGTACTAATTTGTCTACCTTGGGGATGATTGTTTAGATACCAATACAGTAAGGGTGAAGATATTCTGAAAACTGTATTGTAGCAACAAGATTCCATGTTTCCTGAATCTTTGTCTTTTGAGGTGAAAAACAGTGAGACAAAATGAAAGCCTCATTTTGAAATAGTTGCTTTAATTTTCTGAAAGTAGGAATTTTATCAAAATATGTAATCAGGTAGAAAGTGTATGGATATTAAACACAGGTGCTTCATTGAAAGTGATCAGTCATGCCATATAATTTTATTAAGGTGATTTAGTCATCAGTTCCTCTTTCGGGGAGTTCTTCCCTCAATACAAAGTTATTGAATAAAGTGAAAATTATTTACTGGAAATCTTGAAAGAATAAACTGAGGTTGACTTCTTGGTGGGCCTGGGGAAATGCCAGTCAGTCAGGTTCACCTCTGTGCATGATTCAATCATTGAAGAGATCATCCTGAAAAACATGTCAAAATATATTGAAGGCAGGGATGTGATTAGGGACAGATTAGGGACAGATTAGGGACAGCCAACATGGCTTTATCAAGGGCAAATCCTGTCTGATAGTCTAGTGGCCTTCTACAATGCACTGACTGTATCAGTGCACTAGGACCTACAGATGTTATCTACCTGGGCTTCTTTAATGCCTTTGTATGTTCTCCGTGATATTCTTGCTACTAAATTGGAGACATATGGGTTTGATGGTTTGACTATTAGATGGATAAGGAACTGGCTGAACAGATAGGTGAGTCAGTGGAGTCAGTGGAGTCAGTGAGTTAATGTCCAAGTGGAAACCAGTAATGAGTGGTGCACCTTGAGAGGCTGAACTGGAAAAAGTACTACTTAATATCTAAATGATATAGACAGTAAGATTGAGTGCACTCTCATCAAATTTACAGTTGACACCAAGCTATGTGGTGTAGCTGATACACCTGAGGGAAGGGATGTCATCTAAAAGGACCTTGACAGGCTTGAGGAGTGGGCCTGTGTCAATCTCAGGGAGTTTAACAGTACTAAGTCCAAGTACTGCACCTGGGTCAGGACAATCCCCAGTATCACTGCAGACTGGCGGATGAAGGGATTGTGAGCATCCTTGTTGAGAAGGACCTGGTGATACCGGTGAATAAAATATTGGACAGTTTGGATGGGGCTTTGAGCAACCTCATTTAGTGAAAAATGTCCTTGTCCATGGCAGAGGGATTGAACTAGATTATCTTTAAAGGTCCCTTCTTACCCAAACCATTCTATGATTCTGGATTGATGATGTAGGCAGAGCAGTTGATTTGCTGTGTTTTCCTTTATTATTGACCAGTCTGGGCCTGCTGTTAAAGAAAAGAAACTTGAAATGGCCTGCAGAGATCTCCTCAGCTCGGAGCACATAAGCATCTTATTTACTTCATATTGGCAAGAGCATGTACACTGGAGACCTTAAAATGCAAGTGCACGCATGGCTTCAATGAAACTGATGCTGTGAACATAAAAAAACCTAAAAATAATATATTGATAGCATTATGTAGATGTAGAGATAGAGGTATATTCAAATAGATATCTCTAGATCTCTTTTTCTCACCTCTGCCTCTAAAATGATAACATCAATACAGATGTGCATACATGTATGCACGTATACATGTGTTTGTTTTCACCACAAGAAATAAAATTTCAGGATTTTTTTTATTGCCTACTCAACTCACAGGCTGACTGACATGAAATCTAATTAGTGCTAATCAACTTGAGGTGAAAGGAGCAGAAAATTAATGTGACTCATTTCTTTTTTTCAATTCTACATCAATGTCCTTCTATTTATGTTCTTTAAAAGACTGTTTTCTCAGATTTCAGTTGTCAGTCTGTATAAATTAATGATTCTGATGCTAATTGCACAGAAAGGACAGAAAAACACTACAACATGCATTTTCGTCTTGTTTGTAGTGTAGCTGCCCATAGCACTGTGTTTAAAAATAAATCAAGTAATCCAGAATCTTATTCTGGTTTACACAAATCTTTAGGCTGCTTCAGCTTTGTGAATCCATTCTGGAAGCTTTGAAGAGGAAGCCTGCCTTTCCTTCCTTTCTTCTCCAGAAAGCTAATGATTCTTTCTACCAGACTGTGAGGGTTTCCTCCAGTGGCTTTAGGCATGTCCTTTAATAATTAGATCAGGTTACTCAATGTATGTTTCTGCCCTGGCTTTGTATTGCTTCGGACCCCTATGTATAGGTCTTCAGAAAGTTCCTACTGACATGCATAGCACATATGTTTCAAAATACTGCACTTCCAGAAAATATCACTTAGTTATACTGAGTTTATAAAATTTTCTGCCAGTTAAAAAGTAGTTACATTTTTTTTTAATAGAAGTTGAGATCCTCTTTATGGCATGAGAACAAGAACTTTAATCCCGTGCTGGTTAATCCTTAAAACCCATTTTAGTTCTTTTGAACACACAAATCTGTGTCCTGGGTTCAGCAGTAGCAGTCATTTTTCTCCTTCTTGGTAGCTGGTGCAGTGCTGTGCTTTGACTTTCAGCTTGGGAACAGAGCTGATAACAATGATATTTTGGTTTGGCCAAGGACTTTGTGAGCCTCATGCTCTGCCAGGGAGGAGGGAAAGCCAGGAGGAAGCAGAGACAGAACACCTGACCCAAGCTAGCCAAAGAGGTATTCCATACCACAGCACGTCATGCCCAGGATGTAACTGAGAGTTACCCAGAAGGGCTGGTAGACTGCAGGGTTGGAGGAGGTATCAGTCGGTGCTTGGTCGGGCTGGGGGGGGAGAGTTATCAGTCGGCTGGTGGTGAGATGTTGTATTCTCTTCCCTTGTTATTTCCTTTATCATTATTATCATTGGTGGTAGCAGTAGTGATTTGTGTTATACCTTACTTACTAAACTGTTCTTATCTCAACCTGTGGGAGTTGCATTCTTTTCGATTCTCCTCTCTGTCCCTCCGGGAGTAGGGGGAGGGCAAGAAGGGGGGGGAAGTGAGTGAACAAGCTGTCTGACTGGGTTTAAACCATGACAATCTGGATTCGGACTACACAAGAACTTTCTAGTCTCTTTCATATGCAGTCGTTAGGGAATTTTCAGATGTATGCTATCTTTGAAATCCTCATTTATGTATTACTTGGTATTACTGAGTATGTCCATCTTGAGTAATCAAAGGTAAACCGTGATCCTATGTCTGTGTATAGCAGTGCAGTTCACTATTTAATCAAACAAATTCTTAGTAAATATAATGCTTAAAGTAGTTTTAAAATTTAATCTATTCTTCCTGTAGGTTTCAGTTTTGGGAAAATATTATGAACTAGTCAACGTGTTGTAGACAGGAAAAAAACATAGAGGACCTTTCTATATTTGAAACATTTATTCTTTGTGGGTTCATATTGTACGGGGCTGTTTGACAAATTTGCTCTAAAATTTAAATGTGAATTGAATGAGTGTGAATTAAAATGGAAAATAAATAATGAGTGAGTACCATTGGCAGGAGTGCTAAATCTTTTCTTCTAGCAGTACCAGCAGTTATGCTTCTGAATGTGCAACCCTAGGTACTTCCCTAAGCTGTTATCTCCTAGATTCAACCTTTTCAGATCTATGTCAGACAATATGAATGAGTATCTTTTATTTTACTTTAAAAAAAAAAACAAACAAACCAACAATTAATCTGTGGTGAGTCTAGCTTGTTCCTAATTTACTCCCCTTTTTACTTTGCTAGTGCTATTTTTTCCTTTCCTGAATGAAAGTGTCAGGGAAATGTTTTCAACCAGTAGGGTTTTTTTGGCCACTTGCAGCTGAAAACAGCTGTACTACATTTTTGGAGAATTTTTTAATTGTCTTAAAAAGTAGTTGGAGGTACATTAAATATATGGCATACTTTTCTGGTTTTAAAGTCCTGTACCTTGCTGTAGGGATGGTTTGCCGTCATGAGTAGTGAGGATTTTTCAGTAGAACTATGACTGGAAGAGCAGGCACTACCAGAAAACATATTTCTTTAAAATGTGACAAATGCTATTAAAACATTACAGACCCCTTACTTGAAGTGATATGTGGGTTCTCAGCCTTAATGATGCTACTACTGCTACCACTACTAAGCAGCAAACAGTATCTTCAGCATCATTGATAGAGAAATTCTATCTAGCTGCATGAAGGAAAATGAAGAGACTAATGATTTTTCTTTAGGACACAATGGGTTTCATTTAGTATCTTACTCCTAGAAAAGATATAAATACAGAAATAAATTCAGAAATGTGCCTTCATTTGGACAGAAGGCATGTATCGCACAAATTTAAAAACTTTAAAAGCAAGATCCGGCTCAATTTCTGGTAATCCATGGGATACAGATAACAACAAGGAATTAAGAATCTATATTAATTTTTATATTTCCAATTGCCCACAAGTCTAAATTCTCATCAAAGGTGAAATTTCCTTTCACATTTGGGAAGCAAATGTAGGGATTATTGCAAATCTTGCAGGAAATAGGAAAATAGTTTTTGCAACATAGTATTTTTATTTTTACTCTGAGAAAAATATATTTTTTCATCAGACAGAAGCATTACAAAAACACAGATTCAGCAGCCATTTTTACTCTGGCTAAGGAAAACGCATAAAAGCAATTTCGCTGGCTTCAGTGGGACTAGTCTTATTGCAAATTATTAGTCATTCTGAATAAGGGTCCCAGAATGTGGCACAATCACAAACAGCTCTCCTGACAAATAATATAAACAATTTCAAGAATTTCATTTTTAAATTACTGTGTTTACCTCATTATTTTTTTCTGCTATTACACAGGCAAAATAATTTCCCACAACCAGCACCTATACATTAAAAGTCAGAAGAAAAAACTTCTTTACAATAGTAAGAACTTCATATTTGAATCCATAAGTGTAAAGTATTATGATAAAGAACAATGGAAATGATGTAAAAGTATTGTGATAAACAACAAAGTAAGCAGGCAAAAAAATTCAGCTAAAAAGTAGCACTGCAAATTTAAGCAAACCTATTTTAATCTGTTCCTGTTTAAACAATTTTATCATTCTTCTTAGAATTTGCATGATTTGTGCTTGAGTTTATATCTATAGATATATGTATATATATGTGTGCATGGATGTATGTGCATGTATATAATAATTTTGTTCAGGAACTAGGGGTATTTTGATTTATTAAATTCAGATGTGAGTAGTTTCCTGATACCTTCTAATTATGTATAACCTATAACTGTTGGATTTTTAAATGTTAATTTTCATTTCTATTTTACCTACTTTTTCCTTCAAAGCAGAAGTAAATGGATTAACTTCAGCCTTACCCTCAACTCACACCTTTCTCACTTTACCTCTTCATCATTTCCTCAGGAGTAAATATTGAATGATAGAATACAGAGGAAATAAAGAACAACTATTTGAGGTCTTGAGTAAGCTCAAGGCAAGATCTTGAACTGAGTGTGCTACATTATTATACTTTTACAATTTCCTTTACTGAACACTCTTATACAACTTTATATTTTATTGAATTCTTTTTTAGGAGGTACCAAAATATAAATGTTGAATTCTGCACCACTGATTATCAATGTAATTGATCATCATTTTCTGAAAGTAATGGCTAAATCTATTGATGTCTGTATATATTGCTAGATAGGCTTGCATATATTATTAATTGCCTTATATTGAACTATTAAAATATACAAATTGAGATAATCTCCTTCAGACAGTTGTGTAGCTTGTCTCTAGTGACAGAAAGGCCTTCTGTTTCCATACTCAGACATAAAAGCATTAACCACAATTTTCTCTATTTCACAGAACCTTTTCTTGGATATCATTTATAAAGAGCATATTTTGAATTTGGACAAGTAATTTAGGAGCTCTTTCTCAACATACTTATGTACAATGAGAAAATGCTTTCAAAAACTCGAGTCTCTAAGCAATGGCATTGATGGCCCTATGCTTCAGTATTCTTCCAGGCAAAAGATCCAAGAAGCTGGTGGTTATTGCCCTTGAATAGGGTTTGTGAGGATGAAGGAACTTGAACACCATTTAGCACCTAGAATATTTGTACATACATAAGCCTCTCTGACATTAGCACTTTCATATCAGGAGATTCTAATATGAAAGCCGCATTGGATGAGACATGGAAAACTGAATCTAATGTGATGTTGTCTTAATGCTACTATTACTACTAAAATGTGTAAAATTTAAACATAGAAATTTACATTTAACTGGCAAAAAATATACTGCCCATCCCTTGAGACATCCTATTTTGCAGTTGCAGAAATATATTTCCAGAGAAACATTCATGGGTGTTTTGAGGCACATTTATTTTTTATGAATATTGATGCATTCGGATGAAGAAATTGGAGGACAGGGAGAGTGGAAGCCCTGGTCTACCCCTGGCTCTAACACAGATACTCCATGGCTGAGACCAAGTCAGTTCAACTTTATGCAATAATTTTTGTTTATGGGATGGAGACTATGCCACCCATCTCCTTTTGTAACCTTTCAGACATTGCAGAATGATGATTATAAATAACATACTTCACTTCCTATCTTTTCAATAATTACATCACATACTATACATTAAAAAAAATATTTCTAAAACATAGAGTTTTTCTATAATCTGTATTATACATCCAATATTTTTCCTTTTTTTCCTGAAGTCATTGACAACATTTTCCTTGAAGTAATCAAATCCCAGTTGCACTAGGATTTTGCACCTCAAACACATGGTATGATCTGATCATGACATGTCTCTTCTGTTCAGTCATGTTTGGCAAGTAGGTCTCAGCTACTGGGGTGTTTTTTATCACGATCAGTCGCTGAAAGTCAGGACAGTAACTTTCCTTTTGCCATTCAGCAATTTCCTGTTTATTTAAAAGGCAAAAGGAGAAAGTTATTGAAATTACACTTGACTGATTTTACAAAGATTCTTTTTGTTCATTTCTCTTTGCTTTATTTTTCTTCTCCTCCCACCCCCTTTTAACAAAATTTTTGATTTATTTCTACAAATGACTTTTCATAAACTCACTCACATGCAGAATGTAGTTAGCTTTCACTCAGATATCCCTATTCATGCTCAAATATCAGTGCTTCTGCAGATAGCATTTGCATGTAACACCTGCTGCAAGCCTTAGAAATTCAGAAGGCATTCTGATATGAGTAGGAGATGCATTTTTTCAAGGTTTTTGCTCCAATTGCCTTCTGCAGTTAAATAGCACTGACTGCACAAAAGAAACACATATAAGTATATATATCTATATTGCCTTGTATCCAGGTTTATACAGCCCAACATTCTTGTTAGTACAAGATTTGTGCAGGAATTGGGAGAATTTTTAGACAGTGGGCATTACTGAGTTTTAATTTTCAGTAAGGTCTTGCTGTATTTCCAGAACAGCTTTTTAAATTGGGAAAAGAAGGGGGAGGATGAAGAAAAGGAGAATCTCTGAAAATAGGTGCAATATTCTGTGTGTGTGCTACTACATGAAAAAATTAAAATTCTGAAGTATCATTTTTTACCTCATATGTCCTATTATCACCAGGTTTGGACATCCAGCAGAAGACAACAGTCTACCTTGTTTTATCTCCTGAACAAATTCATCCTCAGAGGAAACTGTCAGTCCTGTTACTTTCTATCTCTACTTCTCAAAGCTTCTGCTAGTAGATTCCTTGCAACCTCTGTTGTGCAGCTTCAGAAATTATGTTCTAATGCCAGGGCAGAAGCAAATGTCAGAATTAATTTATACAGTTCTTTCTGCAGCATTATGGTTGATAACATTTAAACTGATGGACTTAGGTTTCTACATTTTATTTCATAGATTAGTCACACAGTTAAATCATACTCATTGGTTGATCCGATGATGAGAGGATGGTGAACTTTGTGGAGCAGCAGCCAGATGAGGGGAGAAAACAGATCTTTGCGAATGGTCTGCTGTCCGAAAAGGAGAACAGCCTTTTCGCAGTGGTCACTTCTGCAGACAGGTGTGAAAATGCTGAAAGCCTGAAAATTTTACCATGGACCTGTACAAAACATATGGCAGAGCTGGTTCTCTCCACATTTTGTCTCCAAATGCATCTCCAGTCTGCTTTTTGTGCTTAGGTGAGATGTACTGGTTACTTATACAACATAATTTTTCATAATGATGTCTGTAAGACAGACTCTGGAATTAAATACTCTATTTTGTTCACACAAGTAAACATATGAAAATCTTTGATTGTTGAAATCACCCCATCAAGTTTAAGAAGACTTTACAACTGTTTTAGGTATAAGTTTAGTATGTAGCACTGATACAGTTACATTCCTACATTTAAAATTAATTTTGTTTATCTTAAGGAAAGAAACCAATAATTCTTTCTTTCATAGGCATTTGATTGATTGTATAATGTGACCTTGTAAAGTTTTATATTTTTCCTAACATAATATTACAGTAACTCTAAACAGATTTAATTCTATCTTGAATTTATACTATTACATCATGAAGGAAAAATGACAAGACAATGTAATTCCTGTCAAATTGACATTTAAATAACAACCCGTCCTTTTTAAAGTTAAAAAGTTCTTGATGTAGTTCTTAATAATCATGAGAAAAAACCACAACAGAAACATTCTAAATATTTAATTAGTCCATTCTCATTTTTTTAAAAATAGAAATTAACATTTTAGATGTGGAAAATTGTATTGCAACCAATGATTTTTAAAGGTATTGGCAATTCCTATCATTACTACCAATATTTTTTATTAAACAAAGCTTTTGAGCCCATTAGTGAAAGTAGTGAAAGTACAAATACTTGCCTCTTTTATCCATATTTGACCTTAGCAAGACAAACTATTACAGTAATCAGCAATGAAGCACAAACCTGGTGTGATTTAGGTGATACATGAGTTTGTCGCTGCCTTTAATCAGAGCAAGACTGATACACTTGTATTATTTGTTTACTGAAAATTAAAATTATCATAAGAAAATACCATTCTGTTTTTCTGACCTACTACTTAGATCTGTGAAAAAGTGAGTGGCTACTGTATGCACATTGACACACAACTGTAAGAGATATCAATTTATTTGTAGTTCATAAGCATCATTCTTTCTTTGAAGCTCATACAGTGAATGTGCATGGATGTGACCACATGTTTCTTGCATGTGAAAAGAAAAAGCAAAATGTCATTCATTGGGAAATTAGTTTCTGCTTTTTACCTCACAATCAAGTAGTCAGTTCTACATTTTACGCTTTCTGCCTTTCTGTGCTAGTCTCTGATTATACATATTAGGCTGATGATAAGGTTGGTTGTTTGGTAGCACTTCTGGAAAACAGCCTTACACATTAAAGCCTGTTGACTTTGACTTACTGCTATGAATATCCAAAGGGACATCTTCCTCAGCTCTTAATCCTTCTGAACCCTGAGCTGCCACTTCCCCCTCTAACACATATTAAAAATATAACCATTTTTCTACTCCCACTAAAGAAAAACTAAACAAAGCACCAGTACTTCATTCTTATTAGTAGTAAAGACTTCCTCCTTTTTCACCCTTTTTAATTGGGTTTGCTTTGATTAGATATTTTTGATAAAAACAAATGTGAAAGAAAGAAAACAAAGATAGCTTCTATCTGGACATGTGAAAAAGCATCCTGCACAAAAGTTAGGCTATATGGTTAAGACTACATTGCAGTAAAACCTGAAAAATGTCTAATGGCATTGCCAAATAGCATACACATTGTTAGCTTTCTAGCTGCATATAAGACAACAAGGGGTTGTCTTATATACAGCAACGAAGTTTATATTTCAGCCATTTAGTGCAATTATTTTCTTTCTGAACTGAAATCTCCCCAAAGTGCTCTGCTCACCCTGCCCCCCACCCTTCCTCCCTAAAAAGTATCTGTAAGGCACCTTTAACATTTTAGACACTTTTTAAGAAATCATCTGCTCTTCTGCTGTGGGCAATTTCAGTGCCAAAGAAAGTTAATCTACTCACCGTGTCTGTCAGCATGAGCCTAGCTCTCTCCATTCAATGCTGCTTCTTTACCTGCTTCCTCCCTTCTGCCTGTTACTGTATCTCCAGCATTATATGCACTTGCATCTAACTACATCTCCCTCTCTCCCAGCATCACTTTTAAGTCAGGCAGGCAGGGAGCTGAAGCCAAAGGGACTCTCTATCTGATTAGTTTCTATTCAGTGCCCCTGCTTAATCAGAAACGTCCCTTACAGACAGAAATGTTGCTGCCGATAGAACCGCAGTGCTCAACATGAGAAGGTTTGGGGCTGGCGGGGGGGCAGGACTACGACTTTGACAGCTATGCAGTGATTTGCAAGTGAATGCAGAGGGAGGGTTCAGAGAGGAGGGCTTTGTTGAGGACCCTCTTATTAACTAAGGCTTAAATACAGAGACGCATGCTACCAGCTCAGTTTGGTATGTTTTCAGTCTTAATAGTAAGGGTAAAGGCATGTTCATAACCCATGAATTACGTGGAGAAAAAACTTACCCTGATTATCTACATTAGCAGTACAGTGCTATTAGTTGCAAATAGTCAAAGAATGAAAAAATATTCTGTAGCACTACAGTGAAAAATTATTTTAAGTAGAAAGAATGAAAGGTGTGGGAGATTGCCCCCTGTACTCAGTAGGTTTAAAACACTAGGGTCACAGCTATTGATAATGATGGACTTGTCAGGGTACCTGAAAATGGACATAATACAAAGTTGCAAAGGGTGTTTCAGGAATTGTAGCTAATAATGTTCATGACTTACACAGAAATATAGGGTTTTGCAGGCAACAGCATAGAATTTCCTGTTTCCTAGTGCAGCCTGTTTGGATACAAGTAACCATTCCTCCCTCCTGTGTCATCAGATGTTCAATATTACAGAATATTGTGGTTTGCTTGAACTAGCATCTTCAACTGAAGCTTAAGACATGACCTATTAGAATGAGAGAACTGGAGTATCTTAAGTTCTGGGTTTCGATCTGCTATTTGTGCATTTTTGTGGGTTTCTGAGTACAAATGGCTATTTCAACCACTGGCATAAGATCAACATTTGCAATGAGACTTCTAGGAATTGCTACACTGTAATCATTTTCTGTACCAACAAACCCTGAAGGTAGCTTTCATGACATGTCTGTTGTGGACATCAGTAGAATAACTGAAAAATGAAATGCTGCAGAGTGTAGTTCTCTGGGCTTGTAGCATAATCAATTTAGTACCAAAATTTCCTCTTATAAAGATGGATCATGAGGCTAACTTCTAATTATGAAATATCATTAGGGTTAGTAGGGTTCATCAGTTGGGCTGAACAGAGGAATATGTTTATTCTGGTGGAGAAATTTTGCTGTAATAAAATGAATATTTTCCTCAAATAGCCAGTTGAGAAACCTAAGTAAATTATTCCTTTTATGCTCTTATTATTGCTTTAAAAGTACTGTTGATGAGCTCAGCAGGCTCATATTTGCAGTACACTGTTTCTAATGAGAACCATTTCACCATTAAATCCCATTTGAAATGATTAAAGGATTGATTCAATTCATGTAGACGTCAGTCAGAGCCCTTCCATTGATTTTAATGGCAGTTAAATTGGGCCATGAATGAACTAAGCCTTCTCTAAGATTGCTACACATCCATTAAATCAATATTTGCATATGTGTAACAGACTGCAGAATTTGGTCTAATACTTTGAAAATCAAAAAGCAAAATATACACCCAGAACAATATCAATTACTATACCTTAGCTAAAATGTATAATGCAAAGGTTTAATAACTTTCATTGCGTAGGAGGTCCATTTTATCAGTGGAACTGATGGAAGAAAATATTTAGTATAGTCTTTGCGTCAGTCATCATAGGGGAGAGTGAAAAGAAAAGTTACAGACAAGTGTACATCTCTGATGCCCTATGGTCTCTGCGTAACCTTAAATCTCGAGGATCCTAAAAGATATTTTGTTAATAGGAAGATGGCTGGATGATAAAAAGGCATGAGTAATGGCTCTACGCTTATCACTGTACTGGCTTTTTTTCACCATTCTGGCTGCTCTTAAGGAACATTGTGGCTACTCTAATCAGTATTAGGAGACCATCCAGGTACAGAGAGACCCTTGAAACTGCACAATGCTTCCTTAAGCTCTAGAAAACATTATTCAGTGTCAACAGGAGGACTGGCCTCTGCTTTACAGGCAGGCATAGCTCTGTTTAATACCATCGGATGACACAGATAAATAGCAATGGCTCCATTTCTGTTGATGCCATCTACAAGTTTGTAGTAAACCAGGCAACGTTATTTATATTAGACAGCATAATGCCTGCTATCTCACATATATTTTCCATGGTGTTGTAAATATAGCATAGTTACTACTACAGGGGAAATATTGCAATTGTGTAGTTGTCGGGGTTTACACATTCACAGCTAAGAAGCACTTCTAATGCAAACAGTGTTACATGATTGGGGGTAAAAAGTTTTGCAATACACACTGTAAATGGAATACACATCAAAAGTAAGCCAAAAATGCAAAAAGCATAGGCGTGACAGCAAATAGGGAGAGATGGGTGGAAATCTGAGGCTGTGCTTTAACACACAGAAGGCTACTACTCCATATAGGGGAAGAAAACAAAATGCTCCTTCTGAAAAAGAGTGGGTAGTGGAAAGAGATATGGAAAAGCAGAAAAGTGGGTAAGAAAGTGAGAAAAGCAGAAAAGGGTAAGGTGGAATTACTTTCAGTGCGAGATAGACTGTATTTCAGTTTTATGAAGTCTTTTTTGGAATCAGGTCTCTTGTTTTTGACCCCTGCTCATCTTCCTTTCTTTACCTTCCTAAAGATTTATCTGCTGGTGTTCATGGAAGCAGTGATTACATCCCTAATATTTCTTGAAATTCTGAATATTTCCTTATTTCACAGAGGCTAAGATCACTCAGTGGTACACAGAGTTAGGCTGGTTGCCATGTTAAATCAGTCTGAGTTCAGTCACTGTTTCCGATCATCTTTTCTCCCTGACATGTTTACACTTAACTTGTTTAGGCAGAACTAAATGCCAATAAAACTTCAGAAGAAATCTATTTTTATTTCCAGATTTTTCTACCTATATACACTCAGCAGATGATGTCTGGAAATCTGCCAGTGTGATTCTCATGCAAGCTCTTCCCATGCTTCTAATAAAGCAAGGCAAGCCTGAATTCTCACAAATATGTGTTCCCACAGATGTCCTAGGATCTTTAAAGAAAACCTGGTCTGGGATTTGGTAGTAACAACTTCCCTTCCATATGCCCCTTTTATGAATTTTTTCCATTGTCAGAAATGTTAAATATGTATTTAATCTTTCTCAAATAAGAGAGTCGATGTGATCCTAGAAAAAAAGAGCAGATGAACAGAATAGAACAATCAAGAAGCATATAAGTAAGAAAAGCTTCCCACAATTCACAAGAACAAAGCTAACAGTTGTGCAACTGCAGCTCTGTACATTTTCTGGAGCCTTTAGGATTCTGAAACATAAAGAAACTGGATCAAATAATTACCACTAGTTCAAAGACTAGTTCTAAACACATCTGTATTTTCACTTAGTCAATCATTTCAAAAGAATGTGATTAGCTCCTTTTCCAGCTTTTTTCCAAGCTTTCTTCTCTTTTTCTGTAAAAGACTTTAAATGATTCATTTGTTAACGACCGATGAACTACATGACTTTGAAAGGCTGTCAGAGCGTTACCAATCAGACCTGATAAACAGTAGATTTTGGCTGCCCCTTTTGTTATACAAAGGATAGGGCATAAGAGAGAGAATAAGAAATCTTCTCATTTCCCACTTTTGAACCTCTCCCTTTGGTACAATAATGCAAGGAATTCTATGATGTCTAAAGGAGAATTACATTATGCATATGCTCCAAGCTTCCAGTAAAGACATGAGGGGAGGGAAAACATATATATGGGAGCGGGGGAATAACATGTAACAAGACTCAAAGATGGTAAGAACAATTAGAAATTGCTAAACTTTGAGCTTTTTAAAACAAAGCAAAGTTAAACCATATATAAGGCAAACCTGTGCCACACAGACCACTGGATAAGGCTAACATGCCTCCAGACTTATTTATGTTTCTATTTTGAGAAATACAGTAGTAAAAGATTCAACTAAGAATATATGCAATAATCAGTTTCATAGCTTAATCTCTATATTCTGTTTACAGCATCTTAAAGTCAATTATATCCCTAAATTTGAATTTGCCCCAGCTTGGTAAAAAGCCAATATTTTTTTTTTTTAGATAGTTGGCACAGAATGATTGCAGTTATTTGCATACACACACACAAACATGCATATGCATATATTCACACCTTCAACACAATCCTACTGGAAAGTTTGTTTATCTCAATAAAGTGAAAAAAGTAATTAACTTGATTTCATGGGTTGGATAGGTAGAAAAATATTTTTAGACTTCCCTAGAAGTTTCAAATTTATTAGTTTGTTTTCAATTCTTTTTTTTTTTTTTGCTACCCATATATCAGTGCGCCGTGGTTTAAACCCAGCCGTAAACCAGAAACAAGTAGTCTCTCTCTCACTCCCCCCTCTTCCTTCCCCCACTCCCGGAGGGATGGGGAGGAGAATTGAAAGAATGTAATTGAAAGAATGTAGCTCCCACGGGTTGAGATAAAAACAGTCCAGTAACTAAGGTATAACACAAACCACTGCTGCTACCACCAATAATAATAATAATGATAAGGGAAATAACAAGGGAAGAGAATATAACCACTCACCACCCGCTGACCAATACCCAGCCCAACCGAGCAGTGAACTAGCCCTTCCGGGCAACTGCCCCCAGTTCTACATCCTGGGCATGATGTGCTGTGGTATGGAATACCTCTTTGGCTAGTTTGGGTCAGGTGTCTTTTCTCTGCTTCCTCCTGGCTTCCCCTCCTCCCTGGCAGAGCACAAGACTCACAAAGTCCTTGGTCAGACTAAACATTACTAAGCAGCAGCTATAAACGATGGTGTTATCAGCGCTGTTCCCAGGCTGAAAGTCAAAAACACAGCACTGCGCCAGCTACTAAGAAGGAGAAAAAAATGACTGCTACTGATGAGCCCAGGACACAGTGTTATTGATCAATTCTATCTTGCTTTCTTTCCTTGGTCCGCAGATACAGTTTTGAAATATTAAAATAAGTCTGGGTTAGCTTTTGCTGATCTGAAATTTTAAAACATAAGGCTAGATTTCACAGCAGCAAGGCTTTACTATTTTCTTAGGATTTAATCACTTCAAAGCTGATTTTGAAAGTACATCGTAACTAATGTAACTATGTAATGTTAAAATGCTCTAATTTTCAATCAGTTTAACAAAACATTCATAGAAGCATTATTTACTACATACACAAAAAAGTACAGTGTTCTTAAGTAGAAGTAACAAGTATTAGATGGAAGATACTAACATATGAAGAGAAAGTAAAGTCATGTACAGAAAAGTGTGAGTGCTAGCCTGAGTTTCATGTCGTAACTCTTATAAACTGAATTCAGCACTTTATTTTGAAGTCTTGTATAAAAAATTTTTACTTCAGTAATTAAATTTGATCACAATCTTTAATGCTTTTTTTTCTTGGATATATAGGTTCACTTAAGCTATTGACAAATATTGGTTGCTTCTTGTTTATCTATCAGTTCCTTTGGAATAAAATTGTGAGCATATGATTCCTGCGTGAATTGAAATCTCTCAAAATTATTTAAATGCATTGTCTTGATCAACCCAATGAAAATGGTTTTCTGAATCTCAGTCTGCAAAATATTTTGAAACTGTTTTACTTGGGGATGGGACTTCTTATTTCTCAGAAATTTGAAAAATCACTTTGAATGGAAAATTTCTGACCTCCTTACAGTAATTACCCAATTAATTGCAATAGCAATACATTTTTATAAGATGTACTTGTGAATAAATTATCTTCAGCTTCAGGGGTGAAATAGGAACTTAAATATTCTTTTCAAACAGGAAATAAAGTTAAGGCAGTAATTTAATTTGGATACCCTAAATCCACTTTCTATTCAAAACATCATCTTTACTTCAAAACGTTACAAAAAAATAAGACTACAATGGCATTTAAGTACTTTGAGAGAAAATAACAATATAAACAAAGCATGTAATTACTTTTAAAAACTGTGCCACTCCCATGGACAGACGTAACCCACCTTCGCTTTCTTGTGACAGAAAAATCACTCTGGTGAGCCACAGCAAAGCCCTCATCTCAGGCACATTTATATGAAACTGCCTCCACCATCATTCATGTGTATGCATGCATAAAAAATACCTACCTACCTACCTAGCTGTTTTAAGGCAACGACTGCAGTCCTTGTGGTTCAGAAGAGATACAAGGATTTGTAGAGCTATATTGTATTAAAAATAATTTGCAAATATTACAACATAAAATTATAACATTTTTTAAAAAGATATTTAATTTGAGTGGAATTTTAGAATATAAGTAAAAATAATGATTTTTAAAAACCCACCCTTTATTTTCTAGAGATTAAATACTGGTATTTCTGACTTACTAAGGAACAGCTAGAAAGTACTTCAGCTTCACATGATATTTCCATCCTTAACTCCATAGCTAGAGTCATATGAGCTTTGCATGTGCATTCAAAAATTTATCACGATGAACTGATAACACTTCAGCTGTCGTTGCTTCAGAAGCTTGATGCCTAAATTCTTTGCTTACAGTGTGTGACATATGACAGTTACGAAGAGTTACTGAAAAGAAGTTGTGGGAGGAGAGGTTTTTTCCTCTCACATTGAAGATGAAGCTGATTTAGAATAACGAAAATAGCAGAAGAAGCAGCTTTTTTAAAAAAGAAACAAAAAATTGTCAGATGATGCTTTGCCCCTTGATATGACAAAAATTATCCCAAAACTGAGTAAGTCAACTTTAATTCTTTCTACATTGGGATAAATATACATGCATAAATATCTCTATTAACAGGGATCTTAGTCTGTCAATGTAGAATATTTCTAGACCTCTCCAATGTTGTTCTCTGCTTATGGATGTAAACCAATGCATAAATGCATAATATTCACAGCACATGTCATTGCTGTCCTCCATCAATTTGGCAAATCCTTATTCTGTTTACTTAGTTATTTAGATAAACTTCTTTACCTTCTGTATGGTAATACTCAAATTTCCTTCTACTACAGCCCTTGGAGCACAACCAGATTCCGTAATTGTGCTATAATTGGATCTTGAGATAGAATTAATTTCACCTGTTTTACCGGTCCAAAAATTAGACAGCTACTTTAAGCTATTTCATCTACAATCATTGGAAGGAGAAAGAGGTCTCCAGAGGAAGATTCATCCCTTTTTAAGATAGCTGTCTAAGATAGTTGAAGAAAATTGGAGTTGCTAAGCAACCTCACCTGGGTTTTTTTTTCTTTCTCTCAGCTGTCTATGGAGGGAACCCTGCTGAGAAGTTCAACTGTTTGCCTAACTTTCAGCTGCTGATGATAGGTGAGGTGAATCCTGTCCTCAAGCTCCAGCTCCTGGAGTTCTGACATGTCTATGATTATGATGCCATTTATTCAAGCGCCTCTTTTCCCCTAAATTGTTGTTAAAGCCTGTTTCTAGTCATCATGATTGGAGGGAAAGAAAGAAAGAGCAACTGAAAAACAAGGAAGAATGATTTTAGCATGTTATTTGTTCAAAAATATGATGGTCTCTCACTATTTTCTGAAAGCTTGGCTTTTCCATGCTCCTGAATTAGAAAAAGGTATCTATACATATCATACAGATACAGCAATACTGAGAGAGCAAGCAGTGCTATTGAGCAGTTTGACCTGCTCAAACTAGTTAGATTTAATGGATATATAGATAGATTCTAATAGTCATGCATGCACAAGAAGCACACAGATGATAAAGTTGTTTCTAATTAAAAGTATTTTAGAGTAGAAAAAAGAAGAAAACAACAACAAAATCAGTTTGGCAATATCAGTAGACTTCAAGGAAACATTTTGATTTGCTCAAGATTTCACCAAAGCACAATCAAGAAGTTAATGAAACCTGTTTTGGCCTTTGGTTAGTTGTCAGGACAATCAGAGTTCCTGGGCTTTGGTAGTTGATTCAGATTTGAGGGCTTGACAATAGTCTCGGGGACAGTCAGGTCTAAGATCCCCAGGCTGGAGCTGTGGTGTTGAGGCTGGGTTGTGTGGCTTGAGTGAAAGGCAGATCCCATGACTTGAGCTGGGTTGTGTGGCTTGAGTGAAAGGCAGTATCCTCTGCAGGCAAATCTTCCTGGTGCCTTGTGTAGGCTTCTCCAATGGCAATATACTTAAGCACATGGGGAAACAACTTGGTTCATGTCTTCTGAAAAAAATTAGTCCATTTTGGTATTCTGAAGAGTCCAAGTTTTTCAGGTTTTTTCTTCAGAATATTTAATTCTCCTGATCATTTTTTAAAACATCATTAGCATTTCAGCCTTTAATTTTGATTAAACAAACAAACAAACAAACAAACAATCCACCACCCTAAAGTATTTAACAATTTCTGTTTAAGTCAATTCTAATAGCATTTATTTCTCTAGTAGGAGGAGAGGAAGAGACAGAACTAATATTATGCTAGAATTTATAAGCCATCTCTATTATTATGCAAACCCATATGCTCTATTGTATGGGACTACAATCTACAGAGTGATTAGTTTCCTGGCCTTTATTTTTATAAAGCTTTGATGGTTTTATCATGCATTTATCTTAACTGGAAACATTTAGTGGCTTCAAGTCCCCTGTAATAAGGTTTCCTTAAACAACACTCATTTTTGGCAAATGTTACTCTAACCGCAACAGGATGATTTAAAAGGAGACACCCTTATGAGGGGTTTTGTGTAAGATCAACCATTCTTTATAAGTTTCAGAAGCAATACTGTCTAGATTATACTGCATTGCTTGATATTACCAGGAGGTTAATGGAAAAACCATAACCATATTCTGCAAGTGTGCAAGTAACATTTAAACTGACAGATATTAGCATAAAAATGCCATACTTGTAATTTACTTATTGGTTTTTTTCATAACCTGAAACCAGTCACTGTTTTCTACTGCACATAAGGTATGGGGATGTGAAAAAATTTCAGGAGGGAGCATAACTCAGGGTTAAAAAGAAAGGAGGCAGATGAGAGGAAAATATATTAGATAAATGAATCCAAATGGGAGGTCTGATCATCTGATTATTTTGTTGCCTAGTACGGCATCCAAAATTAGTTCAGAATCAGATACTGAAAATCCAAAAGATCTTTGCATGTTAGCGAAAAACAATATGCAGTGCTCCAAAAATGCATTATCCTAAGAGGTACAGAATAGATCAAGCTTCAAAATATTACCTTGGAGTGAATGGGTTTCCTCTTAGGACAAAGGCCAGATGGAGTAATGGAGTACTTTGTACTTTTTGTAACTGAGTCGTCCCTGAGAGCAAAATAGTCAGGTTTGTTCAGCAGACTGACAACACAGTAGTTTAAATATATCCAGATTTATACACTCGTGTTTGAATGATGCTCCAACACTACACTGTGGCATTTGGTTTTTATTATTATTATATATTTCTATTTTTGTGGTGAATAGAAGGCTTTGGTAAACTTCAGGAACATTATACTAGATGCTATGAAAGCATGCTGTAGGACTGTGGTTTTACATTATTGAATGTAGGCTTAGATTGGATATTAGGAAAAAATTCTTCATGGAAAGGGTTTGTCAAGCACTGAAACAAGCTGCCTAGGGAAGTGGTTGAGTCACCATCCCTGAAGGTGTAGATGTGGCACTTGGGTACACAGCTTAGTGGTGGACTTGGCAGTGCTAGGTTTACAGTTGGGCTTAATCTTAAAGGTCTTCTCCAACCTAATGTAACCTCTTAATGTCAGTAGAAGAGAAGTAAAGGAACAGCACCTATCAAAGTATGCTGCAATAACTCCTCTCAGTCATATACCAGCTTAGGAAAGGGACAGGAGGATGAGTTCTCCATGTTCACCCTGAAGTGTTGTGTCTCCCTTAGACTATAATGATTATCTCAGACCACTTTGGAGGAACTTGTTCAAACTTTAATTCTCACCACGTTGCCCTGGTTAGTGGGAATGTAATATACACCTTCTGCTTTCTGACACATTAGTCAGAACTTCAGCAGTGCATTGCCTGCCAGTTCAGCAGCAGCAGCTTTTGCCAGTTATAACTTTTGGATTTTTCTGGGTTTTGTTGTTGCTGCTGTTTAGGGGTGGGGAAGTACAGTTCCATACAATCAAATGGACTGCATGTTCCTACATATAGGGATTTTCTTCAAATGGTCACAGATTATCAGAATGTCATCTGTGAAAATGTAGCATGCCTTTGACTAAGTTGAGCTGTCTTCTATCTTGTCAGGAGATGTTCAGTATTTCTCAGCTGTAACCATTGTATTCAGTGGCCAAATAACTGTGACACAAGTTGTCCAGGAAGCTGAAGCAGTGATAACACAGCTCCATCTGCTTGCATATTTTTGTCAGTTGCAAATCAAAGCTCCCCCATGAACATATTCAAATCCTATCTGCTTCCCATTTCTTTCCCTTTGGATCCCTTCTCTCTTAGAGACAATTATCTATTCTTGAGTTAAAAGAGTTCTCAGAAGCACTCCCACCCCCCAAGATCAAAATTCATGAAGCCAGATATTGGAAGTAACATAAAACACGTTCAAAGAAATCATTCTGAAAAGATGAGCCAGACAAACTAAGCAGTATCATTTCTGAGCTCAGATGTCATGCACATCCCTTTTAAAAATTTGCTTTGGAACAAATAAAGATGAAAACTTAAAATTATAGCTACATCAGCTGTGGCAGTATGGAAAATTAAGAAACCAAACCAAATCAAACCACCTTTCTTGAAAGCCTGGGTTAAAGTATGGGAATAAGCAATAAAAATCCCAAATCATGTGTAGCAATAACTAAGCCACCAGTAACATTTTTTCCTTGAATTTTCCACAATTTTGATAGCAAATAATTTATATACTCTCTAAGTAAGAGAACATAATTTTCCAGTAACCATAGTTATTTCTGAGTACTGAGTCTGCAATTCTGCTTGTAGAAATAAATTATGTTCAATTCAAAACTTTTGAGTGAGAATTGTTGTTCCTCAGTTTTCAATACGGATTTTTGTTATAAACCTTCAGTAACAATATTGTCCAGCTGCTACCAAAAAGTTGCTTCGAGAATAAGTTTAGCTACTTAGTGTATGTGCTGTTAATACAGTGAATTCTCTTCTGTTCTCTGAAGCGAAGTCCACCAGAGAGCTGAGGACACTTTAGTAAGGAAACCTCTAGGTTACAGGCCCTCATAGATGATCAAATAGGTAACAAAGAATAAATGCCTTTTCTATGATGGTGTCATTTTACTGTTTTAGCGTAGGGTTTGCTGACTTTTCTATTGCAAATCTTATTTTGCAAGCTTACCATGTTGTTTAGAAAAATGAGTCTGAGTAATACTTACCTTAAGTGTAAGAACTCAGCAGAATAAAATGCATGCCTCTGTTCTAATCTCAATGCATTCAGTTTGAACCACACTGTACCATTAACAATTCTCTAGGTATAAAATATACAGATTCATTCAGACCTGATCTTACCATATTTCCAGTCACAATTCTTCTCTTCAGACAATTATATGGTCCCTGCTGGGAAGACTAAAAAGGAGCAGCCACCCTTTTGTTAGTCCCTTCTAAACCAGAGCCCTGGTGTGATCCTGCCTCAACACTTGCTTTCCTGTTACTGCTCTGCTCTTCTCCTCCTTCATCTGAGAAGTAATGACAGGACTTTTGTCCTTTTCCCCAGTGCCTGAGCCCTAAACTCCACTTTGTTGCCCTTTAGCTTGAAACTGGATGTCTTATAGCACACAAAACCAAACAGTTGGAGGGTTGTTAAAAAGGAGGTTCTGAGTAAAAAAGAAATTCCTCTATGGTATGACTCTGAAGGGCTTGTATTGTAAAATTAATTCTCTCCTGCTAAACTAAAAAATTAGTGCAGCCATAGGGTCCTTCATGGCAATGAAATGATCTTTTATCCCTCAGACCTGTCGTCAGAATCGATGCAGGAACTAGCTTACCAGTGGTTGCTGCATTTCCTTGAGTGCAAGTTCCATTCTTTTAAAACTACTCTCTGAGACTTTTCAAGAGTCCCTTCTTTTTTATAAGTTCTAAATTATTTGTCTTGTCTTTAAGTTTATATACCTTCTGCCAAGCTGCTTAGAAGATTAAAATGAATTTGCTCTCCTTTCAAGTTAGGGATGTAGTGAGTGTGAGAAAACAATTTGATGATATACTACATGTCATGGATTAGCCTTAAACTATGTATTATCACTGTTTTTACCCACAGTGCCATTCATAATCCTAAAGAAAAAAAGGAAAAAAGAAATCCATCCATGTGCAACTTTCCCCAAGGACAAACACTGTTGTTTGTTTTCAGGGCAATGTAAATCCTAGGGAAAATAGACTACTGCTGAAACTCAGTCTGCATCAAGCTGCCTAAAACTGTTTGTGGTACTGGAGAACAAAGCAAGGTCTTCTGGGAAATCGCTCAATGTGTCAGAAGAAGCATGCAATCTGCGTGCACTACTGTTCCTGAGACATTAAAGACACCCGTGACAGATTAATTCAGCCCAGACACTATGCCAGGCTCGCTGTGATAACTCTGACACATTTCCCTTTACCCCAAAGGAGAGCCACACTCATTTACTCAAATGTAATTTCTTCTCTGACTGATGGTTGTTGCATTTAGAGATTAAAAATATCCCAAACCTACAGCACTTCAGCTGTTCACATCTTAGCACAAGCAGCAGGCCTTGTGCTAAGCCTCAGATTAGTACGGCTTTAGGGCAAAATTGCTTTATTCTGACAGTTTCTGTTTCATTCTGGTGTATTCCTATGTTGCCATAAGTTTTGTTTTCATTTTTTTTTTTAATAAACAAATTTTTAAGGTACCAAATATAAATAATGAACATGGGGTAAACATGAAAACAGCTATCAGCAGAGGTACACATTTTTAAAAAATAACATGGTTTTGTTCGTCTACAACACACTTAAGAAACTGTTTATTCAAAATTTATTACTATTACCATGATTAGTGTTTGCTAGTCATGTGCTGAATATATAGTATAATTTCTCCCATCTATCACAGAATGTATTTTTTTAGAATTACAAAACAAGGATATAAATATGAGTTGGGTTGCAAAAACTTGTACAAAGCAGATTATTAAAAATCAGACAAGAATTTACCAATCTTCTGATTTTCTTTTTTAATAAATTTTTGGGGGAACCCTTGTATCTTTAGTTTGTGTGTGATACTTCTTAAGTTCAAAAGCTGCCTTTAAGCATATTCAGAGATTCAGACCTCTCCTTACTAAGGAGAAATCAGTTTTCCATGGCAGCTCTCTGTGCAGATTTGGGGATCTAGTAAATAGAGCTAACGCTAACAGAATTAATATTTTTAACCGTATTTTTTTCTATCAAAATATCTTAAAAGTTAATTAATAGTTAATATATTAGTTAATAATAGTCAATTAATAGTTAAAAAGAAAATTACCAAAGTAATACAATTTATTTTAAAGGAATTGGTGGGGTGTTTTTATTTTTGTTGTTGCTTATGCAAAACACAATATATGAAACTAAACTGGGTATGGACTGAAGGATTAGTCAGCACTCATTATTGGGGGAGGGAAGAAGCATTTTTACTTTTTCTGGCTTCATTTTAGATAGGAAAATTTTTGCTAATTAAAAAAATTTTAAAGGATAAGAAAATTGTTTCCTGACAGCTGTACCAATATGATTGAATTTGTATAACTTCAGGCTGTAAATTAAGATACCCTTCCAACTCTTTGAAATTGATGTATGGCAGGGTATTATAGAGTATTTTTCAAAGTAGCATGGAGAAAAGAGTAAGTATATTCATACAAAATGAATATGATATTTTAAGTATTAAAATGAAACTAGCATTTTAATAAAAATTAGTATTATTAAAATAAAAAGCATTAAAATAAAAAAATAAAGTACTTAAAATTGAATAAACTTAATGTCATAACTGTTATTATTTAAGCCTATTGGATAACATAGTACAGTAATCGATTTCTCTTTGCTACTGAAAGATTACCTCATTTTCTTTTTGTATACATAGTTGCTAGTGTGCCATTATCATTACTTCCCATTTAATTACTTGTTTATGATAATAATAAAATTGTGTTCTTACATACAATTATGTTATGAATTACTGCCCTTTTTCACACAAAGCAGCTTTTTGACACAGCACGAGCTTCAAAAGAGGAAATAATGCATGCTAGTGAACACAGACTGAGCAGTGCTCTGTACAGTGAGCAAGCACATTATACGTTCAGAACTCAACGAGAAAATTCAGAAGCTCTGGAATGTGTGTATATGGAGGGGTTGCTTGTTTTTCTGTGTTTTGTTTTTCAGTCTTTAGTCTTCATCAAATCAAGGTGGCATGTTTCAAACAGCATCTGGGTAGGTGTCTGAAGCTACCATGTTGTGATGTATACTACTGCTCATGGTGAGAAAACCCCTGAAGGATGTCAAAAAGGTATTAAAAAAAAAAAGAAAACCAAATAACTCAGCAAGATCACAGTACAAATACAGCAAACAGAACAAGCAGAGAGATGCCAGAGGAGGACATCTTTTACTGGGTAAAGAAAGTAGTCTATGCACTTCAAGAACCATTACTTTATTTCTGAATTAGTGAAAACTTGATCCTTATTCATTAAACCTTAAAGGAGCAACTTGACACCCAATTTTTTCTTGAACACGCATTGGTTAATGCTTTATTATCTAAGCACATTAGCACCCTGTAGCATTGCATGGATTAGAGGGTGATACAAGAAGTGCCTTCTCCAGTAAAAAAAAGTTGGAAAATCTCTCAAGCACTTTCATGTGTACTGTGACTGCAATATGCAGAGCAGTTACATATTCCTTCAAATACCAGTGTTGCAGCCTGCTCCTTTCCATCTGTAATCACATTCCTGTACTGAATCCTGTTCAAACCACCCACCCCTTCTTTTTACTAAATACCAGAGCAACTCATCTATAATATTCCTAATGTTAGGAATACAAACCCTAATGAACCATAGTGATAGCAGACAAAGCCTTGATGACTTGTCTAAGAGAGCATGATATTTGTGATAACTGGAAATCTAGTCCTTCTTCAAGGGAGAGATTCATATGTCTACGTATCTTTTTTCTAGTTTTTTAATTTCTTTAAAAGTAAAATTAGAATCCAGAAGGCATAAACTTTCCATGGAAACTACTTTTGATTTAATGCAAATTTTGTATGTCAGGTAAAACTCACAAAAAAATTTCAGTTGTTCATACCAAGGAGACATCCCAAGGGTCTAAAATAACATAGAATGTTTTCAAGATTCTGATTATCCATATATCTTCACAATGTTTTGAAGTTTTGGTTAGGTTGGCTAAGCAATTCAGTAGTTAACTTCTTTACAAATATAAAAATATCTTGTTTACAGGGATGTCAGATTCCTGAATATGCTACCAAATGACATGATGCCTTTGTGCTGATGCTGCCCTTCCCTCTGGTGTGACATCTCCATGGGCCACTGCTTACAAGTATCTTTGACAGACTAATCAAGAGATAGGGATATAGGGTTCTGCTGGCTAGGGATATAGGGTTCTGCTGGCGATAGAATTATGATTAATCCAATTATCTGTGATAAAAGAGGCATGAATGTTCTCATCTCACTAGAAAACCACTTTTCCTCTTGTTTCCTCTCACAACATCTGTGATACTGCCTTCAGCAACCATTTCATTAGCCCAGCTTCCCTATAATCAATCTGGAAAGCAGCTGATCATTTCTTCATGGAAAACTCCATCTATTTCATATTACAACTTCTCAAAACTGGGATGGCATTGATGAACTCACATAATAATGTCTCTTTAGAACCAGAGACCATCACTGTGTCTAAATTATGTGTAACACATCAGACTAGGTAAAAAGAGGGATGTCCTCCCTTCTACCTGTCTTTACAACGTAAATCACCTTATAAAAGCCACATAGTGCAATCTCTACTGTTGGAAGAAACACACTTCTGAGATTTCCAGTGCACTATGTTAGATTTTTCAGCCTTGAACTGACAGATACACTTGGAAATCTAAATCAGATGCAAATGCATTTTAATTTGGTTAACATGCTTTCATTGTTTTCCATTCTTGTGAGGTAAACAAAAGATCCAGATGATACAGGTAAACCAAAACCAAAATCAGCAAGGTCATTTTGATGTTCATTTTAGCTTAAAGTTTTAAAATACAAACCCTTAAATTGTCATAAATATTTTATAAGAAAATTCCTTCAAGAATATCTTTGATTTGTATTTGTCTATGATTAAAGTTTTTCATGAGAATTTCTCAAAGAAATGTAGAAAAATTAGAAATACATATTTATACTGCCAGAGCAGAAATTATTATAGTAATATAATTTTCACAAAATCAAGCACTACACATTAAGAAAATGTAGTGCTAAGATTTAAGTTGAAAGAAATACAAACCAGTGTTAAAATATGCAAGTCATGACTCTCAAACTGTCAAAAATTTCTTCTTCAATAATCTTAGAGAGGAAAAAATGTAATCAATGTCTCACGAAAATATGCCAATAAACTTATTAATTATTTGTCATCGTATTTCATGTTGTGTAAAAGTTAAATTTATTTAGTAGCCTTGATTGTACATTTTTAAGTAATAATGTGTTTAATTTTTTTACACATTTAATTCTGAAAGCCTTCTGAACAACAGTCAAACTTCTTGACTGAAGTCCTGCATCCATTGGAGCTCATGCCAAATCATATAATGACTGATACAGAGCCAAGCTTTTACCCCTTTCTGCTGTACTAACCTCCAATTCTTAAGTCTGGCTACTTTTTTTCTTTTTTCACTTAAATCTCAGATTACTGATCAGTGCTTCTTTTACACTCTTTAAACATGTACATCGTATATCACCACAGGAAATATTCTCAGGGCAGCCTATTCTCATCTGAAAACAGTATTTTTTCCCCAAAGAATTTTTTTCTTTTGTTTTTTCTCTGATGTCAATCATGTGCAGCCAATGGGTTCCACTGGAAGAAGCTGGAGCTCATACAAAATCTCTTCCTGAAAAGGTTTTGAAATAAACTTCACAATGAGGATTTATAGGAGGGAAGTTGGCTAAAATACGTATGAATAACTTTTTTAATCTCAAATGTTAGGCTGCTAAAGTAAGTTGTTCCTTTGACTTGGTGGGATGACTCAGCTGTATGAAGTTATTCACATGCATCCTTGCTAAACTGATATCCTTGAAATATTTTCTCTATTTTATATTCCAAGTTTTTCAATCAGATTCATTCTTCGAGACTTTGATGGGAAAAGTCATTATCTTTACGTATTTGAGTAACCAGACCAAATTCTAAATTTCAAGAGCATCTTCAATTACTATGAATAATCTGCATTGCTCGAGGAAGATGGGAAAAGTTTTCTGCATTTCTCACCTATACCATATCCACCTGTAAACAGCTGTAACATATGTTACCAAGTCTGGTCCTTCTATTTTCTACTGACTTCTAACTGTTACCACTCCAGTAACATCAATATTTGCATCTAAGCACATTCATTTAGCTGATCCCTGCAGTCAAAGTGTGATTTTTCATGCAAAATGTGATTCTAAAGGTTTGCATACCAAGTAGATGAATTTGATGCAAGTCTGAATAGCTTGTGTGTTAAGGATTGCACAAGTTAACATGTTTCCTTGCCTTCCCTTCCTCATTGAAAGTTAAATGCTGGCTTTGTTGTGTTTTCTTTGGAGCTTGGGATATCTATTTAAACACCTGCCTTGGTATTTAGAATGAAATTCACAATATGCTTCTGCCAGACACTGGGACATTAGAAATGCAGCACTGAACAGAACACATCCTATTATATTGTAAAAAGGAATTTAAAATGTCAGTTTACTCAGTCAGGTGAAAGTAATCCTATTCTAGGAAGTAATTAGAAGGGTTTACAGCTATCAGTTGTCTCAGATCAGGATGATTAGAGAAAGAATCCTATTTCTTTAAATAAGTATAGGGCATTATTATCTGTACTGCCAAGGTTTAAGACTTTATTGTCACTTGAAAAAAAGAGTTTTAAAAAGCTACTCTCCTATGATAAATAATTCTTATATATTAGAGAAAAAGCTTGGCTTGGACAGAAATCACTTGGTCCTATATACTCGTAGATTGCACTGTATTTGTTCCTATTTTAACCTACTTTTACCTTGTCCTTCTAATTTCTTGTCTGCTTGAGCTCTCTTCAAATTCAAATGTGTCTAAGGGACAGAGCTGAAAACCTGCACTTTGTAAAGCACCATCTTGTAACTAAATATGTTTTATAGTAGTATTTTCTGCTCATGTCAGCTGTTATTTTTGTGAAGCTGTAGTGCTTAATTTAGGATTATGATTGTTTGGATGGCAATAAATGACACTATTTTTTCTGAATGAGATAGATACAGGCTGGAAGCATAGTAAAAGTCAAGAAACAGTTGACCCAAGAAAGTTTCTTTTGTTTAAGACAGTGTTGAAGCTCTGCACTCAGAAAAAGTCTAACTTTTGAATAACTAATATAAAAAGTTTTATGGGTTTTTTTTTTAGTTCAGAGGAATCAAGCTACAACAAAAATTCAGTGAAAACAAAGAAGTTTGTTGATTCAATCTAAGTTACTAGTGAAAGCTAAAGTCTTGAAGGAGTTCACTCTGACGTTTACTCATGTGAAAATAACAAGTTGGCTTGACTTGTTCTCAGATTAGTTGAATAATGTAGTAAAGTTACATAGTGCTTGCTGACAAGCAGGGATTCTGTAAGATCCAATCATTCTTCACATTAGATTTCATTCTCATTTGAAAATAATTGATTGAAATAAGGTTTTTTGCTAAAAAAAAAAAAAAAAAGTACTTGTGGGTTATATAAAGTATGATGCAGCTTGCTGGAGAAAAAATAGAATTTTTAGGTTTGGCATTTTGAAATTCCTCTGTTTCTGTAATTATGCTTAGTTCGGCCTACAGATGCTGGTTCTTCCCATATCTAATAGCTTTGAGAGTTTTTTCAATTTTTGAGCTAGAAGAAGTGATTCTAGCAAACTGACTACCTGGTATTCTTCTTCTAGGCTTTTGGCTTTCAATAAGAATGAAGCATTAGGTCCTTAGACAGTTAAACAATAGGCAAGAAACTTCAGTTTAAACAGCCTATCTTTACAAATTCCAGCACTCCACATGTTAGCTGTTTTTTGACCACAGGCATCATCAGTATTCACAACTTTGATTTATTTATAAATAAACTTCCATTAATCCAATCAGGAGACCAGAGGGCCTTCTTATGAAGCAAAAGCTGTGAGGAAAAACTCACTGCAAGGTAGTATTTTACATAATTCTTGATCACCATGGCTTGAGGAAAAGGAAAAATCCAAGAATACACCTGATATTCTTTTTTCTTTTTAACTACATTTCTAGTTGGTCACGTAGAACCTGAAACAAGAAGAAAAATATAACATTTTCAGTAACCAATAAAACCATACAGTCTTCAGATTCTTGAAAGTGTTTTTCACTTATTTAAAACCAACAATAATAATTAAAAAAAAAAGGCAACAAAAACCAAACACACACACAAGAAAGGTTTAGATGTATAATTTCAGTGGAATTAAAATATTTTTAATTTGATTCTCAGGCTACTATTTCACCAGTTATTGCTCTTGGTGTTTTAAGAAGGTGGCTCAATTTCTAGCTAAGTATAAATAGGATGAGGCTGACAGATCACTTTGTCAATAATGTTGTAGGACTCTACAATAATCTTCTGATATTGCTTATTGCTTTTAACTGCATCTCTGTTTCCTTAGCTCCAGAGTTTGAAGTTAACAACAACAGATTGTAGGTAAGAAAGTTTTCTGGAATACCTTTTTTTGGTAGATCTTACTTACAGGTCTTATTTCAACCTTGCTTGAATGCTTCATACTTATGTATTTTTAAATCCTCATTACTATACAAGAAATGAAAAACTTAGGATGGTGGAGCTGGGCAAATGTGCTTTTTGTAGATTGAAATATAGGTATACATTTTTCCACACTGTATGTTTTTTCATTTTGTGACAGTAAAACCTGAGGAAAAATATACACACCTGTAAACTTGAAAGTATTAACCAGTTTGAGGAAATTCTCAGCTTCCTTACTTAAATTCATTCTCCAATGATGGATGTTTTCATATCGATTGAGGTCTTACTGGAATAACCATTTTCTACATAAATGTCAAATATAGAAATGTGATGCTCTATTGTTTGCCCTGATGTTAATTTATTTTTTAATTTGTTATTGTAGGGTAATGCTAAAAGGTGCTGAAAGTTCCTTCTTATTCTGTGATGACTATTTATCAAATCATTAATAAAATGTTGTCATTTAACTCACCCCTGGATTTCTGTAAAGAAGGACACTTCCCTGTGTGTCAAAGTTTACCTGTGTCTAACATTATTAATGATTGATGATGCACACTAATTCCTAAAGAGTATTTCTCTTTCAGGTGACTCTGATTTTTACTTCATCCTCTGCTGGCAGTGGAGGTGTTTTCAGAAGATTCTCCTCAACTTGGTAAGTACAAGATCAGTTTTACAAGAATGAATTAAAGGAATATATTAATTCATCTTGGAATGTTAGAACAAAGGGAAAGCGGGAATGATATACAGATATAATTGATCAGCTGACAAACTTATGTCTTATTGACTTAGCCAAATCTAGAGTTCAGGGTTTTTTTGACAAAATTATGATTGTGGAAACTGAAGATTATAGGTAAAAGGGATAGTATAAATGAATTTCCCATTTTGAAGAAAACCAAGGCATTTTTACAAATTGCCCAAAAGGATACTGTTGTAATGATGTCAAAATATTTTTTTAGGATTGAACATTATTTTTCTTTTTGAATGTGATTTGAAGTTTAGGCAGAAGAAAAATCATTAAATTATTGATCTGAAATTGAATATTTTGCGAATTGAACAGAGCATTTCCTTGCAGTAGATGAAAAAAAAATAAATGGACAGATTAATTAGTAAAAATGTTTATTTTTTAAATTATTTTCCAAACTTGAATTTGTTATTTTTTTTTAATTTGACACACCATTCATTTAAAGTGGAAAAATATTTCCTGACTTAACTTAAATGTTGAAAAATATAAAATGTGTGTTCCTGAAAGATAAGTTTTATTTAATAAATATTAGATATTTTGCTTGATCATTATTTCCTAAGAGATACCCATAGGTCTAGTAGCCCAGCTGTGATTTCTTCACACATACTAATTAGCCTTTGAATTTCAACTGCCTAAAGCTGTATTTAAATCAACTATTCTTTGACATATATGACTGGCTTATGTGCTTTTGAGATCAATACAGCTGGTCAGGGAGTGCATTTACCTAAACGGCAAATTTTCTGCCTGCAAGTTCTGACATTGCCAAGTGTTAATTTTCTGATTAAGACTAGTTTTTTGAAAAGGCTGCTCTCATTTATATCCAATTACCAACAGAAGCAGGTTGTTTCAGGAAAAAGTAATAGCAGAGAATACAGAACTTTTTTCATTTTCCTTGACCCAAGAAGGAAGGTAGAGAGATCATAACATCCCTAGGTCTTTACAAGCAAGAAAAGTACTGCAACAATTGAAACCAACTTCCTAGCAGGCAATAGACCCTTCACTGGAAGAAGAGAAATATAAAGGAGAGAGGCAAATATTCTTTTAGAAGGATATTTCTTTTCTGAAGACTCTTCCAAGTTGCTTTCCTTCTGCCTTTTCTCACCTAGTGGAAAACAAGAAGGAAAAAAAAAACTGACAAAGCAAATGAAAGAAAAACAAACCATCTAGCATCTTGCAGGTTTGTTTTTTTTTCTTTATAAAATACATGAAAATAAGTCCAAACTTTAATATATCCTTCAAAGAAAAATTATGAATTTTTACTTCCCTGTTAAGAAGCATGGAGGACAAAGAACTCTCAGAATCTTCATCTTATGCACCTTTGATCCAGTTCCACTCCAATCAGTAGGGGACTTTCTCTTGACTTCACTGAAAGATGAAGTAAGCCTTGGCTAGGCATCTAACTAATTAAAGTCTCACTGCCTCTGGAGTTTGCCCTCCAGCATTTTCATTTCTCTTCAGCAGCAATGCCACTCTAATAAAATGATCTTAAAAGTAAGGGTTTGGTCAGCTATGCCGACAGAGTCACCAAAGGAATGTTTTGGTACTGTAGGAAGTGATATAATGGGCAACATTGCCCATCACACAATCTGAAAGACCACAAGACAGAAAATTTCAGAAGGCTTTAAAACTGCACAGGGGGTTTTGTGTCACATATTTGCATAGAATGAATTGGAAGGTGTTTTGGGAAAGACTTGCACTTGAAAAATGTTAGTTCATCTGTTGAGTCACCCTCTTACTTCATGGTTTGGTTTTGGGTTTTTTTCCCTTTATCTCTTGCTGCAATGCTCACGCAGCTTGATTCACCCAGCCATCTTCTACTAATCTGTTCTTCCCTGCAATTAATTAATTTTCTTCTTTAACCTCATCGTCTTACTTTCCCTGAATCTCTCTCCTGACAATTCTGGTTTGCTCTATAAATCTTCTTAAATGACAGTTCTTTTCTCATTCTTTTTCTTCACGATAAAAGCATGCATTCTTCCCTTTCCAATAGTCTTCCAGTGACCATTTTGCTTTTCTAACAACCATCTCATCTGTATTTGCTCTTCCACCATTCAAGTCAGAGCATACATAGCATTTTGCAGAGCTAGTCTTCTCACATTCCACTTTATCCAGGAGGCTTCCCTGAACTGTTCTTCTCAACCAAGAGTATTCTTATTTTTCATTGACATCATCATCCTGAATGGCACTCAGTTCCATCTGGCTATCATCATGTCATGGTTTAAACCCAGTCAGCCACACAGTTTCTACTACCCCCCCCCCCCCCCTGTTTTCCTTCCCCCTCCCCACTCCCGGAGGGATGGGGAGGAGAATCGAAAGAATGTAACTCCCACGGGTTGAGATAAGAACAGTCCAGTAACTAAGGTATAACACAAATCACTACTGCTATCACCAATAATACTAATGATAAGAGAAATAACAAGAGAAGAGAATACGATATCACCCACTGAAAAGAGCCCGACAGAGAAGAAAATGCATTTCTGGGTCCCTCCCAGTTACCTCCCTGGGCATGACATGCTGTGCTATGGAATACTTCTTTGGCTAGTTTGGGTCAGGTGTTCTGTCTCTGCTTACTCCTGTCTTCCCCTCCTCCCTGGGCAGAGCATGAGACTCACAAAGTCCTTGGAAAGAGTAAATGATTACTGAGCAACAACTAAAAACATCGGTGTTATCAGCTCTGTTCCCAGGCCGAAAGTCAAAACACAGCGCTGCACCAGCTACTAAGAAGGTGTCCTGGGTTTAGCAGTAGCAGTCATTTTTCTCCTTCTTGGTAGCTGGTGCAGTGCTGTGTTTTGACTTTCAGCCTGGGAACAGAACTGATAGTGATGTTTTGGTTTGGCCAAGGACTTTGTGAGCCTCATGCTCTGCCAGGGAGGAAGGGAAGCCAGGAGGAAGCAGAGACAGGACACCTGACCCAAACTGACCAAAGAGGTATTCCATACCACAGCACGTCATGCCCAGGAGGTAACTGGGAGTTAGCCGGAAGGGCTGGGAGACGGCAGGGTTGGAGGAGGTATCAGTCGGAGCTTGGTCGGGCTGAGGGGGGCGAGTTATCGGTCAGCTGGTGCTGAGGTGTTGTATTCTCTTCCCTTGTTATTTCCTTTATCATTATTATCATTGGTGGTAGCAGTAGTGATTTGTGTTATACCTTAGTTACTAAACTGTTCTTACCTCAACCCGTGGGAGTTGCATTCTTTTCGATTCTCCTCTCTGTCCCTCCGGGAGCAGGGGGAGGGCAAGAAAGGGGGGGAAGTGAGCGAACGAATTACCTGACTGGGTTTAAACCACGACAGAAGGAGAAAAAATGACTGCTACTGCTGAACCCAGGACACATCATTAATTCTCAAATTTACTAGATATGAAATCTTTCAGTTTTGTATAATGCCCCTAAGACAACTCCTTTGAAAGTTGCCTGTAAAGCTAAAATATTGCCTCAGTTACTACATATCATCCTACCTACCCCTAACAAATAAATAAAGAACAAATCTTTTTTTTTGCAAACTTCGGCAAAGTTTGTTTGTATTCTCTGTTACCAAGGCCATAAATGAATGACTCTTTTTCTTTTTTTTTTTTTTCTTTGTCGCCTTCCTTTGGCTTATCTTTCTATATCTTGCCTAAAAGGCATTGCTTTTAAGACCATCAATCACAATTGCATATCACTCTGCTTATCACTCTTTACTGTCTACCAAAAAGTTACCTGGAACCCTTGGTGAGATCAGCCATTATTCCACATGGTTATTTTCCTAAACATTGAAATAAACAGCTTCAAAATTCTTTATAATGCTTATCCTCTAACATAAAAGAAGTCCAGGAATTGCACTGTTACTTGTGAAACCCCTCTTCTTTCATTTGTCAAAAATTTCTACAGGAAATTTTATGGTATTTAGGCTGTAAATATTTCAAAATCACTGCCTGCTAGGGCAACATATTTCCATAACTTTTGTCTTACTCACCCCATACTTCTTGTTTTATAACCAGTGCAAGTTGTATGTTACACAAGTTTTTAATTATTTTATATCAGCGCAGCACTGCCTCCTTTGATACTGATTCAGAACTGTGACATTTAAGTAACACGAAGAATTTAATGTCAGCAGAAATTTAAAGATTTTTTTATTTCTGCAGAAACCCCCCTGGCATTATACTCACTAATAGCCTTGGTGGACCTTTATGGTAGCCAAGCTGTAAGGAAGTCAAAACTCCAGGGATTTTAGTTCTTAGAATAAGAAACAAAGAACAGCCCTAACAGGTGAGACCCAAAGTTCATCTAATTCAATCTTTTCTCCAGCCGGGGAGAGGGTTACCAAGATTCCTTCCTGCATGAAGAAGGTGAAAGGTCCCAAAACTTTAGACTTTATCTGATTCATGTTTGTGATGAAATCTTTACATCCGTCCATTATCTTGACACAAAACCAAAAATCTTCTATTCCCTTCATGCATGGCATTAGCATCAGGCTTTATTTGTTTTTCTAGACTGTTTTTAGGAAGATCAGTATAATGCTTTTCTGTAAAACATGAAAGCTAAGATTTTCTCTGACAGAGTACTATTTCTGTCTTTTATTAACCACCTGTGAACTGTACTCTAGACTCCAGTGTACTACAGCCTCTGGACCACCTTGTACACACTGCATCACTCTCTTGCAGTATGCATTTCTTTTCATCAAAGGGAACCTTCCCCACGCTTCAGCTTGCTCCTCCTTCACAGTTTTATCTTTTGAATTCTAGATGTTAGCATTATTTTCAGGCACTTCCCTGTCTATCTTTAGAAGGAGCATTCCTCTCTGGAGGAGAAAATAACACCTGCTAGCAAGTGAGGTGAAGCCTTTTGATAAAGTCCTTTCAGCCCAAGAGGTCTCTTTCCTTTACACTGTTTTGTTATTATGAAAAACATTCTCTCTCAGAAGATTCCCAATCATCCTAAAAGTCTGGTGCTAATATACATGTTATTTTAAACTGTAATACTTCTCACCTGGGGAAACATTACTCCTCTGTCAGGTGGTATCAGCAAGACCTCTAAACAGAGGAAAACAAATTGTTAGAGGAATTCCAGCCAGTTTCCCAGAAGCTAGCTTTGTTTCTATGGTGGGATAGCTCACATGACTGGAATGTTGTCACAGACGGCTATGTACTTTTTAGTAAGAACAGGTTAGAGGCTAGGCGGTAGAGTTGCTCCTTATGTGAAAGAGCAACTGGAATGTATCAAGCTCTATGCAGGGACAGGTGAACCAGTTGAAAGTCTATGGCTGAGAATTAAGGGACAGGCCAATATGAGGGACACTGTTGTGGGTGTTTATCCCAGGCCACCTGATCAGGAGGAGGAAACTGATGAAGTCTTCTATGGACAGCTAGAAATAGCCTCATGATCACAGACCCTTATTCTCCTGGGACACTTTAACCACTCAGATATTTGTTGGAGGGGTAACACAGCCCAGCACACACAGTCTAGGAAATTCCTATGACTGCTGAAAGCAAATCTGTGTTACAAGGGCTGAAGAAGCCAACGAAGAATCCAGAGGACGGCTACTGTCCTGGCTTCAGCTGGGAAAGAGTTTTCTTCCCTGTAGCTGGTACAGTGCTGTGTTTTGGCTCTGGAGACATTCAAAGCCCACCTGGACACGTTCCCATGTAACCTGCTCTAGGTGACACTCATTGCTGATTCCAGAGGTATATTTATTACCTCTTATTATAACCAAATTGTACCTTTTTATTCCTCTTTGAACCAATAAACCCAGTCCTACAAAGTAATGAACATCCTCTCTTCACTTTGCAATGAACAGTGTATAAAATTATGGCTTTTTGACTTTGTAACTTGACATATAATCTTGCAGAGCTATAACTGTTGCCACACGTCTCCCAGATGCCTGGTCCTACCTCAGTGATTTCCCCTGTCATTTCTTTTACTTCAATTTCAGAACTGTAATTCAGCAGCATTTTTAAAATTTAAGTTTGGGAAGTTAAAATGGAAATGAATGTCAAAATTCAGTATGAATTTACTTTGACACCATTTGTTAATTTTCACATGTAGTTTAACAAAACTCTTGGGTCCATCCTTTGTCTTAAGTGACCAGGATATGCAGAGGGCAGTAGTGTGTCTCAGGGGCTGAACTAGATTTTGGATCTTGGTCATTATTTTATACCTGTTGTACAGAGGTATCAAATAAATGCCCATAAATTCACATTGATATAAATATGAGACTATTCTTTAAAAATATTTCTGTGTGTTTTCAATGCTGTTACTGACTTGATAAATGAAATCTAATTTGTTTCCAGTACTGACTTCTTATGAGAAAGAAAAAATCCTGGTTTGCTTTTATTAAAAATATCTAAACCCTCACTGAATAACAGCTGTTACAAAACTCCTTTGATTTTACATTTTTTCTTTCACAGTGTGTGACTCAGCACTCTATTTCACAGGGCAATGCTCTTCTGAAAGCTGTCATTCTAAGAAGCAGTATGATAGTTGTCAATGATACCCAAAGAAGACTGAATAATATATACATATCTTACTTTTAATGTGTCCTTAACACATTGACTTTCCTGGCTGTAGGAGCTAGTAAAAAGAGAATCAGCATAAGGTGAAACCTATTGCCTGCTGGGTGGCCAAACTGCGTGAAATCTCATGCTCCATTAATGATGCTTCTCATACCAGCTGGTCAATGGATCATGAAAATGAATCAGAAGTACAACAAGGATTTATTTTTTTTCCTGTTGTTACAGTCATAAATAATTACGAACTGAGGGCTCCTGCTTTTTCAATATGCAATGATTTCATTGCTTTGGTTCAGCCATAAAAGAAACATAATGTAATGTTTAAAGCTGAGGGAGTGGGGAAGGCACTATCAATCTATTTAATCAACAGTTTTCTTACTTTGGTAAGATACTTACCGTGCCTGAACTTCATTTTCTAATGTACACATGACATTTTGTATCATAATGCAACAGCAAAATTTTTCCAGTTATACCCCACTGCAAAATTTTCACATCCCCTCAAACTTAAGACAATGATTTACAGTGTGTCTTTCTGGTTTTCTAGTTCAAAGAAAAGGAAATAGAGGCCTTAAAGGATCCAGGGTTTTGAAGGACAGTGTTTATCACCTGCTGAAAATCTGATTTTTTAAATATATTGAAGTCATCACCTTGAGGGTCTGGTCACTCACTGGTTACCTTTGAAACCTTTGCATTTAAGAACCTATTGACAGAATGCATCATGCAATGAACAGATCTACCATCAGTCTTTATTCAGGACTCAGTTCCTCTGTAGGGAGGACTCAGTTCCTGTGCTGTACATTCTATGGTGTAACTGCAGTCCAGAGGAAGGTTTTCATGATAGCCCTCTTCTGCAAAAAATCCCCCAGCACTGACGGAAGATGAAGGAAATTTAATTTTCTCCTTTCTACTCTATGTGCCTGTATGAAAGTATGTTTGACCATATGTCAGAACTTAATTACTAAAGAACATTTCCCCACCACCATTCCATTTGTCATTGAAAGGCACAAGCTGCCAAACCACAGCAAACCTGTACCAGTTACGTTTGTCTTAAGTATAAATAAAACCTCTGGAAATTGGGAGGGCAAATCTTTAGTAAAAGGCAATGTATTAATAAAAACACTGAAGAATATAGGATTTCTTCATATCTTAAACTTTTCTTTTTATCTTTCCTTCATTCCTTGCCTGATGTTCTGAAACAGAAGAACTATGCCCTTGTCAGTTGTGTGTCCAGATTTGGGTAAGTTGTCTTCCAATACTGATTGTCTCCCAATACTGTCTCCCAGTGGCTCAACATTTCTGATGAGTTTGGCTTCTCCAGACAAGAAGCATCTGGGAAAACTGGAGCTTTCCTCTGAGGCATCAGCTTCTTCTTTTCTGTAACTAGTCAGGGCAGCTATACACATAACCCTCCTCTTTCTGTTGCACCACCTGCTCAACTGCAGGAATGATACTGTGTTTACTTTCTGATGGCACAGGGCTTTCAGAAAATAGGAAATTATACCAGATTAAGACTTTCATAGTAACAGTGAGTACGTGCTCAGTCAGTGTGAAGCACAGCCTGGGAAAGGGCTGAGTGCTGGACATCGTCATATGTATTGGCCTATTAGTAGTTTGTTCAGTGATAATCTATCATTTAAAACTGGTTTGCCATGCAGATCAGTGGAAAAGAAAATCAGTTCTAACATTCAAAAGGGTTAAGTCACTAAAAAAGGATTTTACTATGTTTGGGCAGAGGTTGTTTTTACTTTCTGAGAAAAGGAGAGAAGAATAAATTTAATTATGTTTTAAACATCCACCAATTCATTCTGTCTTTTTTAATTTTTAATCTTTTTTCAGAGCTTCTTTTGGTGTTCACAATTTAGTCCTACTTAATCCTCTAGGCTCTGGTGAATTGAATTTTAGGAGTAGGATTTACAGTTTCAGATAGTACAAGATTTTCTTGTCTGAAATCAGCAAAGGAAATATGCCTGCCAGAAAAGAAAGAACAGCTTTTACTCACATTTGTTTTGCTTAACTCCAGCAATGTATAACTAAAGATGATAAACACCAATCTATGTTATTGTTCTTTTCTTCCCTTTTCTGCATTCTTAACCCTAAAATAAACATTATATCTTGTCTACTGGGGTTATATGTTTATCAGTCTACTTTGTATTTGGATTAAAGTAGATGTAGCTTTTTTTTTCTTTTTGGTTTGGTTTGGAGAGATGTGCAGACTGCTGTTTTGACTCATCCTTTTCCTCTGTACACTGTCAAAGTCTGAATCTTATCGTTTAACTTCCATATTTATTAAAGTAACAGCTTTTCAGCCTAGCAATCAAATACTTGAATGAACATACAGTATACTTGTCTGTCTTATATGAAATATAAAAGGCTATGTAACTGTAGGCCAAGCGTATCTTTCACACCTTTAATTCTTATCAGCAACTACAGATCTTTATAAGGCTGAGTTCTGCATTCGGAATCACATAACTGAAAATGAAAGTGACGGTTTAATGTACTTTTCTCTTTTTACTGTGAATGAATAACTGCCAATATACTTCAAAGAAACCCATTGTCAAAGATTATTTTTTTTTTGTGTCCAGCTGGTAAGGAAAAGAAAATCCACCTTTTAAGTTTGAGATTACAGCTTCCCTCTGCTCTTTTGTTAACCTGAGGACACCATGAAGAAACAGTTAAGGAAGAAATCTTTGTAATGAAGCAGCTCCAGTAATTTCTTTAGCTAGAGGTAACATTTTCAAACACATATAAATTATTTAGAAATGAAACAGATTTTCACTTTCATTAACAGACTTAAAGGTAAGGGAAGTTTGCAAATGTGATTTAGACACCTAGAATTCTCAAAGGCGCAAGGGATTAAAACTTCTGAGGCTCTCAATGTTCAAATGACTACTGGAGTGCTTCTAAAGAATTTACCTTCTTTCTCCTAGCATTATTTAGGTATATTTAAAATATTGTTCTACATTTTTCATTATTTCTGAGAATTGTGATCTTTTTACTTTTTCACACATTTCCTATCAAATGAAGAGAAAAACATGATTTAAGCTTTCCATGAGCGTTTCTTCCTAATTAATAATAAGCCTTAATGGAAAAATGTTACTGGTGTTTAACAATTTAAACAGCTGTGATGTTATTTTTAGAATACTGAAAACATGAGCAAGTCCATTACGACTGTTCTGACACTTTACTGTCAGTATCTTGGAGTTTTGTGTGACCAGTGCTTAATTTGACAACCAAGTCTGTATTTAATGCATCCAAATGATCTTGGAATGGTGTTTTTGAGCATTTGCAACACTATAATAGGGCTTTGAATGTTTCAAACCTTAGCAAATCGACTTATGTGAACAGTTGCTCAAATGTGGATATTGAAATCCTGTCAGATGATTCCATGTCAAGGTTGAGAGATATTAAATTGAATCCATTTTTTTTCTGAAAGGTAGTGAGAAATTAGCCAAATAACATTAACTGAATTATTGTAATTAAACTTTATTATGTTACCAATATTAAATCATTGTTTTCCTACATTTAGCAGTATTATTTTCCTCAGAAATTATTTTTAAACTGAGTTTGGATACTGAATCAATCATGCTGTGATAATAGTCTAAGAAACATGTTGGCTATTTCCAAATATAGCACTCACCAAGTACACTGTTCTAGTAACATCTCTGTCAGCGTTACTTCTAGTTAGAATTCTAATGTTTTGGTAGTCTTAGCATTTTGTTTTGTAACTCTGGTATCGCTACTGCCATTCAGTATGAAGGGCATTCCACGTGACTCATTATTGCCATTTTCACTAAACAATGACATTAGTGAACAATAAACTTTGAATATTGACTATTTTGTGCATCTTAGGAAATGAATTTGTATGGTTAAGAGCTGCTTTTGGTGGTTTCTCCAAGCAGGTGGTCCTTGCAGTGTTGTTTTAAAATGAAATGCTGATTTAAAACATTTTAAAGTTTCTTTTCTCCATTTCTCATCAAAATTTCTTAACATGCAATTTTAATCACTCCACAAAATCAACATGATACGATGGTAATTTAGTGAATGAGACCATAAGTATTATGGACATATTCTGAGCTGGTGTAAATTATCCTAGCTCCACTTGCTTCTATAGAGCTAGACAAGTTAAAAACTAACCTCAATTTCTCACTAGCCTCTATTTGGAAAAGTCTAAAAGATCTCATTTAAACACTTTGCTGAATCAGACTAAACTACTGAATGACGACTTCTGTGCAAGGAAGAAAAACTTCAGGAATTACCATGTTTCAAACATGATACGTTGAAATAGCTGCATCCATAAATAACAAGGTGACCACCCTACACAGACCATCTGTGCATAGAGCACTTAATGAAACTTTATGATCTGTGCTTGGTTATGAACTATGGTGGCATACCTTTAAAAGAATATTACATTTCCAGACTTGAATAATGAATCCATTGTTGAGATTACAGTCAAAACTTGGGAGTTTTACCCAACAACTGGATAAGTAGGATGGTCAATGACAAGTACACCATAACATTTTAGTTCCTCCAGAGGTGCAAGCAGTAAACCAGAAATAATGCTAAGCCAATAAAGTCTCATTGGAAAAATAACGTTGACAACACCAGAAGTAATGTTAACTAATAATAAATGATAATTGTATCAATGTGATATACAATGCAAGAGTACCCACAGTTTACCTGGGACTGGTTCAGACAGGTTTGTTTGAAAACACACCTTCTGTAAACACCACAGGAAAAAAAATAATCTCACATATATGTGGAATATTTTAGTCAAAGTTGGTCCATGCAGTATAACAGGGTTATACAGGATTTGCTACACCGTAGAGCAAAATGAATATGGTGTTCAACAGAGTGAATGATACAGTATGATGATGAACTTGTCTGACTCTCCTGTTTACAAGCATCCCCCACTTCTTATATTCTCACCTGCTCTTAAGTAATCCAGAATAACTAACAGTAATACTTGTTCTTACTTCACTTACACCTGCACAGTTAAGAAGTGCTTTTTTTCTTAAATGCTATATTTTTACTGCCCGCTTTATTGCTTTTTTGCCATTCAGATTTTAGGCATGACAGACGCTATTAAAGCTGACTTATCATTTATCTCTCTCACTGGCATAATAGCAACTTAATGAAAAAAAAAAGATAAAAAACTTGGACACTGGTAATTACTCCAATCAGATTTAACACACAATGCAATATAATTCAGTGCATCTTCATACTGTGTTCTTCATGTATTCACATCACAGTGAGAAATACACAGAGCTGTCACTAAGCATAAGTCAAGCTGAACGAATGGGTTTTTAATTTTGACTGGAAAATATAGTCAACCCACTGCTCTTGATCTCATGCAGAAGGACACTGCAAAGGCATGAAGTAGTTGAAAGTCTTTCAACTAGTCGAATCAAACTGGTTAGGAGGAAGAGATTCGAAGCAACATTATCACTATATAATGAGAATAGGCTGTATGAATCTGCAGTACAGTAAATATAAATCAATATGACCAAAAATGGGACAAAAAATTATCCAAGGCCAAATGGCTTAAATGCCCAAGATGAAATTTTGGGATGTTCATGAAAACCTGGATAGCAGCTGGTTACATTAATTAATATGTGATGTTGAACCAGAATTAAATCAAAATGCCAGAGGTTTGAATAATGGGGCTTGTATCTTTATGAAAAATGACAAAAAATTACTGATGTGAGAAGAATAAAGAAAAAGCTTTGCTTATAATTTAGTACTTGGCAGGGCCAAATCTTGGTTTTATTTATATTTGCAGTTGTCAGATCTACAGATTGTATACAACTTCCCTGATATGTAAAGTAATACAGAATTCCATCTTTGTTACTTCTGTGTTCCTTTTATGTACTTCATCTTTTTTCAGGATTTCAGAATTCTGGTAAAGGCAACAGACTTTAGTGCCATTTTGAACCGCCTGCTTTATACAGTGCTTTTGTTCAATGGATTAAACTCTGGCCCCATTAAAATTAATGATAAATTGGACCCTAACTTCTGAGCATACAGATTTTATCCATAATATTCTCTACAGTACACACATAAACTGAAATTTAATTCTTTCATTAGCAATGGATGAACCACCACAGGCTATGTGAATTGCTTCAGATAAACGTCACAAAAATTTGGCTGCTTCTCCAACTATCCATATTAATTGGCAAATGTATAGGAAATCTCATGAGAACTGACTCTCAGGAAATTTCTAGCAATTAATATATCTGTTTTAAGTTAGAGGAGCTATGAGAATTTTGGCAGTTGCGTGACAGTATTTGTCAGAATCCAGAAGAATGGAAGCCATACAAACATTTATTTTAGAAGGAAAATACTTAGAATAATTTTTTTTAAGACAAAATTAATCTTTGTATCATTTAGATATTCAGATTTTACAATAGCTTTTCAGGCCTCTGAATAGATTTGCTTAAAGCTCATAAAAACTACAGAAAAATATTTTCCACAAATCCAAAGTATTAGTTTTTTTGCCCAAGATGGTTCAATAATTATGTATTCAAGTCCACGGGCTTAAAATCAATTTCATAAATAATTAAATCATACATTTTTTACTGGTTTACTACAGCAAATGGTCAAGGAGATGGTGAATATCTGTCGCCTGAAACTCACGATACAACCTTCTGCAGACATTTGGGAGGATGCCTATCTAGGACTACACATTGCAAAGAAATGCTTATAACTGCTGATGTCAGAGCCATCTACAAACTATGAGTACATCTAAATTCCCCAAAATAGTTTAAATTGAGTTTAAGTTGAAAATATCTTCATATAGGTAAAGATGGTTAAACACTGGCATAGATTATTTAGAATATTTGGGGATCTTTGTCAGTAGTTATCACGGTTTAAGCCTAGCCAGCAACACAGAACCATGCAGCTGCTCTCTCATTCCCCCTCTTCTACCCACCCTCCCAGAGGGATGGGGAGGAGAATCAAAAGAATGTAAGTCCCATGGGCTGAGATAAGAACAGTCCAGTAACTAAGGTATAACACAAACCACTACTGCTGCCACAATAATAATAATAACGATAAGAGAAATAACAAGGGAAGAGAATACAAGCACTCACCACCTGCCGACCGATACCCAGCCCAACCCAAGCAGAGATCTAGCCCTTCAGGGTAACTGCCCCCAGTTTATATAGTGGGCATGATGTGCTCTGGTATGGAATACCTCTTTGTCTAGTTTGGGTCAGGTGTCCTGTCTCTGCTTCCTCCCTGCTTCTCCTCCTCCCTGGCACAGCATGAGACTCACAAAGTCCTTGGTCGGAGTAATCATTACTTAGCAACAACTAAAAACGTTGGTGTTATCAGTGCTGTTCCCAGGATGAAAGTCAAAACCACAGCACTGCACCAGCTACTACGAAGGAGAAAAATGACTGCTACTGCTGAACTCAGGACACTAGTAAACTGAGAGCAGGCTGGACAAACTTCTGTTCAGAAATTACATAATATACAGCAATCCTATTTCATTTCCGTGAGATGAACTAGATTACTTTTAGATAAATTTTATGTTATCCTATTAACAAAATTAATGCCCATATTGTATGAAACCAAGTGGTTGTCACTGTATTTCAAGTAGAGGCCAGTCACTATTTCACATGGATTATGGTTCAGCCTCAAGAGTTCCCTTCACATGTAATTAAGAAGAATCAGCATTAGTTTTTAATAGTGGTTAGATTATGATGCAGTAGAGATGAATACCTGATCATAACCGCTTCTTTATAAATTTTTTTGTCTTTATACAAATTTACCTTAACACACTGTCTAGTTCATTAGTTTGTCAGCTTCCACTTACTGCAACAAAGTACTGTATCTACTGACTTAAACATCCTGCCAAAAATTTAATTACTGTAACTAAAAAGGTCTGAAAAAAATACAGCTACTGCATTCTAAGCCCATCATATAAAATCTTGCAGGCAAGTCACACAAATCTAACAAATACTATTGCTACAACAAAGACAAGATAATACTGAGCATTATCTGATGACATCTGACTCCCTGGCATGAGCACCAATGCACTCAGCCTGGGCAACAAACAGGAGGATCTGGAAATCGTTGCACAGCAGGAAAGCAATGACATAGTTGCCATCATGGAAACACGGTGAGATGACTCACAGAACTGGAGTGCTGCTGTGGATGGCTAAAACTCTTCAGAAGGCACAGGCAAGGAAGGAGGGGCAGTGGGGTAGCCCTGTATGTTAGGGAGCGGTTTCATTGTCTAGTTCTTGATGATGGTGATGATAGGTTTCGGTGTAAGAGTTAGGGGGAATGCCAACAAGGCAGAGATCATGGTGGGAGTCTGTTACAGACTACCCAACCAGGATGAAAAGGCAGAAAAAATACGCTAAAAGCAACTGGGAGAAGTCTGACAATTGTTAGCCCTTGTTCTCATGGGAACTTTCACTTGATACATATCTGCAGGAAATGTAACAAAGCAGAGAGGAAACAGTCTACGAGGTTCCTGGAGCGTGTCTAAGGCAACTTCCTGACACAGCTGGTGCATGAACCAACTAGGGAATATTTCCCACTTGACCCCTTATTTGTAAACAGAAGACTTATGGGCGAAGTGATGAATGTCTTGAGCAGAGTGATCATGAAATGATAATAATTTTGAACGTAAGTAAGGAATGGGGTCAGCAGAGCTGCTACCTTGGACTTGTGGAGGGCAGACTTGGGCTTGTTTAGGAGCCTGGCTGACAAAGTCCCTTAGGCAGCAGTTCTGAAGAGCAAAGGAGTCCAGGAAGGCTGGACATTGTTCATGAAGGAAATCTTAAGGTAGAGGAGCAGGCCATCCCCATGTTTTGAAAGACAAACCAGCAGGAAAGAAGTCTAACCTGCCTGAAAAAGAGCTTTGGTTGGAACTCAGGAAAATGAAAACAAAATAGTAATAATAATAAAAATAAAAATAAAAAAAAACACCAAACCAAAAACAAAAAACCCCAACTCAACCAACCAAAATAAAAATTAAAAAAAAAAAAAAAAAAAAACAAAAAAAAAAACAAAAAACCCCAAACAAACAAAAATCCCAACCAATCGCATAAAACACACACACACACACAAAATATTACCAAGAAGGAATTGATAACTTTTCGAAGAAGGGGCAGAGAACTCACGAAGACTACGAAAATGTGGTGAGGTTATGCAGGGAGCAAATTAGAAGGGCCAAAGACCAACTAGAACTTAATCATAGAATCATAGAATAGTGAGGGTTGGAAAGGACCTTAAGATTATCAAGTTCCAACCCCCCTGCCATGGGCAGGGACACCTCACACTAAACTATCTCACCCAAGGCTTCATCCAACCTGGTCTTGAACACTGCCAGGGACTGAGCATTCACAACCTCCCTGGGCAACCCATTCCAGTGCCTCACCACCCTAACAGGAAAGAATTTCCTCCTTCTCCACAGGGCTGCTCTCAATCTCTTCTCTGCCCAGCCTGTAGCTGTGCCTGGGATTGCTCAAACCCGGGTGTAGAACCTTGCACTCGGCATGGTTAAACTTCATCAGGTTGGCATCAGCACACCTCACAAGCATGTCGAGGTCTCTCTGGATGGCATTCCTTCCCTCCAGCATATCAACCAAACCACACAGCTTGGTGTCATTGGCAAACTTGCTGAGGGTGCACTCAATCCCACTGTCCATGTCACCAACAAAGGTGTTGAACAAGACCGGTCCCAACACTGATCCCTGAGGGACACCACTCGTTACTGGTCTCCAGCTGGACATGGAGCCATTGACCACAACTCTTTGCGTGCTGCCATCCAGCCAATTCTTTATCCACTGACTGGTCCATCTACCAAATTGATGTCTCTCCAGTTTAGAGACAAGAACGTCATATGGGACAGTGTCAAATTCTTTCCACAAATCCAGGTAGATGACGTCAACTGCTCTACCCCGGTCCACCAGTTCCATAGCTCCATGATAGAAGGTCACCAAATTGGTCAGGCAGGATTTCCCCTTAGTGAAGCCACTAAGGAAGCACTGGAACAGGTTGCCAAAAGAAGCGGTAAATGCTCCATCCCTGGCAGTGTTCAAGGCTGTCACCAAGCACCCTGTTGTTTTTCATTTGCCTTAGCATGCCTTCCAGCAGAATCTGCTCCAAGATTTTGGCAGGCACAGAGGTGAGACTGACTGGTCTGTAATTCCCTGGGTCATCCATTTTCCCCTTCTTGAAAATGGGGGGTTATATTTCCCTTTTTCCAGTCATCGGGAACTTCACCTGACTGCCATGATTTTTTCAAATATGATGAACAGTGTCTTAGCAACTTCATTCGCCAGCTCCTTCAGGACCCGTGGATGGATTTCATCAGGTCCCATGGACTTGTGTACTGGCTACTGCTGTAAAATGCAAAGGGTTAAATCCTTACATCCTGAGATTATCCTTGTAAAAATTCCAATCATCTCTCAGATAGCCTTTTTGGGTCTCCGTAACACAGGAATTCTGTCAGCTAACACTTCTATTAAATGTTTCATGAGGGAATTACCCTTTTTTAATCTGAAATTGATACACTGCTACTGAAGGAATAAAGCTTTCTAAGGGATGAACACCAGTCACATGATAGGTAACCGCTTAGTTTAGCAACACAAGTGTCTCCATAACACAATTCATCACCTGGCTGCTATATCTCAGCTGACACAACATTTCTGACTGTTACCATTTTGAACAGAAGAACAGGTCAGGACCCTGTACATTCAGGGCTCTGAGACTTGGCTAGGTCCACATTGCTTTTAGCTGAAGCATAATCATGAAAGTAGTACAACTGATTTTTTTCTTTCACTATCTGCACTGTGGAAATTGGCCTTAGGAGATATGTCCTAGCTGAATATCACTTCCAGTGGTTATTAGCTTTTCAGAAATCACTGCAAGGCTCATTGCATTTAGTTACAAATTAAAAGCAGACAATTTTTCATGGATTTAAGGGTAAAAGCTGCTTGTCCTGGTTTCAGCTGTAACAGTTATTTTTTTTTGTACTAGTAGCTGGCACAGTGCAAATTGGCTTTTGTCTGAGAGTAATGCTGATAACACACTGATGTTCTACTTATTGTAAAGTAGTGCTTAACGTAACTCAAGGACTTCCCAGTTTCCTATGCTATGCTGGTAAGGAGAGGCACAAGAAGCTGAGAGACAGCAGAGACAGGACACCTGACCTAAAGTAGGCAAAGGGATATTTCATACTACAGCACATCATGCCCAATATATAAACTGGGGGGGAGTTACCTGGAAGGGGCTGATTGCTGCTCAGGCTGGGATGGGTATCGATCGGCAGATGCTGAGTGGTTGTATTGCGCATCACTTACATATTCTGAATTTTCATTTCTTTTCTTGTTATTTCCTACTATTACCGTTACTACTGTTGTTGGTATTCTATTACCATTATTTTTTACTTTATTTTAGTTATTAAACAGTTCTTACCTCAACCTGAGGGTTTTATGTTCCTTTAATTCTCCTCCCATTGTGCCCGGGATGGGTGGCAAATTGGGGGAGGTCAGTGAGTGGCTGCATGGCACTGAGTTACCAGCTGGGTTTAAACCATGGCACTGCTTTTGAATTCTTTCCTTCTTAATCCAAATCCAGCTAGTTCTGAATCAAACAAAATCTAAGTGGACCTGAACAGGTGTCTCTCATTTAGATGGAGAATTATTAAATATACATATATTCTACAATATTCTGGAAAACTCAAAATTAAATGTTTTGTTTTAGTATCTATCAGTCTACATTTCTGAGAGAAAAGTTTCACATTCCCTGTAGATGCGTGTTTTAGATAATATACATATTCATATGAATTTTATGCAAAAAATCTTGCAAGTTTAATAAAATAAGTTAGAGCCAAATCCTCTACCGGTATGAATTAATAATATGCAGAAACTATAATTACATTTATTGACACAGACTGTGAATACAGAGAGCTATTTGGAAGACAACTTTCCCCTTGTGTTTATCTCAAGTTGATAACAAATTGAGCATATTTTTCCTTTGATACCACATGAAAAATATTTGAAAGAGAAAATCCATGGAAATGCTGCACGCTCTGTTGTAGTTTAAAGGCTAAAGGCTATGATATGCAACATTTAGCCTTAGCCTTTGCTCAGCAGAAAGAACACATACACCAAACATATTTCCACTCTGCCCCTCTAGCGCCAGAAGAATAGGCTGGAAAATGGATGAATTGATCTGGCAATGACAGCATACGGCAGTTCCCATAGCACCATAGCCTGCACTACATAACTATTACTATTATGCACTACATAACTATTACTAAGTTACATGGTTTGGCTGATACACTGGAGGGAAGGGATGCCATCCAGAGGGACCCTGACATGCTTGAGAGGTGGGCCCATGCCAGCTTCATGAAGTTCAACCAAGCTAAGTGCAAGGCCCTGTACCTGGTTCAGGGCAATTCGTAGTCACAGCTACAGGATGGGCAGAGAAGTGATTCAGAGCAGCCCTGTGGAGGACTTAGGGGTATTGCTTGACAAGAAAATGAACATAAGGCAGCAGGCCAAAGGAGGTGATCCTCTGTAGATACTGCTGGCCACTTCTTCCAGCACAGGCTGGCCACCTGTGTCGGAATGAGTGTGCATTTTGGTCAGTATAAAAGCCCAAGCCTCATACGATGTGGGGGAGGCAGAGCCTCTGCAGGGATGCCCGCTAAGGTTGAGCCTGCCACCTCGCACTGCAGTGATGCTTCTCGGAGCTGGTTTGCTGTTAGTCTCCACAGGGTCCTTGTGCTTTGTTCTGTACGTGGGACTGTAGTGGGAGTAATGATGGCTTTTGCAGGGACTCAAAAAAAAAAAAAAAAAGAGGGGGGAGAGAGAGAGTAATGATGTTACATTTAACTTTAACCTGTCTAACCTGTCTATTTCTGAAGAACTGATAACCTGGGGGAGGGGGTATATTTGTGCCCTCCTGCCTACAGGTCCATGGCGACTGTGCAAAGTTTGTGAAGCCCTGCCATGAGCTGGACAGACGAATGGATAAACCTGATGCCTCAGCTACAGGAGCTGACCGTGATTACCCCAAGCAGAATGAGATAGAGGAAGAGAAAGAACAAATAACTGCAAAACATCACTTGGGGGCAACTGAAAAGTAACATCCTGAATATGTGTGCTTGTAAAGTAGCTATTATTAGAGGTTGTGATTTTGTGTATTTACTAGCTAGTTGCTAATAAGAAACTGCACCTTGTATTGTATAGATTTGTCACTTGTAAAAGAGATGTTAAGAGTATGGAAATTTGCAGTAGCTGCTAGAAAATGCTAAGGCAAAAGCTAGAAAAATTTTAATACAATGGTAGTGTTATAAAGCAGGTGATGGAACAAATTAAGAGGGGGGAGAATTCCACTGGTAAGAAATTTCTTTGGCTAGTCATTCATATCCAAAAGCATATCTTTTGAATTTCATATTGAAGCATATCTTCAATATGCTGCTGCACCCTGTAATAGTTACTCTGCTAATGTAAATGTGTGCCTTGCTGTAGTAGCGACTTGTTACTGGATAAAACAAAAGCGGGGAGATGTGGAGACAGTGTTCTCACAGGAGAATGCATAATTGGTACATAAACTTTGAACAGTCCGGAAAGATACAGCAAGGCCATGAGAGGCCTGAAGAAGCTTAAGCAAGCAAGATAAGAGGCTGGAATTCACCAAGTTAATGAGAACTGTGGACTGTTGGCAAGCTTTCAAGGTTGAGTTCTCACACCTGTGTTTAACCAATTATATGTTAGTCACTAAGGGTCTTCAAAGCATGTATCCAATCATAATATGCCAAATCACTGTAAGTGCTTCAGCCAGGGCCTTGGCTCAACTAAGCAGACTGGGTTGCTGAGTTGCTAAGCAGACAATTCTACATCGAAGGCAATTTCTGATTTGTTTTAAGGTTGACTCTGTGAGACATGCAACACTGCAGAACCTTTTGTTGTTGGAACAGGGACATGGATGTGAAGAGTTTGATGGAATGTGTTGTATGAGTCTCTCTGATTATGCTAATTCGATGCACGCACAGCTGAGAACCCTGGCTCAGCTTACCCAGCAATAGTAAATGAGCAATATCCTAAGAATAACTAGATGGTTGTCTTCACCATTACAGGTTGAGTCAAACACTGTTGTTTGAAGCATTGCACTTATGTATCATTGTTAGGTTAATCATCGTAGCTATTAGACTTGTTTATAGTTGTGTGATAAAACAGGTGAACAGGTTAACCCATAATGCCTTGCTTGCACAAAGAAAAAGGGGGGAATTGTTGCAGAATGACTTTAAGAGCAGAACCATAGAGTTCTGGAGGACTGTGCAAGCAAGGCAGGGGGTGGCCCCCGCAGGTGGCCAGAGACCGGACCTGGGAGGAGAATGTGGAGGAAGCTGTGGGGGCTAACCAATACTGTTATGCCAAGAAGGAGTGGCTGAATACTACCACTCCTATATATGTGTGAACTGCGTCACAAATAAACCAGAAGTTGCTTATCACCCATATTGGGTTGGCCTGTCTGCTTCTCCTCGCCGCTTACATCTACATATATATCTCTTAATTGTGATTGATATTACTTCTTAAGATCTGTGTGATTTAACAATTATTTATTAGTAATATATTAAAATATAGCTTATGTTCAGTATTTGCTTCGACCAGGACAATGAAGAAAATTTATTATATAGAAAGTAACATTCATTAACCCTTTTAACTACATGGATCTGGAATGTCTATGAAACTCTGCTTAAAAAAAATAAATTCTAGCATTTAATAATTTTTTGTTAACAACAATACTTTAACAAATTTTGGCTTTGCTTGTTTGAAAACCAACAAATTTCATCACTCATTTAGACTACAGTTTTTATCCCTACCCTGTGAGTTATGTATAGATGTCTGGGACAGATCTTGCCTTCTTGCCTTTATGTATAGGGGTCAATCCACCACAATAACCCTAGAACTAGGTCAAGTCTGTGGCTAGAGAGCAGTAGACAGTGAAGAAAGCAGATTTATGAGTCAAAAACAGTGAAGTAAAATAGCCTAAGTTTGAAGATGTGAATATCCTGATTGTTATGCAAATAAATCTGTGTTAAAAAGCAAGGAACAAAAAAATGCACACAGTTGGAGACTGAATGCTTAATTCAACATACTAGTTTCAGACTAATGTTATGTCTTTTATATGAGCGGCATCATGCTGACATGAAAGTGTAATAATGAAGGTTAAACTTCAAGCGTGGCATTTGACCGTGACAAAAATGTCCTAGAAAATTCTTGCATAATGCTTGCAAAAAGTTCAATTTTCAGAAGTGCCCAAGTCATTAAGGAGCCTAATCCTGTAAAGAAGTTCTAATTGTTTGGAAAATGACACTTAGTCTCAAGCTATTTGGATATTTTGAAAACTGCGTGCTCTGTAATGGATTGCCTTTAATGCATGGTGTATTCAAATTATTTTCTGCTGGCTAAGTAAAATAATAATGGCTGAAGTGTTTTATTCTGTAAGCTGAACTCAGCTGTGGAGTTGAATGTTACTTAATTTAAGGAAAATGTTAATATGACTGCAAATTTAAATTAACCTGAAAATGATTGCAAGTTGACCTATCATATTTAACTAGAAATTGAATTAAGGTCTATCTTCTATATTTACTTTAAAAAAAAAAAAAAAACTATCTTGTTAGATTACAGAGAAGGAGTAGATAATCACTGATTAAATCTGTTCATCATATTTCAGTGGCAAGCAGCAACATTTATACATCACCTTCCCACATAAAGACATAAATGTCCATTTGTCTTTCTGTCTTTCCACTTCTACACTTGTCTGTATCCTCATTCTCACAGTTCTTAGCATCTATGCCAACTCTGAGCAAGTCTGAGGGCAGGAAGTCCACAAGATAATCAGCTGAGATCTCAGGAATCATTCAAAAGGGACGAGTCATGCAAGTAAAAATTTGACTACAGCCTTATGCTGTTACCTTTATACATCAAGATATTTTAACCACAGAACTTCTGAAAAATAAATCTGATATTTTTATGCCATAAATATAATGTGTGTCATTGCTTTGCTTTTAAAATAAATAAATAAGTATATTTTTCTACGTTTTCTAAACATGGCTAATCTTTTAAATATGGAATTAAAAGCACTCAAAAAAATCTTTGATTATATCACATCATTAATAGGAAGTTATAATAATTTTCAAGCCTTTGTAGTTGAGCATTCCCTTAGCTGGATTTCAATTTTGCTAACAAAGACTGCTTAACAATGGACTTACATTTGGATATGGTATGTGTTTTCACTGGCAAATATGTAATCAGTGTACACTGAAGAAATCTACATATTAAACACAGAGATGAAATTATCACACAGGATCACAGGAATTTGTTGTGATGAAGAGAACTCCAGGTACTACAATGCAAATTCTCTTTGACAAGATTTCAGGTTTGTTTTTCTTGGTTTTCAGCTACAGCAGCCCAGCGATGACCTAGGACCTTTGTTTCTGAAAAAGTTCAGCCTTTTCTACCAAGTATTTTATTAGTGCAGATGAAAGTAAGAACACAATTTTATACTCCTTCGCTCATAGGTACTTACACCAGTAGAAGAGCTAACATCTCAGTGACAGATACAGGCTGGGTGGAGAATGGATTGACAGCAGACCTGAGGAGAAAGGCTTGACACATGACCAGCAGGTTGAGGAGGTAATTCTCCCCCTCTACTATGCTCTCCTGACCCCACCTGGAGTACTGTATTAAGTTCTGGGCCCCCCAACTTAAGAAGGACATGGACTTGTAGAAGAGAGTTAAGAGGAGGGCCACAAATGTGGAGCACCTCTCTTCTGGAAACAGACTGAGAAAGCTGGGCTTGTTCAGCCTGGAGTAGAGAAGGCTCGGGGGAGACCTTAGAGCAGGTAATTTTAAGATCCCTTCCAACCTAAACCACTCGATGATTCTATGATAAAGATAAAACCTTACACTCTTGTGTTTACATCGCAAGTCTTAGTTACTTCAGAAATTTGAACTGAATTCTCTACCTGATCCTCATAAGATCAGTTACTTTAGTACTGCTAGAGCAAACAGACATTTTGTAACAAACATGGAATATCTTCATTAATTTGGTTTGGAAGAAGTAACATCACTGAAAGGTTTTGATTATCAAATTTCTAGTTGTGCAAGGGCTAAAAGACTGAAAATAAAATTAATTAAGAGAAAAATCTAATCCATTGTCATTAGAAATGTATAGTCGTACTCACAAGTAATTATTAATAAGATATAAATCAGAATAATTTATGCTACCTTGCATTTATGCATCTCACTTGTTAGTGAATTTGAGTATAAATTAAATTAGAAAAGACTTGAATTAACAGTTTACACTAGTTTGGTCTTACCCTAAATTAAAATTTCTCTTCCTCTCTGATATGCAGCTTACATCAACTTTCACACATTGGTAGAGATCTAAGACAATATATGAGTGCATTATTTTCTGATTCGCAATTCTTAAAACCTCACAGCTAACCTGGTCTCTAAAATAAATGAAGAAAATGTAAATACCATGTAACTTTTACCATCACTGGTAAAAGCCACCGTAAGGTCAATAAAGAACAGATGCTCTTGGAATATCAGCAAAGAAGACACATCACAATCTTATGCTTGTTTCCACTGTCCAGTTAACAGGAAAAATATTCAAGTTAGTTGACATCAGACTAAATGTTGAACTGGAAAAGGTGCCAGTGGTATTCATGAACTTTAGTAATTATCATTAAACTAAGCTCTCAAGAAAGATATAACAAAATAACATAATTAACATTTGTTTTTAATTAGTATCACTGTTGCTATTAAGAAAAATGAAGGCCTGGAAAGAGTTCAAGAACAGCTGAGCTATCCTACTGTAATTACCACAACTCCCAGCAGTATCCTTCTCATCTGATTAACACCATGGCAGGACAGCTGTCCTAGCATGTATCTATCTGCCAGAGTCATGGGGATAAAGCAAAGGTGCTGACTGATAAACAAAAAAAGTGCCTTTAATGTTTAAAGTATCCTAAATTTGCAGCTATACTTCATTATTTATATGCACCCTAATTGAAGAGGTAAGTTTGGGGTAAGTGAGTAAAGGAGAGGAAGAAAGACTGCAGAAGTTAAATTTATACGATATGAAAGAATTTTCTGGAGAACAATTTTATTCCACCTACAAAAGCAGAGGAAATGCACTAAGTGATACAATTACAATGTCTTACTTTTTTAATTTTTTTTTTTTTCACTACAGTGGGGTATTGGTTTTGTATGGGCTAGAGTTAGCCTTCTTCATGGTAGCTTGCATGCTACTATGGTTTTGATTTATGATGAAAACAATGTTAATAACCCATTGATGCTTTAGCCATTGCTGAGCAGTGCTTAGGACAACACTATCTTGTCACTTAGGAAAGATCAGGGGTTAATTGTTCAGTGGTTAACAGATGAGATTTTCAAAGCTACTCAATCACTTTTAAGGGTTCTTCAGTAAAGCATAGTTCACTTCTACTTTGCTTTTACTTTACTTTTTTCTTCCTCTTCCTTTACCCTACTCCAACCTACATTTTAGAAAGAGTTTCCTTCACATCATCCCAGTGGATCCACAGAAATTTCTTTTCTGATGGCTTTGCATCCAATTTGACAAGGAGAACGAAGCCACTATCTGTCGTGGATATTTCATGCAATGTATGCTCTGCTTGTCAACAATTAGACTCCACAATGAGCCAGTTTATTGTTCTTAGTGAAGTCATGATGGCTAGCTATCACGTGCAGGGGCAATTAACTCCAGAGTTCTGCAGCAGAGAGAGGGATCCCAGAGTATAGAGGAGAGAGAGTTAGAGAATCCCCAAGGTAGGGCAGAGACACACCAGGAGCTGGCAGCCTCCACAAGAAAGAGGCCTGACAAGGCTCAGGTGGGGCCATGAGAAAAAGTTGCAACCCACCACTCCCATAAAGGGCAGCCCTAGGGAGTGTGAGTGATCAGGAGTGTTGTGATCAGAGCAGCCAAAGGGGTAGAGCACAGAAGCCAGGGTGAGGTGTAGCAGTTTGAATGGCAGTTTGAGTCAGAGAGTGCACATGGAGGGCACCTCTTCAAAGGGCGGGCATTTTACTTTCCTTTATAGCAGCTCTCCAGCACCTAAAAGAGGGCCTACAAGAATGAAAGGGCCTTGTGACAAGGGCATGTAATGATACGGCAAATGGAAATAGCTTTAAACTGAAAGACAGTAGATTTTGACTAGATATTAGGAAAAAAATTCTTCACTATGAGGGTGGTGAGACACCGGAACAAGTTGCCTGAAGCAGCTGTGGATACCTGAAGTGTTTAAGGCCAGGTTGGATGAGGCTTTGAGCAACTTGGTCTAGTGGGAGGAGTCCCTGCCCATGGCCAGGATGTCTGGACTAGATGAGCTTTAAGGTTCCTTCTTATGATTCTGTGTTGAAGAGCCTGTTAGATTGCTAAAGGAATGTTGAGGCACAGTATGCTCCTACTGAGAAAAGGCAATAGTCTTGTATTCCATTTTCCTTCCTTTTCTTTTTCTTTTATTTTTATGGATTTTTGCAGAATGCCTGTCAATACGGTATCTTAATGGCAAATCAAGCTGATCTCTTGCTGCATCTCGATCTCTGCTCTACATAGTCCTGAGCTATGCCTTGATAAGGAAACATCCTCTGTGAAATTCATATGAGGAACTTCGAAAATGTATGATGGCTATTCTTTCTCTGACAGTATTTCTAGCCTGGCACTGAAGTGTCTTGCTAGTTTCAGAAATCTGTTAATGGGGCTATTTTCTCCCTGAAACTAAAAGCAGTGTTGCAATGGTGGAAATAGGTGCCACACTTGAGAAGCAATTTCTGTTTCTGTGGAATATCCTGGTAAATTCTCACTTAAGAATTTAATTTATTCATTATAAAGGAAAAGAGAAATAAGGAGGTAATTTTGGTTGTCTGGAGGCAATGGGAAATCTTCACAGGGTCTGGAAAAGACAAATATTCTTATATTCCTATGGACACCTGAAAATAATACAGAAGTTGAAATGCATGTGGCAGTATCTGTCTATCAGATTCCAGTCTAGAATTCACTATCAAGTGTTAAGGACCTGGTCTCTCTCCCTGCAGAGTCCATGGAGACAATTAGGGCATGTTTACATGGATGAAATTGGTATGATTTCAGGTACCCTGCCCCAAAAGCATAAATTTTGGGCTTGATCTCGTCCTACCACTAACAAGTGACTGGATAAGAGGCAATGACTGCAAGTTGTGCCAGGGGAGATTTGAACTGGACATTAAAAAAAAATTCTTAGCGAAAAGGTTTGCCAGGCATTGGAACAGGTGTGCAGCAGATGACAAACAAACTGTAGAGCATGGCACTTCTGCTTCTCTAATTCATCCAGCCAGTGCTGTTCATCTTGCATATTTATTGGAAAATTATGCAGGTGTCTACTGACAGATTAGTTACAGAAGCATTTAGGGACAAAATGTACCTCCAATTACCCTTCCACAGTCTCCTTAAGTCAGTGAGACTGGTTTAGCATTACTGATGCGACAGTGAACAGAATCTGGTCCAGTCTTATTGTTTAGCATAAGTGAGGCAGAATTACTGAAGATTTACAGCTGAAGTTTGAAGCTCCTTCCATGTTAAGCTTCTGTTTCAGCAAGTTGGACCTGAAATTTCTAGCTGCCTTGTGACTTAAAGCAGAGAAGCAAACCTCTTGCCTCATTGAAGAAAATGGCAAAAGACACATTGATTAAAACTGGGCAGAGGTTGCATCTCAACAAGACGTTGCATCTCAGCAAGAACCAAGTTGTGTAAGCCAATTATCCTATCAGAATGTTTCCAGTATTGGCTTTCATAGGTCAGAGCTCAAACTGGGATGTTTGGATACCTGAAATTGTTCATGATATAAAAGGTCAGTACATCTTAAATGATCGGTTAAATGCTTTATTATGTCTTTCAGAATAATTTAATTAAGCCTTAGAATTACTTTTATTTCTGTATATTCTATTTGGGACTTCACTTGTCAAGCTAAACAAATCAAAAATAATAATAAAAAAATAAAAGTATTAAGGAGGGTCTGAGACCATTTTCTCTGCCTTTTAAAGGCTTTGTGGGAAAATGGGATGATTTGTCTATATTTGTGCATTTTCAAATCAGTGGTGATGGAATGAACTGTAGTTTGATGATCGTGCCTTTGAGCAGAGCACTTTATATTTAATTCTTCCCTCAGTTTGTACTAGATAATTATGTGTGAGGAGTTTTATTCTTTGCTTTCAAAGACTTGTCAGTGTGTGGGATGACAGCACTGAGAAATAGAAAAGTTATTTTTAATTGATTCCAGCATTGAACACTCCTCTGGACATAGATGGTATCCACAATAACTTGATTCCCATTGACCCTGAGTATGCACTCAAAGTAACAAAGATCCTGGTCAACCCTACAGGTTGGTTTGCACATTTCCACAAAACTTTCAAGATACTTCTGTTTTTAAAACAGAAGTAATGATAAATTGCTGGCAATTTCAAAGCACATCATCCAGGTTGTTGCATGTCAGTTGGTAGGCAGCCAAGTACTGAAGTAGTTTCTAGTTTATCCTCTTGTTGTGGTTTAAACTCTGTCAGCCACACAGTCTCGCTCGCTCACTTCCCCCCCCCCCCCTTCTTCCCTGCTCCTGGAGGGATGGGGAGGAGAATCGAAAGAATGTAACTCCCACAGGTTGAGATAGAAAGGTCCGGTAACTAAGGTATAACACAAATCGCTACTGCTAACAGCAATAATAGTAATTATAAGGGAAATAACAAAGGAAGAGAATGTGACACCACGAGCCAACCGAGCCTGACCAAGCAGTGAGTGCCCTTTCAGGTAACTGCCCCCAGTTTATATACTGGGCACAATGTGCTGTGGTATGGAATACCTCTTTGGCTAGTTTGGGTAAGGTGTCCTGTTTCTGATTCCTCCTGGCTTCCCCTCCTCCCTGGCAGAGCATGAGACTCAGAAAGTCCTTGGGCAGACTAAACATTTGAGCCGTAACTAAAAACATCGGTGTTATCAGCGCTGTTCCCAGTCTGAAAGTCAAAACCACAGCAATGCACCAGCTACTAAGAAGGAGAAAAAATGACTGCTACTGCTGAACCCAGGACACCTCTACAGGGAATTTTTATGCAAAACCACAGCTCATGAGCACTTTATGTAAATAATTCGCCTAACTTTCTATGTTTGCAATTTATCCTTTCTGTGAACTACCTTTGGGTATGGGCAGTAAAGGCAGAGTGTAATTGGACCACACTACTAATAAAGTTCTATCCTGGCCCTATTTTCTGATTTTTATTTCACTTTAATCCAAGTCCCTCAGGTTTAGAAGTGATCTTGAAGAGTTGTAATAATAATTTCTGCATGCCATTTAGAGTTCTTTTGTACCACTGTTGCATGTAGTTCACTTATTATATCATATGCCGTGAAAAAGTTTGGTAACTCAGCCAATTAGAACTTCAAGATTAGCAACAGAGTTCTTCCAAGGTGCTATACCTACAGCAGATGTTTGCTTCAACATGATGAACTCAGGAAAAGGCTGAAGCTGCAGTACTCTTAAACTGAATGGAGAAGACTCCAGTTTATATTGTTATATTAAACTTCCAAATTGTCAGAAGATGTGCAAGTGTCCAAACATTTGTCCACAGATATTCCTGTTATTTAAAATGTCTGTTCTCTGGTTATAGAGTATTTAATTCTACTATGTAAAAGGAAACAGAAGAAGCAATTGGAGCAGAAATAACTGAAAGTGCCTAGAATCTGCCTAGGAGGTAAGGCAGTCTCCTGAAAGACAGTAAATGCAGAGTTCAGTTCCTTTGAACAAAAAGGAATTGTACTTACCAGCAAACTATAGGATAAAAAAAAAAAAGCTAAGGCCACATCTTTGTTTACTCTGTTTCATCTTGTTTAGAGTCCTACTGGTAGCCTCAAAGGGAGTGGAGATATCTGTGATGACACAATTCCTTATGGGGAGAGCTTTTAGAAATTTGTTTATTAACAACACAGAAATTCTTTAGAATTTAGATGGATTACAGATGCTGAAAAGACCCTATTAATGGCCTTCAGGATGTACTTAATGTGTGGTAGAAGATTAAGAAAGAATCAGATTGTAAAGATATCTCATATAACCCCCTCTTCAGAATCATCCTCCAAGTCAACATTTCTGATAAGGTTTTCAGCTGTTGATGGGAACTTCTGTATCTACTTATTCTAACCTAAAACATCTTGTTGGTGACATACCCCTGCAAAGTGTTAGTCTGTTTTGCTGCAGACTGTTAGCTGTGTATTGAACAGACTGAGATGTTCTTACTTAAATCTAAACCATTGCTTTCTTCCTGAATCTTACCAAAACTAAAAGAAATTTAATTTTTTCTATACATAACAATTTTCTGAAAATATCACGTCTAAAGTTCATTATACAGACTACTTTGTGTAAGTACAATATTTGAAGCAAGAATTTCAGAGAAGGAAACTAAAGGTGGTGGTGGCGACTAAATAAATTAGCAAATAGCAAAAGATAACTTGTAAAGAGAGATTTTTCCACCTGAATCTGAGTCTTGGAAGACTTTGACTTCCTCTTGTACACTTGGAATAGGATAAGTTCTTGTAGCAGTTCTGAAAGCTGAGATGTAAAACAAATTGAAATGCTGTTTGCCTAAGAGCTAGTACTAAAGGTTATTTAAACTTGCTTTCATTTGTTCCTCAGGGACTTCACTTTTTGTGACACCCGAGTCTGTATTTGTGCATTTTAATAACAAGGTGAGTCCTGGTGTTGTAGTACATGTAATTCAATAGGCAAATCTGCAATCTGAAAATACTTCTCTGGTATACAGACAGTGATGTGTCAGAGCACTGCAGGGGCTGGCAGCTCCCCGGGGCTGGGCACCAGCAGTACCAGGGGTTCCCCTCTGTGGGTCATGGCAGGGTCTGGCAGCAAAGGCCCATCTCACTGCCTCAACCAAGCAGGTCATGACATGGCAACAACTCAGGCTGGGTCCAGTGACAGAGCCTTGGGTGGGAGCAGCTTAGTCCTGGACCTAAGCCCTGGCAGCCAAATCCGGGGGAGGGGAGCATGCTTTGAAGGATATGCAGGTAGGCTGGCATGTAGTGATGCTTCAAGTCACATAGGTGGACTTGGTTACTGGAGAAATAAAACAAATTGTTATTATGAAAGTGAAATGTTGTTTTAAAGAAAGTAAGCAATAACAGCATCATCTTACTGTTTGCAGTTGAAAGTTACACCTGCCAAGATAGACACAATCCCCTGTTTTTTTTCCACTGCATTCAGCGTGATTATGGACTGATTTGCTCCACAATCCTCTGTCAGTGCTTGTGTTCTGTTTTAGTGATACATTGATTTCTTGATAATTCTGTTTTACTGATTTCCTTTGGAGGAAAAACCATCACTGCTGTTTTTTCTCTCTGTTTTTTCTCCTTTTACACAAAAACCTGCTTGGAACTTTACTTATCACAGCTGTTGTCTTGAAAGGAGGCTGGAGTAAGTGACCTACCAAGGCCCTGGTCTTCCACTTTCACAGAATGCACTGGTACTGAAGGGGAAGTATGGGGATGCAAACAGTTGTGCACGCACCTAGCTCCCTGACACTCTGTCTATACAGTGGTACGAAAAAGTAGGAAAACTGTAGGTTTGGTAAATTTCTCAGCTCGCATTTCTGTTTCTTTATTCCTACTTACATCCTATGTGTGGAAAAGCAAATTAGCCACATATGGAATAGGGAAAACTATCAGCTGAAATCTGTGAAGTATATTCAGTTTACGTCAGCTGGGGAATCTGCCTCAGCATGTTTGATAACATTTGGCAGAAAAAGCAGCAGTTTGAACTGCAAGTATTTTCCTATGCTGCTATGCTTACCTCCTCAGATATTTACATTATGGGCAATTGAATTAATTTCCTGGAAAAGACCACTCTTGAAACACACATAGCAGGTGCTTCTTCAACTTAGTTTACATTAATTGCTTTCTCTGCTACTTCAAGAGTCAGTGAAACACATTATTTTACAATTAACCTGTCTTGTCACAATGGTTACTAAGTGGATCTTGTTTATCCAAGATGCCAGTAACTGCTGATGTATTTACTTTGTGAGCTAACGAAGAGGGCTTCAACAGATCAGGGTGTCAGATTCAGATCCTGTGCTGAAAACATATTCACTGGACAGGCAAAGCTAGAGATTTGTAGATCAGTTTCTTCCCAATTAAGAGAGTGAGAAAGACTAGGCTCAGTGAAAAAGATCAACTATTGACTCAACTGCAGTTTGTCCATTTAGCTATGAAGTGAGCATAGATGCAATTAAACAAGCTATAATGTATTCTAACAACAGTATGGAGCTTACAGGTACTATTTGTTAGCTGCACAAGTATTAAACTGTAATTGACATAATGAAAAAAAAAGTTTCTGTGTCACTGGCTACATTTGTGTTATTTTTGCTCGGTTTTCTTTGTTTCGCTTTGATTTGGGTTTGTTGTTTTTTTTTTTCTTTTTCCTGGTGATGATGAGGTGCTGCAAATTTGAATCCTGCTACACTCACTGGCTAAACAGTACAACTCAGCTTCAGTCAGTACGCGGGTATTCACAGCTGTGACTGGGTTTTACATACTCCTCCTGTTTCCACACCCCCTCTACTTAAGAAAACAAAAATTATAAAAAGCAAGAACTAATGACAACTGAAGCAGTAGAAATAAAACAATTGTCTGAAGTGTAAAAAATAAATAAAAGACCTGGTATTACAGATCCTTGAGAGATCATCCAATACAAAGATCCATTTCAAGAAAATACTTAACCATGTCTTTTCCTTATGTGTATGTTTCTCCTTATTGACCTCAGTGAGATAGAGCAATGCATCTGAAATACAGATAAATCTAATTACTTTGCTGGAGAAAGAGATGCTTTTTAATGGAGGTCTTGGTATTAAATTGTATTTAAAAATTACTAGATTTTATTACACATTTGTTGGTTTATGTTTTTTTTGTGTGTGTGTGTGTTTTTTTTGTTTTTTTTTTTTCCTTAAAATATTGCCTGATTGAGTGCCTTTAAGGTTATCCAAAGTCTTGTTGTGACGTTTATGGTTGTTTTGAACTGTGCACCTCAATTATAATTATTCAGTGATTTCCTACAGTGGGGAAGTCAGAACAGGTTTGATAGTAAGGAAGTGTAAGAGAGACCAGCACTGATAGTGAAAGATGAATAAGCCTTTTAAAAATCTGACATTTGAGATGTGTAGCTTCTTTAAAAGCCTGTGTGTGGGTATATCTGGCTCAGCTTTATCTGATCAGAAAAACAGGTATTTTGTAAAAATACACTGCTAAGAAAAAATCAGAACCAAACAAACACTTTTCTAGAATAATTTCAGTATAGCAATACTGAGGGGCTTAATGGCATACGAAAACTCTCCTCTCCCAAATAAGTTATTTGAAATGTGGACTTAAAATGTGGTTAGCATTTATAAAGCTCACCATTTGTACGTCCATAAAGAGAAATGCTCTCCTCCTACCAAATCTTTACTATTATCCTAAAGGTTTTTGCTAGGGTGTGGGGAGGGTAAGGCCTGATGGTGGCCTGAATGCTTAAAGGTCCTAATTCCCCAAAACTAGTCACCTCCCTTTCTTTGTACTGTTGTTTCCAGTTTTCCAATATATTTAGCATTCCTAATGGAATTTAAGTTAAAGAAATATCCCAGTAGCAAAGAAACCTCATTTAAATGTAAAGTTTACAAGTCACTTCTGATCTCTCCTTCTGCAGTTTTTAAACTACTGCAAGGGGTTTTATTACAGAGTAGATAACTGATCAGACTATCTGCATAGAGCTAAACATGAAACAAAAAATGTTACCTAAGAGGTAACAACAATATGCCTAGCTCTTATCCCTATTAATTTTGTGTTGAAAAGTACCTGTTCTCGTAATGAAAGTGACAGCAGACCAATTTCATGTGCTTTTGAAAATGTTATTTCAGATGTTTCATCAAAATTCCAGCTCAGGTTTCAACATCATTCTGAAGTTTATCTTAAGCTCTCCCCCTGACAAGGTTTTAGGGATTGTACTCAAATATACCACTAGGGTAGAAGTTTTCATTAATACATATCTTTCACAGTTTTTATTTGCACAGCACTACATATTTGAGCCTTCCAGACTGTATCAAGTGCAAGGGAATGGAGTGATCCATTGGAAGGGTGTCATAACCGTACAAGTGTTTCTGTAATGTGTTGAGAATCAAAGTCAGTTCTGGGAAGGTAATTTTTGCAATAGATAGTCTGCTAATGATTGCTTATGGCTTGTTGATGCTGAAAACATAAGACAATCTGAACTAAAGAAAGAACAGCAGATTTACAAGATGTTTCCGATAGTTTCTACCAAATGTATATGCTGAGAAAGTGTTCATGGTGAGAGTGGTAAACTAAATCAAGTTGGTAAAAAGAGACTCTGAAATCTCCTGTCTGTGGAGGTTTTCAAACTCACCTGGATAAAGCTCAGGTTAACCTGATCTAACCTCATCTTATTCTGCTTTGAGCAAAGGATTAAACCAGATAATCTCAGCAGACTCCTTTCATGCAAAATTATACTTGGATTCTACCACTTCTGTGTTCTTAAGCCTGTCAACATTTCCAATGCAAATGACTGTTTATAGCTGTACTGGTTTTGGCTGCCATGGAGTTAATTTTCTTCACAGCAGCTCATATGGTGTTGTTTCAGATTTGTGACCAAAACAGTGTTGATGATACAGGGATGTTTCAGTTACTGCTGAACAGTGCTTATGGAGTCAAGGCCTTTTCTACTTCTCGTACCACTCCACTGACAAGTAGGTAGGGGGTACACAAGAAGTTCGGTGGGGACACATCTAGGACAGCTGACCCCAACTGACCAAAGGGATATTCCATGCAATATGGTGACATGCTCAGTATATGAAGTTGGTGTAGGAAGAAAGGAGGGGTAGAAGTTTGAAGTAATGACATCTTTATTTCCAAGTGACTATTACATGTGATGCCCCATTTCCCTGGACATAGCTGAACACCTACCTGCCAATGGGGAGTAGTGAATGAATTCCTTATTTTGTTTTGCTTGCCTGCACAGCATTTGCTTGCCCTATTAAACTGTTTTTATCTCAACCCACAAGTTTTCTTACTTTTACTCTTCCACTTCTCCCCCTCTTCCCATTAAGAGGTTTAAGTGAGCAAGCGCCTGGGTGGGGTTCAACTGTCTACTGGGCTAGCCCACAACAATAGTGACACATTTCTACATTCCAAAAAAAAGCTTTGAAGCATACCATCGTTTACTTTCCTGTGTAAAGGAGACCTATGTGTAGCATTGACTTTATATAGAGATATTATTCTGAAGAGACTAGAACTACTGATGAATACCACTGTTTCCAACAGGGTAGCTTTCAAATTGGTAAAATCATCTTCCTGCAACAATAAAGCACTTACTAACAACTACAATTAATTAGAATAAAATGTAAGTGTTATTATATTTCCTTTCCAGAAGTATTGCCCTCTTAGGCAATAAGAGTAGTTTCAATTATGGAATATATAGCCACCAGGAGTTCACAATATTATAACAACTATTTTGCCTATTTTTATTTTAATAAGCAGGTTGAGCAACTTTGATTCAAAACAGTTTAATTACTCTAAAGCACTTCTGGAAACAGAACAAATGGTAGTTTAAGTTCTTTGCAAGTTGATCTGGCACTGCTGGAAGCTACTGTAATTAGTACATCTCCAAAAGCATTCTTAAAGTTATTTTCCTCAGCTTCAATTTACTACAGTTTATTAGGGAGTCTATTATTTATGCACTCCCTTGGGCCATTTAACATTTGATTCGGTTAATGAAAATCTTCATCTTAATTAACAATACTGAAAGATCCCTTCCCTTCCTTACCCCACAAAATGAATAAGCCTTAGAAATTATAACCCAGAATAATATAATTTTGGAGTTATTAAAATCAAAGACTTCCAACTGCATCATTTTGTACTGTCATCAAAATTTCTTGAACGACACTTAGTGAAATTTCATATAATGTGCGTATTTTAATGCCCTACCCTTCTCCCTTCCTTCCTACTGCCTCTCTTCCTGCCTCCAAATTCTGCAATCTTTGATCAAATACAAGGGAAGAACTCATGATAATGACAATCAATTTCTTTTGTTTCTCCAAACCTTTATTTAAACACTGCAGTATGAGAAAGCAAAAGGCAAAGTCTGCACACTGACTTACATTGATACTTGTATGTCTACTCCAATACAGGTTTCCTTGCACAGGATTTCCAAATATTCTGAGCTAAAGGAGAGATTGGTTTCTTACATGCTGCACTAGTTTCAAATAAACTGTACTGGGTTAGCATACTGGTGCAAGAAGAATTTAGACTTCTGATATCTACTGGTTTCTCTGGGCTGTTTATCTGGAGAAAGCTCACAACAGCATGCTGGAGCAGCTGAGAAATTCTGTGACCATAAACAAGAAACTACAAGAATGCAATAAAAGATCATGTCTTGTGTTCTGCTGTAAAGTAGATTTTGCTGCCTTTGCCATTGGTGATCTTCCTAATCACCAATGCAGTCACTGTAAGTCTAAAATGCTGTGAATATGGTAGAGCTGATGATAGTGTTTTGTTTAGTTTTTTTTTTTTTTTTTATGGTGGTGTGCTATTAATTGGTGAGCGGTTAAACTTGTGGGTCATTTTTTGCCATCCAATACTTCTATCTGGCACTATTTTCAATAATTTGATTCCATGTTGGGATGGGAGAAGACAGCTTGTTCGCATGTCTTCATGCTGTGTTTTTCTTGGTAGCTAGACTGGAACAAAGAGACGTATGGAATGGATCTATGTCAGACAAATGGGATGGGAGAGTACACCTGAGAAAAAGAGGTGGAGGAGAGACATGAGTTTTCTCTGACTTTATTACTTTTAGCCAGACATCTTGTGGCACATACCTAGTTCTGCAATGTGGATAGGGTCACACCTGGGGAGGTGGGCCCTCAAGTAATTGAGATTGGATAATACAGGCATACCTAGAGGTGACTCACAAGGTGACAGAGGTGTAAGATAAAGGACCAGTTCAGTGTCTCCTGTTTGGATTTTAGAGATCTGCTGTGTACGTATATCTGAGTTGTGACCTTTTGTTCAGTAGAAAATTCCTAATAAGTACATTTTGCATGACATTTGATATCTCGCAACATTATACCAAGCAATTTCTTCAGGATTTGGTGTAGGAGGCACATTCTGTATGTTCTTGACATTACTGTATGTTCTTGAAAACCTGTATAGCTTTATTGTATAACCTAAAAGACAGGTAATGATAAATCTAAGTATTTGTATTTGCTTTTCATAAGATGCATATTTTTAGAGGAAAATATAGATATATGAAGGAGGGGGAAACCAAGAATCTGCTAAGTAATTCCTTCATGTAAATTATAGCCATAAATGCTGTTACTCTGTAAATTGAATCAAATTGCTTAATTTCCCTGTAATTTTGAAGATTAAGGAGTGTGCAAGCAGTGACATGAAGACATCAAAACTTTATCACAAATCTTTCTGTGTGCTCTTTAATTGCACATTATTATCTGGTCTTACCAGAGAGTTGTGTCAAGGGATTTATCTGTGTGATATAATCTGCTACTATGGAAGAAAAGGTAATGGAACTCTTATGCACAGAAACTGAGACACTGTCCTTTATTGTGCAGTCTCTCCAAAGACTCTTGTGTATTCATAGTATATCCTTTGTCATTTCAAGTATAATCTGTAAAAAAAAAAAACATAAGAAAGCCACATAACCTTACAGAAATCACCATGAGTTCTACAAGCGTTGAAGCTTTTTCCTAAAACTATTTTGTAGCGATAAAAATGAGTAATTTGATCCAATACAAACTAAAGAGTGAGATATGATGATAACTATAACATAGTAGGAACTATTTTGTGACAGAACTCATCAATAGTATGATGCAATGTTTTCTCACTTCTTTAAAGCTGCTTTGAGAGGAACGAAGCTTTTAGTGATGAAACCTAAAAGATTTTGTAGAAGTCCATCTCTTTGTTTTTGAAGACCAAAGTTTTTTCAATGCATTTCCTCCATCCCTGCTGTGATGGCTTTTGGGTACTCTCTGGCCATTTCCATAATAAACTTCTTAGGCTGACTTTTCATTTTTATTTTACAATGTCTTAACTGCATTAAATTTTATCTTCCTTTCCTTGAGGCATATATGGAAAAACTAGAGAAACGAAAAGGACTGATTCATTATCATAACCCTATTACTCATTCCCTGTCTTGTTAGTGGTGGGTGCCTGTGTCAAAACGTCATGGGACATCAGTTTGTAACACTGAAGTTTAAGGTTGTGTTTTGTTAAGTTTTTCTTTTTCCTCATGCCAGTGTTCACTGACTTTGGCAGAGGTTTTGTTGGTTGCTCTTCTCCTTCTTACTCCTAAAATCTTGTGCCTATACTCCAAGTTGTCTGCCTGGAAGCCAGACAGTGCTGTGCCTGACTCTGAAAATTTGCATAGGCAAAGTGCCTCAGTAATGGAGCTATACAGGCACCAGGCTACGGCTGATATTTTTCCTGACCTGCTTGGAGTCTGGGCAGAATATTTTAAGTCAGTTTCCACCCACTCAAGTAGACATGTTCCTATGGAAATGAGAGGGCTATTTGGTTAACTGTTAGTTTGTCTAGACTTGCAATAAATGATCTGGCTTGAAATCTAATGCTAATTTTTTTAACACAAAACATGTTATTGGTAACCAGGATTATTATTTAATATTCCTATCAAAAAGCAATGCAGTAGAGGATGTCAAAACTTAATATAAACCAGAGAAACTGGTGATAGTTGATCATGCCAAAAAAAACCTCACAGATACACTAAAAATGCCAAATTCACAGTTCTTCATGCTGTTGACAGCTGATTTTTTTAAAAATAGCGGGTTTTTTAAGCAAAATATGTAAGCTTGTTCTTGCTTGAGTGTCAAGAAATTGTCACATAAGAGCATTTATTTTTATGGTCTCATACTTGGAGCTTTCTGGTACTTTAGCAATTTTATCTCTTACAAAGTAAGTGACTGGGTTGAGGTAAGAACAGTTAAATAACTAAAGTATAATACAGTGATAAAAGAGATAATACCAACAATAACAATACTAATAATAGAAAACAACAAAAGAAAAAAAGAAATGAAAGCTCAGAAAACCTAAGTGATGCATAATTATTCACCATCAGCCGACCAATACCCAGCCCAATGTGAGCAGCAATTGATCCTTTCCAGGTTAACTCCCCCCATATACTGGGCATGACATGCTGTGATATGGCATACCCCTTTGGCTACTTTCTGTCAGGTGTCCTATCTCTGCTCCCTCCTGGCTTCTTGTGACCCTCTTTAATGGCAGAGCACAGGAAACCAAGTAGTCCTTGACTACTCGGAGTAAGCACTACTTAGCAACAGCTAAAACATCAGTGTCTTATCACCATTATTCCCAGATTAAAGCCAAAACACAGCACTGTACTAGCTACCAGGTATAAAATTAACTCAGTCCCAGCTGAGACCAGAACACTTTGTAATCCTTGTAGTAATCTACATGATATTATTGAGAAAAAATGGACACCTAAGCTCTTGCTCAGGCATCACAGCAAAGGTGAAACTGCCTCATAATTTGAGTTACAGGATAAACCTTCCTTTGTATATTCTGATCCATGGCCCTTGAATTGACTCTAATTGTAATTTATGACTCTCTGTTCCTGGGGAATTTCAAAAGACTTTTTTTCTATTTTCATATGTAGTTTTGATCTTTCTCTTCCATAATTAGAATGATTTTTTTAATAAGAGATCTATAATCGTGTGATATTTAACACAAAAGTTTATTTACATGTTATATACAATTATTCTATTTAATGTTATTTCCCTTAAGGAACATTCTTTTTATAAGACACCTGCTTCAAATTAGGGTATAGCAATGCTTTATTTACATTGTATGTGATTAAAGTCATTCTGCATAAGGAACTTCCACTCATACAGGTACTAAAAAAGGACATCTAAACACAAAGAAGGCAAAATTATAAGTATTTACTACCATTAAAATGAAAGGAGGATTCTCATGGGTAGAAGAGAGATTTTAAAGAGTGGGAGAATTGCCTGATTTTAAAACTTAAGATAAATCAATCTACTGCCTTCACAATTACAGAGTCTTTTAATTTATCTCAGGTTGGTTTAGTGTCACCTATTTGTGGAAGATGTAGTGTTAAAATTATGTTTCTTAAGATTTTAAGGGCAGGCTTTTCTATTTTTAGAAGTATTTATGACAACAAACAAATCCACATTGTTCTAAATTTAACTGATCAAGATTCTTTAGAATACCATTAGGCAGAAAAGACTTCAATGCTATATTTGCTCAGGTATAGAATGAATGGGGCTTTTCTGCTTTTTATTTCTCAAACTATGGATTGGTTATGACTGTATGGATTTGTTTTTACACTAGCAGATTTGTTTTTACGCTAACAGATTACAAACATACAACAGAATGAGCAGGCTAAGGGGAATGGTGAAATCCCAAAATGGGATAATTTTAGAAGAGTTCTTAATTTATTATACCAAACTTCTCTGAAACTGAGAAGGACATTGTAGGAAATTCTGATATGGGTTCAGAACAAAATCCCTCTACCTGTATAAGAGTCTTCAGATTTTTTTTTAAAACTCAGACCATCAAAAGAAAATCTGTTGGTATGAGGTTTGATAGTTTTTTGTTTTTTTTTTTTTGTCTTTTTTGTTTTGTTTTGTTTTTTTTTCGGTTGGTTGGTTGGCTTGTTTTTTTTTTATCTTTGGCCATGAATTCCAGAAGAATTAAACTTTACAGGAGAAGCTACTAGTAAATACAGGGAATTTCATAAACATCTTTAATTTTACAATTTTGCAAATTGAAATAAGCCACCTACACAAGCCTAAATCACTCAGATACATTTTTTTAATTGTTTATTTCAAGTAAATTTGAGTGCTAAATCTTCAATACACTAATGTAGAAAAATAAAATTCTAACACTATAGGTCTGGCCCTGAAATTGTTAAGAAAAGATCACCAATATATTTAACTCCTAATGAGAGCAAATTTGTTCGCTATTTGTTGGAGACACTCATCAACTTGCAAGATCAACAATACAGAAATAAACCATAATTAAAGCCTTATATTGACACTAGATATCCAGGTCTTTTGTGAAATGTGATGAAAGCTTTTGGTGCTTTGATGAGAAGTAAAAGGTAAGATTTAAGATCTGAGCTCATTTTAAAAGAGCAAACTAATTGTTCTTATTCATTATAATCTCATCAGAAGTATTTCTCAAACTATGTGTCACTTTCCTTGAAGCATTTTTACATCTGATTTCAGTTCTGCTAAAGAGAATATAAATTTAATAATAACACTAAAATAAATGAATTTGTGTGAATTAATTTAAGCTTGCTGCAATTATACAAATTTAATGTCTAATATATGCTACATTTGGATAAAGTAAGAGAATAGAATTACACATTAAGTTGGTTTCTTTAGTTAGGAAAATTAGCAAGGGCTATTTTCTATTCATTTGGTGTAACTATTCATTTAGATGCAGCTAAAGTTCTATTCTTCTGAGAGACTAGGCATTAATAAAGATATATTGTATTTCTAAAGCTAATTTATCATTTTAGTTTATTTATAAACTTAAACAAGGACTTCTTTTTAAAAATATATTTCAACAGTAAGTCATTTACTGAACTTTGTTATGGAAATATGGAAAAAATGGTTTTCCTAGTTCCATTTTATTTATTCCTTTATTTTCAGTATGATTTATTGAACCAAATCTTTTATGTAAAATAATTCTCTTTGATTTTCAACATGCTGAAATTAAAAACAGACCAAAAGAATTAAGATTCATTCCTATAGTAAAAGAATATAAAGAGAGGGTAGCCTGTCATTCATTACAACATGCATTGCACAGACAGAGAGAACATAAAAAATTATTTCTAATTTCTACAGCCATTATTATTTTCTTACTCATACATATTATAGAATCATAGAATCAACTAGATTGGAAAAGACCTTTAAGATCATCAAGTCCAACCATTACCCCAGGACTGCCAAGACCACCACTAAACCATGTCACTAAGGGCTTCATCTACATTACTTTTAACACTTACGGTTCATATGGTTCATTCTGGTTCGTACTGGAACATATGGTTCCAGGGACGGTGACTGCACCACTTCCCTGGGAAGCATGTTTCAATGCCTGATCACGCTTTGGTGAAGAAATTTTTCCTGATATCCAATCTAAACCTCCCTTCCACTGGCGCATTTTGAGGCCACTACCTCTTGTCCTATCATTTGTTACTTGGGAAAAGCGACAGACCCCCACCTCACTACAACCTCCTTTCAGGTAATTGTAGAGCAATAAAGTCCCCCCTGAGCCTTCTGTTTTCCAGGTTAAACAACCCCAGTTCCCTCAGGTGTCCCTCATAAGACTTCACCAGCTGCATTGCTCTTCTTTGAACCTGCTCCAGCAACTCAGTATCTCTCTTATAGTGAGGGACCCAGAACTGTGTGGGGGCTCACTAGTGCCTAGTACCAGGGGATGATCACTTCCCCGGTCCTGCTGGCCACACTATTTCTGGTACAGGTAAGGATGCCACTGGCCTTCTTGACCACTTGGGCACAAGCTGGCTCATGTTCAGCCGGCCACCAATCAACACCCTGATGTCCTTTTCTGATGAGCTTTCCGGCCACTCTTCCCTAAGCTTGTAGCGTTGCATGGGGTTGTTGTGGCCCAAATGCAGGACCTGGCACTTTGCCTTGTTGAAGCTCATACCATTTGCTACAGGTTATAATTGAATTTTCTTCGTATAGTTTGAATCTTACAGGCCTACTTCATATTGATAACAAAGACTGCATCTCTGAGAAATTAAAAGGAAGTGATGACAGTGAAGATGAAATTCATACCATGTTCATAGAAACATAGAATGGTTAGGGTTGTAAAAGACCTTAGATCAACTAGTTTCAAACCCCCTGCCATGGGCAGGGATGCCCCACATTAGACCATGTTCCCCAAGGCTCTGTCCAACCTGGACTTGAACACCACCAGGGATGGAGCATCTACCACTTATTTGGGCAACCTGCTCCAGTGCCTCACAATCCTCACAATAAAGATATCTATCTTATATCTATCCTGAACTTCTCCTGATGAGTCTACACCCATTACCCCTTTTCCTATCGCTACAGTTCCTGATGAAAGACTCCTCTCTGGCATCCACTTTCCCTAAGTCCAGGTAGACAACACCAGTTGCTCTGTCCCTATCCATCAGTTCTGTAGCTCCATCACAGAAGACCAAATTGGTTAGGCATGATTGCTTTTGGTGAAGCCATGCTGCCTGTCATCAACCACCTTGTTGATTTTCATGTGCCTTAGCATGCCTTCCAGGAGAATCTGCTCCAAGATTTTGCCAGGCACGGAGGTGAGACTGACTGGTCTTAATTTCCTGCATCATCCATTTTCCCCTTCTTGAAAATGGGGGTTATATTACCCTTTTTCCAATCGTTGGGAACTTCACCTGACTGCCACGATTTTTCAAATATGGTGGACTGTGGCTTAGCAACTTAATTTGCCAGCTCCTTCAGGACCCATGGATGGATTTCATCAGGTCTCATGGTCTTGTGTACATTCAGGTTCCTAAGATGATCTTGAACCTGATCTTGAACCACAACAGTGGGCCTGGGGTCTTCATTCTCACAGTCCCTGCACCTGCCTTCCAACATTTAAGCAGCATGGTCAGAGCACTTGCTGGCAAAGACTGAGGCAAAGAAGTCATTGAGAACCTCAGCCTTCTCCAAATCCAGGATAGCCAGTTCTTGTTTCGTTCCAGAGAAGGCCCACATTATCCCTAGACTTTCTTTTGGTGGCAGCATAACTACAGAAACCCTTCCTGTTACCCTTGACATCCCTGGCCAGACTCAGTTCTTTCTCAGTTTTGTGTTTCTTGACCTGATCCCTAGCTTCCCGGAAAATGCCCCTATATTCTTCCCAGGCTGCCTGTCCTCGCTTCCACTTCCTGTAAATTTCTTTTTTCCTTCTAAGTTTTCTCAGCAGCTCCTTATCCATCCATGGAGGTCTCCTGGCCTTCTTGACCCATTTCCTTCTTGTCGGGAGGCAGCGTTCCTGAGCTTGGGTCAGCTGATCCTTGAATATCAACCAGCAGTAAACTGCTCCCCATCCTCTAGGGTTTTATCCCATGGAACCTTACTGAACAGGTTCCTGAAGAGGCTAAAGTCTGGGCCTGTGAGTGTGGGGCTGCTAAGATGATGACAAGGTAGGGAATGCATTTATGTTCTCTGCTGGCTGCTGCCTCTTAATTGACTACTTGGAGTATTAGTATCCTAACTTTGTGTGTCTTGTTCACGTATTAGCTAGATTCTCAAAGGCACCTGGACATCCTGTTTGTCTTCTTTATTGTATATTCATGCATTTCTCCACTTTTTTCTATCATGGCCATCACTGTACTATCTTGAAGCCCTTAATAAAAAGTGATTTAAGCAAGATTGCAAAAGCAGCAATCTATAGCAGAATAAGCAGTTGAATCCAGGAATCCTGAAGAATCACTAAGAACTGTATCCAATTGTAAATGCACCTTTCTTTTAGAATATTTTTATATATAGTTTTATTTAATATCCAGGGCAACTTATTCACACTGTTTTTCTCTCTAATGTTGGATGGGCCAATAAGAGGGGAGAGTTTGAGCCTTAAACAGTTTGCTCTAATGATATTAGAACCTATGGCAAAACCAACTGTTCTGAAGTGTAGATGTCACCGTTTTTAGCAGAAGTAAGGTTTGCTATCAGTCAGGTTGCCTGCTAAAAATCTAATGTCAGTGGTTTTTTGGGTTTCTCTTACAGAGTCCTCATTCCGTACCAAAATTAAAAAAGAGCAAAAGATCAATCTTTCAAGAGATATGCAGTCTAGAAATTAAATGTACAGGAATTACTTTATACAAGATATGTAAGGAGAAATGGTCTCAGTTAAGTCATATGTCTGCCAGTGAAATTCAACAGAAGAGACAAGGCAAAAGTAGAATTCCTTCAATGTCTAGTTTCTCAAATGTAATTAATGTTTCAATTCTCTTTAACAGAAAGAACAGCAAATTAAGTTGCTACAATTGTTTGAAAATGGAAAAATCGCATGAAGGAAGAGGAAGAAGAGAAGGAAAAAATTCAAATTACCTTACAATTAGAAATTACAGACTGTCTAAACAGTGACATCATTTTCTAATCTACAGCTTCTACAGGGTGACATTTACTGCCTTATGCAACACCATATGTTGCATGTAAAGGGAATTACTTTCTATCATCCCTCACACTGAAAGCGAGGAAGAGCTCTCTCGTATCAACAGAGCTGAGAGCTGTGACAAACCTCCCCGTCTATGTGGGAATGTGTTGGCTGCCCAAATGAATAATTCGAGTAGATTTTAAAAGCACTTTATGAAGTTTTAAGATAATAAACTTAGAAGAATACACAGGGAGGAGAGTTGTTCCTTTTTCCAAGCAGGTCTTTATTTGACATCTTTCTCTGGAAGATGTATTAGTCATCCATCATAGAGTACTGTCACACTGATGATATATTAGGGTAATACATTATCAGAATAACATCATTCCTATGATGTATTGCTAGCTAACACAGAACTAGATGGTAAGAGTTGGTTAGAAGACTTCTCACTTTTTGTGGTATTAAAGAAAAATTAATCATTTTTTTCCAGCATTTGGACACTAAAGGGAATCTGTGAAAATGTGATGGCAATTTTGAAATTTGGTATGTGGTAATGCACTTCCTGAATTTTAAAAACATGAATTCTAGTAGTAAAGCTAAGTAAATAATTTTTCCACAGTCTAGATGTAAATAAAGTTTAGTCATTGCAATAGCTATCAGGGAGATCTTTCTCAATCAGGAGAAATTTTATTTGTTTTGGAGTACAGCTTTTATGGAAATCCATATCTAGCAGTCACTACATTTGTCTGGCACAATTTTTTTAAGATTTTTTTTCTGTTATTAAAGCTCCTGATAAAGTAACAAACAAAACAAAACAAACAAACAAACAAAAAAAGGTGACTAAATAGGTGAAACTGATAAAAAACACTGAACTGGACTGAGGAAAATTGAAAACTGTAACCCAGAAAATGGTAACTAGGCATAAACCTGTATTACTGTGACCAAATATACACACCAAAGCTGATAAAGCTGCTCTTAATATTGTTCTTAACTTACCTGGCAGTGAACATTTTTAGACCTTTTTCCTTCCTGTCTCAATGGACAAAAAACCAACGATTCATAAAATCAGTGAAATGAAAACACAGCAATCCCCAACAAGGTTTCTAAGCTATACATTTTTCTGTAGAGTACTATGAAGATTTCCCTTTCAAGGGAAGGACAGAGATAGAAAAGGAGAAAAAAAAGAAGGCTTCAGAGCTGCTGAGGTGTCTAAGTATTCCCAGATTAAAGCATCATTTTAAACAGTGCTCTACCTGTATAAGAATGGCTAGCAGAAGAGGAAAGTAGAACATCTGAATTGTTAAAGTTGTTGGAAAGGGATGGGAGAAAGAAAAGAGGCTGAAAAAGCAAAAAGGTGCAAAAGAAAATTGATTTTTTTCTTTTATTCTTCCTTTTTTTTTACCCCATAAAAAGCTGCCTATCAAAAGCCACCATGAAGAGCAGAGCCGTAATACACCAGTGATTAGTTCCTCCTACAGTTTATGTTCCTAATCTCACATTCTATCACTTTGTTTTCTCCTGATCTTTTGTACTCATCTCACAAATTTATAGAATTTATACACATAGGGTCTGTTAGGTCCCCTATAATGCAATGATATAATATAAACTGTATCATTTCACCACCACCTAGCCCTTAATTTCTGATACTTTGTTTCTGTTTGTCTTTCTGCTGCCCTTTAGGTGGTATATTCTTCCAGCATGGGATGTTTATCTATGCAATGCTTAAAGCACTGCAACATGTTCGTTCACTGCTGCTCTAAAGAACTCTTGCAGCAGAAAGCCTGAAGCCTTAGTTGAACTGAAGCAAACAATGCTTGGCCTTAAATTACCATTTTATTATTATCTTGAAGGCTAAGATCAAAAAAAAAAAAAAAGGCTAAAGTGCAAGAAATACAGATGTAGAGAACGTGCCTTCTTGCTGGAAATTTGTAGTGTATATAGAAAAGCCTATTTTGCAGCATAAACACCTTGCATGCATATTACAATGTACGCAAAACAGATGCAAAGATATTCAGCTGAAGAGAGCAAATTTTGGAGCTGGCACTGCACTCTTTATCAATGTCAGTTTTGTGACAACTTTTGATAGTGCACAGGGATTTCTTTAGTCACTCAGAGGTCAGAATAAACTGCTCCTCTCTTTCAGAAAGTACCTTCTGACTGATTGCACTTCAGTGAAAACTGAGCAGTGAAAGGGCTGCGTTTTATATTCCATTCCTTAGGGGATAAGAGATTCCATCAGAACATGATAAACTAAGTGCAGTAGTATTAAAATTAACATAGACACTATTTAGAAAACAAAACAAAGCCTGATATCTTGGTACCACCACCACCCCCAAACAAACAAGTATTGCACAATACGATTGCTCACCACCCACTGATCAATGTCAATCCCATAATAATAAATTAATCTCCAGGCCTGGAAGTCCTACACCTTTTCTGTAACTCATAGACTGTACTTACAAAAGAAACAGTAAGGAACAATAAATACAGAATCTTTTCCTGCCACCATTTAGTTACTTTTTGGAAAAGCCTATTTTAGCAACAGTGGAGAAGTTACTTCTACAGAATACAAAACTGAAGTATGCCTCCAAGGTAAAGGCCTGTATTTAATGTTTTTAAGTTTGCAATTCCTTTCCTCTGCAAATGTATCCGAGCAAGGAGTAAGACATTCTGAACACAACACAGCAAAGTCAGAACTTCACATTATTTGTGCGAGTGAGCTGTCATGAATTATGTTATCTGAAGAAAATAAGTTCTGGAAGAATAACCCACAGCTCAAGTTTTCAGTTGACTGACTTTTTAAAGTTCATTGAAAATTACTAACAATGCTGTCACTGTAATAGTTCAGCCATGTGGTACAAAGTTTCTATCCTACAATAATCAAAATGAAGGATATAGGTGAAAAGGCTTTTTATGATTAGATACTAATAAGAAGCCAAAAAATCATAACTGTGTAATATGACTGACTTCAGCAAAGTTAGATCAAGCATAAACCTGATATACAGTATGGTAGTACAGAACATAGCCCTTGCTACAAGACAAAAAGTGCCTATGAACTGGCATCTTCTAAAAAGTTGCTGAGAATAGTTTCACTATTCTCAGAGAATAAAGAAACATAGATACATTCAACTGTGTGGCAAAAAGCCATGATGACAACTTCCGACTTTAAACTGTAAGCTAGAAGAAAGTTTAAATATATTTTACAGTAATCCAAGTAATATAAGTAAGTTTCTTGTAATTGCATTCACAGTTCTTTCCATCTCCAACCCCCTGCCCCCATCCACTCTTCCTCTGAAAGACAGTAAGTTATTCATTCATCTAGGGTTTTTTTGCATATGAACTGCCAACACAGATGCCACATAGTGTAAAGGCCCAAAGGGAGCATTCCTGCTCATGGCAGACTACAAGCCTTTGATAAGCAACATAAAACAGTTGCCGTGAGTGTAAGAGGCTGAGATTTCAGAGACTCAGTATTAATTCTTGGTGAGCAAAATAATGTTGTGTTTGATACAATTATCTGCAAGTAATGAATGTTTAAGACATCTTCAAAAAGCCCCAAGGACTGATGTGTTGGAAGGATTTTGATTATGCAGTCTGTCATTTAATAGAAATTATTTTACAGCATCAGCTGCTGAAGAATAGCATAGGAATCTCTGGAAAAGTTATGTGGGACTATGGGGAATACAGAGCTGAGAGAAGTTTTACTTACACGTAAGAAGTGCCAAGGAGCCCTTTTGTTAAAGAAAGGAGTTAACTGAATTAATTCCTCTCCTTTACATATTTTAGGCAGCATACTAGTCCTGAAATTTAGATTACTTTTCTTTGGACTGCTAGCATGAATATATGTATATTTAGTAGTATCACTTGTCTTTTCATGTTCCATTCTCTATAGAGAATCTCACTCATGCAAGCGCAGATTGCAAGTTAAAAGTAACAACACTTCTGCAAGTACTTTTTTTGGCCATACCATACCATTATTCTAATAAAAGTATGACTAGTTTATTTTTTTCTTCCTCTCTTTTGAAAGAAGGGAGCTTTACTGTAAGAGAAATGGCAGCAATGCTGCAACATACAGTAGGCAAACTTCCAGGCAGATCTTTTTGAAGTCAGTATGAGTTTTACCCATTGCTTTTGGTAGGATCAGGAATGCTGCTGAAGAGAACTGCGGCAGGATATTCTATGGAATTCTCTAAACAGAAAAGAATTTACACATTTATTCTGTACCTACCAAGATGAAATTTACTCCATAGTTTGGTTGCATCTCATGTTGGCATTCAGGTGACATGATATTAACATGCTGGGATACAGAAATTTGCATACTGCTTAAAACTTTCATTTGCACAAGTGTGGAAGTGAATAAATCTGTCCCCTAAAGGGCAGATTGCTGAAAGTCCCTTAACATTTCTCAGGAAGAAACTAAAACTGATGTTAAATCAAAGCAAAAACGACAATGCCAGAATTCATTTTATTATTATTGACACCCAACACTTTTCATTTAACATGCAGAACATTCCATACATTTCTACCATTTAGCCAGGCTGAACAGAAGCAGTGCTTCATCACAGGTCAGCTGGTATAGTAGGAAACTATACCAGCAGTATGGAATTACACAGTTTTGCATTATCTGCAAATGCAGCTTCTCCAACTGGATCAATTTGCAATCAGCCATCCCTTATTTAGCATACCCTTGACATCACCATTTGTTAATCTGAGTTCAAACTCTATCTCCCAAGCTTTTCAAGCATGTAAGTATTCTATTTAAGACAGTCAATGGAAATTATAGCACACAGACATCAATGCACATACCCATAAAAAATCTGAAGGAACCAAAAAGCACATCTCTCCCTGAGAGTGACAGAGCTGCCCATATCTATTATCATCTGTGACAGTTCTGCCAAGCTCAGCATTAACCTCCCTTTTTATTTCATTACTGACTATCACTCTAGGGAAGTTCTAATTAGACAGTTGTGTGATACATGGTCTCATTCCTGTCTGGTTCCTTTCTGCCAACGTAGCAACAAAATTAGCTAAAACCTAGAAAATGCTGCTCTGACCTTCATTTCTTTAATGGCACAGGCATGTCCTAATACAGTTTTTCATTGTACAATTGTTATTGTTAATGGACAGCAGTTTAATGATGTAATGATTTTAATGCATGAAATGGACAAATACAAGAACATGAACTTGTAATTACTTTTCCATTCTGCAAAATAGAAATTACTGAAATGCATTCACCCTTTTTACCCACTGAAGCATAGGATTCAGAGATGGGAAGAGTATGTCCCAATGTGTTTCAGTGATACAGAGAACAAAACATGATAAAAAAAAGAAAAAAACCTATTACACAAATATCCACTGGTAATTTTAAATAACCTAGATTCAACCATGTTCTTTTATGGATTCATTTTCCACACAGGTTTGAAGGTGAAGTTTTCCTCTGTACAGAAAGCCAAACCAAGATTTATAATTTATTTAAGATTTGCTTAATCTCATATTGAGGGCTTAATTAGAGCCAGTGCTAACCTTCTTCATGGAGAATGAGTTTATCTTTCATGGGCAGCATTAATACCATGAATACTTACTTGAAGCTGCATTGCTCAAACATCAGCTATAAATCTATTGTTGAACTGCTTACCTGACTTAAAATGGCTGTTCATTTTGAATTTTATACCTCAATTGAACCTGAATTGAAAATCTTGCAGAAGCTAAATCAAAAAATTCCACTATTGTTACTAACCTACAACAGCTCACATCTTCAGTGTTCATACTGATTTGTTTGCAAATGTTTGAAGGGAGAATGTGACAATTTTAAATAGCAATTACTTTTGAGGTGGTTTCAAGTCTTTGAATTGAATATAATGTTAAATACATACCTTTTTCCTGTATGCAACCAAGCAGTGAAACTACTTTCAAGGTGTTGCAGATAACATGGTAAATAACATTACATGTGAGGATTTTGATTAATATATACAAAGTGGTATGTCAGAGTTTTCATGGTACCTGCAATATGGCCCTAAGAATTTTGCAAGCAGCAGTACATGAAGAAATCTTGAAATTCAATGTGCCAGTTGACTAATTGCTTCTTGAACTAAAGCATAAAAGACTAGGACATAGATTTGTCTAATGGGTTTCTCTGAGGACAGGATTAATCTCATCTAGCTGTAGCCAGCTAAAGAGTAAGTCTTTATTCTATGGTATCAGCTGGGTTCCTTCTACAGTCAATGAGAGGCCAAGCTATGCGTATGCCCTGAGAACAATTAATCCAAAACAGTGTGAACTACCTTCTAGGATGCCTATACTCACTTCTCTGACTTTAGAGGTATTTTAGAAAATAACATGGATTAGAAGCCAAATTCTCAAGAAAGTTAAGTTAGACAAGATCTATTCAGGCACTTCACTGCTTACTTCTGGAACTCTTTAAAGAGTACTTTTGATTAAGTATTTAATCACGAAACTGAATGGTAACTATAGTAATAAGTAAAAAGGGTCTGTTGGACAAAAGCATTTTCTTCAAGAGTTTTTTTGGCCTTTGAACTACCAAACAACATCCTTTCCATCTAATTTAAAAAAAAAAAAAAGTAATTGATCTATGTTATTATGCTGCAGTAAATCAAAGAAAACAGCAAAAAAAGGAACCTGAAATACACATCTTTAATAAGTTTTGACATTTTTCTACTTGTAGCATTATTATTATAATTTAGTCTTTTTACCTCTTTCTTGAGCAACACAAAAATAGATCATAGTAGTTCTAAAGGAGTCATTATGATCTGTTGTGTAGATACTCAATTACAGACTTTTTAAATATAGAAATTATGCAAATGCCTATTTAGGGAGTATTTACAAAATACATTATTGACCCAGTAAGTCATAACAGCTCCAATCTGTCAGAGAAATACATATTTAGGCCCTACTTAAAATGCAAATTATTGGCCCAATAGACCGTAACAGCTTCTTCAGAACTGTTATATTCTATCATGGAAATCCATGGCTGGGGACTTGCTGGATAATGAGTTTTGTCTGAAAGCTGCCTTGGAAACTGTCCTTAAGTACACAAATTTCTCACATGATAAAATGTAACAGCTCCTTTTAAACAGCTACTGACTACAGAATAGTATTGGGTTCTATTAGGTAGGTAGTTGTCAGATCTCAAACAAAACTCTGCAGATGCTATAGAATAATATCCATTACATTCAGATACACCTCTAATTTTGTTTCAAACAACAGATCTTAATGCACAGCAGCTATTATTCAGAAATGACTATTCATTCCTCATGTGTATTTACAATTCCAATTTTAGAATTAAACAACTTTGGTGATAAGGAATTTTCTGTGGAAAACTAAGACATGGACCAATAGTCCAAAAGAGTTATTATAGATCCTCATTAAGCAAAGCTCTTTGCACATCCTCTTGAAGGAAGTAACACATGCACTACTGAAAGGATTGAAATTACATATATTTAAATTTTGTCCATGAAATACTAGTAAGAATGGGCCAGAAGGTATGGGACTACTATTATGTAGCAGCCAACTTAACAAAGAGTCTCACTGAAGTAAAAAAGTTGCAGAGATGGCATCAGTCTGCTTGGGAAGAAAACTCAGAACCTGACTAAGGAAATTGTGTAGTGAATGCAGAAGGGCACTGGAGACATGCTTAGTTTTCAGAGTGAGAAGACCTAGACAGGGTCTTTATTCAAGTAGACCATGACAAAACAACAGACAGTTGTCATACATTGGAAAACAGGATGCTTAAACTTCATGTAAGAAGAAGTCTTTCACGCTGAAGACAGCTAGGCAATGAAGCAGGCTGTCCAGAAAGACTGTGTTAGTCTCCATTCTTGGAGATGGAGTCCCTACTGGACAAAAACCCTGAGCACCCCTGTCTGACCCCCACAGCTGACTCCACTTTGAGCAGGAAATTGGACAAGGGATGTCACAAGCTCCCTTCTAATATCTGATGGCTTGGGTTCAGCAGTAGCAGCCATTTTTCTCCTTCGTAGTAGCTGGTGCAGTGCTGCGTTTTTGACTTTCAGCCTGGGAACAGCGTTGGGAACACCGATGTTTTTAGTGGTTGCTAAGTAATGTTTACTTTGACCAAGGACTTTCTGAGTCTCATGCTGTGCCAGGGAGGAGGAGAAGCAGGGAGGAAGCAGAGACAGGACACCTGACCCAAACTAGAAAAAGAGGTATTCCATACCACAGCACGTCATGCCCACTATATAAAATGGGGGCAGTTACCCTGAAGGGCTAGATCTCTGCTTGGGTAGGGCTGGGTATCGGTCGGCAGGTGGTGAGTGGTTGTATTCTCTTCCCTTGTTATTTCCCTTATTATTATTATTATTGTGGCAGCAGCAGTGGTTTTGTGTTATACCTTAGTTATTGGACTGCTCTTATCTCAACCCCTGGGAGTTACATTCTTTTGATTCTCCTCCCCATCCCTCCGGCAGCAGGGGGAGGAAGGAGGGCAGTGAGAGAGCAGCTGCATGGAGAGAGCGAGCAGCTGTGTGGTTCTAGGTTACCAGCCTGGCTTAAACCACGACACCTGAATTATTCAGTGAAATCTGTGAATGTAAATAATTCAATGAAATAATGTTATTTCAGATTCCAGTTAGAGACTTGGGTCAGAAAAAAAAACTAAATACGTATACTTAAGTAATATTTTAGTTCCAAATCTGTGTACTTTTTTTCCAAATTAGTGTATTTTAACAACTAATGAGCAGTTTTTTTCATAAATATTGAAAACTTTCTTATTACTAGGGAAACAAGTCTAGATTGAAACTAGTAACTCGATACAGAAAGCAAAATGTTTGTTTAGTGAAAAAATCCACTTCAAGTCTCTTTGTCCCACTAGTAGATCATTAGCTTGTGTCTGTATCCTAGAACCATTACATGTATATATATATTGTGGTAGCCATGTTAAACAGGTTTGTGGTTTAGAGTAGGACATAGAACAGGACTGTTCCTACTGCAGTATTCTATGACATCTATCTCCACAGCTGTCAATCTGGTTCACAGTTAGCTATAGCCTTACAAATTTACGTTCTTTTACTGACCCAAACTTAAGCGAAACTATACCTTTTGATTCCTATTTTGTGCATTTCTTTTCATGCTCCTTTACATTTTTCTGAGGGGGGGGTCTTGTTTGTTTGTTTTATTTTGTTGTTTTTTGTTTTGTTTTAAGCATTAAGTCAAATGGTGTCACTTCTTACTGCTAATTCCCTTCATATCATTACTCTCTTATCAGTCCAGGTTGTTTCTGTTCCTTTCTGTTTCCTTTTTCAAGCCAGCATGCTTGCCTTGTCACCAGTTTAAGGGGAAAATCCACCCTGCTGCTCAGTGAAGGCAAAATTAACCTATGTGTTAATAGCCTATGTATGATCCTCCCTCTATCAAAGCTGTTGGGTGTGGTTATGTGAAATCCCACATCTTCTCCAGGGAAGACAAGGAACTTTGATTAGGACTCTTATATCACCCTCTGAAGTTCAGCTTGCAAGCAGGTCAAGTGAAAGCAAACACGTTAGAAAATCTTACACAGGCAGTCCAAAGGCTTCTTATGTTTTTTCTGTTGGAAGAGCACTCCCTCTAACATGTTAAGATGTTATTCTAAGATGAGAAAAGCTTGTTTGCAGCTATGTTTCTGGTCTACCTGACATGAACCAGAGGCAGCTGGCAGCTATCATATGCAGTTTTCTGTACACCCTTGCACTGTGACATCCAAAGAAATATTACCACATCTCGTAGCCAGCTAATGTATACTTGAATGACTATAGCAACTACCCACTGCAAAGTGACTGATTAGGTTGAATTTTATCTCCAAACCCTTGCAAACCTTGCTTAGGTTTTGGGAAATAAAATAGTACCAAAAAAAAAAATTATACTGAAGATTTCTTAATCATCACACAGCACCTGATGGAGAATATAATATTAAAAAAAATCATTCCTTAGCTTATTCTGAACAGAGATGTGTGAACTTGAAAAGAGTATATTATAAAAGAAATTAGAGGCAGGCATAAATTCAAAGTATAACACATATTCCTGAATAGCTGCTCAACTGGAAGCACATCCTTTGTATGGATTAAATAAAAAGGTCAAGACAAGGTTCTAGGAAAAAAAAAATCCAAACCAAGTTATATATAATCAGCAATAACTCCATAAATATTTTTTTAGTGTAATCACGTCTTACATTTTGTGACAAAGAAAATGCTGCTCTTTCTAAGAAAAAAGCAAAGAATCAACCAACAAGCAAAAACTCTTGAAAAAATGTATCAACAGAAAGCAAAATAGGAAAAACACCCCTCAGTGATGCTTGTGATCACGTAGCCACAAATTTATCACAACGTCACATAGTGAATTACACTTTTTTTCTAGCATGAACAAAAGGGAAGTCAAGCACAGATGTAACTACAGTATGTAGTTTTAAGAACCTGCTTTTGATACTTATTTTCAATGGGCATAATATTTCCATTTTTAAAATTATGGCCTCATATGCACTGAGAATCACAGATGTGAAGATTTTTTAATGTGAAATACACAAATGTACTCAAAAGCATGAATATTCATAATACAAAACATGATGTACATTATACTTTAAGATAGCCCTTTTTCCTTTAGTTGTCACATTTCCTAAGAAATGTTATTACTCTGTCAGCACTATTATTAAACTTTCAAACAGTCTCTTGATGGGATTGGATGTGTCTCATCCAATATATATATATATATATATATTGGGTGCTCAGGGCTTTATATATTGCTTCTGTTAAAATCAGCAGGGTTTTCTTGCTTTCAAAGAGAGCTGACCAAACTCTGTGACTGAAAAAAATTGTACATCCTCGCATTAAGAAGCTGCAAACACCCATCCAACTCCCATACCCCGAATTTAAGCAAATATGTCTGCCAAAACCTGCATTTTCCCATCTTCCCCTACGTCGCATCCCACCCAGTGGCCATAGTGGCAGCCGATCTTTACCTGCACTCTGCACAGTTCGGAAGAAAAAACACAGGCCCTCAATGAGATTGAAGAATGAGACAACTTCTTTAAACTGTGCCAGAAGGAACAAAAACCTTGGAAATTTCTTATTCTTCTAGAAGATCCTAAGTAGAAGGAGAAAAGAAGAAAGAAAAGAAGGAAAGAAAATCCAGAAATAGACTCACTACCCTGTAGATCCAAAGATGTCTTAGTCAGCAAGTGAAAGTATTTCAGTTGTGGTCCTTTCAAGTCCCTGTTGTCAGGAAGCCCGACAGGAACCTGACTAGATAGTCACGCAGAATCATGGCTGGTTGCCTATTGATTCGGAGAAAACTCCAGGAACAAACTCACCAACAGAGTTTCAAGCTGACAAGCAGGTATTCTTTATTGCGCGCCGGGAGACACGGGGGATAGCTTCCCCTAACGTGTGCCCCCGAGTTGCTATACAGGTCATCCTTATATGGTTACTGAGCATATTACATCATTTTCCAAAGTTTCCGGCATGCATACAAAAATAGGTGGTCTTTAAGGGTCGTTTACTTTTCCCAACAAGCTTAATTAACATTACAGACATAGCAATCATCCTGCCTTTCTACTTATCAGTTGGTTTAACTGCTCTCATCCTGGACATCTGCTAGCCCGGGATACTCCCCATCCCCAGGTCCTGTCCTTCTATTCTGCTTTTCTCACACCTTTTGTACTGAGGCCCTGAAACTATGTCAACTACCTCCAAGCACCGCAGTTATTTTCCATTACAAAGCCATCAAACTTAACATTACTTAGAACTGATTACATTTTGTACTTTTGTGCCTCCTTGTCTATTTATAGGGACAGGGTCTCTTGGACCTCTCCCACAGGCTCAGACCCATTTTCTGCCCTCACACGCACAGGGAGCTGCTCTGGAAGGTTCCAGCCGGTGCCAGGGGTCTCTGGTGAAGCCCAGACCCATTTCCTGCTGTGCCCTGAGGGCTGCAGCGCGGTGCCGGGCAGCGGCAGGTTTTGTGCTGCTGTCTCTGGGCAGGTTCTTGCCGGGGCTGTTGATGTTCGCGGCCTCAGGGCAGACAACAGGGGAAGCCATCCCCTGCCTTAGTGGGGCGCGGTCCCTTCTTTGCCCCCCCCAGCCGTTTGTCCGAGCCATAAGGAGCTGGCAGTTCCTTCCATCTTTTGAGTTGTTTCAAGGCACGCACAGAAAGGGTCTCTTGAGCATCTCACTCAATACAAGAAATTCTCCCCTATGAAATTGCAACTAGATTGCAGCCTGAGAGTCATCAATGAGCCAGGAAGTCAGTAAGGAATTTATCTCTCTCCCTCAATAAAGAAGATTCCAGCCTTTAAATATGAAGTGTTAGAAAGCACTCAGAGATTTTTAGGATCAGCCTCTAACTTAAAAGCCATGTTTGAGGAAAGATACAGCTCACAAGGTATGGTGGACAAATGATACTGCCTAATCTATTTTAATATAACTGCTTCTTTTGATCAGAGTTGCTAAACTTATTTAATAAATTTTAGTGCTAGCTGGAAAGCTGTGAAACCAGAAAAATTATTTTAGAACTAGTGACAGAAGTCTGGGGAAAGAAAAAAAAAAAGAAAAAAAAATTCATCTATTTAAATGCAACTAATCTACTTGTATTTTCTAAAGCTGCAGGGGACACAAAAGAAAGTCCTTTTAGATATCAAGAACAAGTATTTATATACAGTGCTAAAAGTCTCAATCGAATGAGTTATCTCAAGGCTAAAGTTATAAGATTGAAGGAACATAGTCAACTTGATTTTTTTTTAATGGACTGTGTTCTTCATAATCCTGTTTCTGATAGAGCACCATTTAAGTAGTCTGCCTTACTGGAATTTTATATCCTTGAATACGTTATAAAGGATTTATTTACAGGACCTTTTCAGTGATCATAAAATGAATAGACTACAGGCTTAATCTGTGGCCACTGGAAAGATCTCAGAAAACCTTTATGTCATATTCTTACAGGTGATACAATGAAAATTACTCCAAATGCTTTCAAATGTGCAGACAAAAACCTGAAACAAGTTTTTTAAAACAGTTCCCCCTGTTATAAAATACTTAACTACTATGGGTAAAAAGAATTTCAGAAAATGTAAAAATTGCAGCCCAAAACTCATTCTTATTTACAAGTAAAGGATTTTAATTTAAGAGCTATTCCCATCACAACTACTGAAATGATAAAATTTGAGAGACATTTTTTAACAAACAAACGCTCCTTCCTAGATGGATCACTGTGTTTTCATTAATGAAGTGTACCCTCACTGAATTTGCAGATACTGAGATGAGCAGTATGCTTCATATGCTTGAGGAAAGGGATTTCATCTGAGGGGACCTTTACAGTTCATGAGGGGGCTCACTTAATATCATGAAGTTCGACGAGGAGAAACACAAGGTCATGCACTTGGCCTGAGGGAAACCCAAGTAGGTCCAAAGAAAACCAAGATTATCAGGGAGCTGGAGCCCCTATGAGGACAAGCTGAGAGAGTTTCCTGAAGAAAAGGAGGCTCTCTTTCCAACCAAAAGTCTCAATGCAGAAGAGCAATGCCTAATCAGCTTCCTATTTGGTGCTTCTGGCTCATGTCCGTTCAAGTGCAGGATTCAGAATGTGCCACTTTTGTTTAAGCCAGTCACTGCCGAAATTTACAGCAAACTCATACTTGTTGCAGACAGCAAGCAGCAGGCTTCTGCTAGAGAGTTCAGATGTTTAGGTTTGGATATCTGCCCTCTGCCACATCATACACATAATGCACACAAATATCTGCCACGTGTTCTCAGTTCACAGTTCAAGCTATATTCTCTCCTATGCAATCTATGGACTTCACACAGTATCTAAACATACATTTAAGGTTTCATATTGTGTTTAGCATGATAGAAAAATACTTTTCAAAATTAATATTCCTGGATGATTCATTTTGTTTCATCAGATTATATGGGGAATTAGTTTAGCAGTAATTTAAAAATAAGATCCTTTAAGTAGAATGTGTACCCAGAGAACATAAAAAAAGAAGTGTGAGGAAAGATCCAGAAAAATTCTGCAATAGAAATATCAACCATTAAAAACTCAGTAGCCCAGAAAACAATAAAGAAATGGGCAATCTAAGAATCGCTTAAATCTCACCTACATTGACAGCTGGTATAAAAAACTACATCCAGTTGTGTGATGCATTGCAATAAGCATTGGGATGGCTTCCAGAACAAAAACATTCTTTCTTAGCCCAGTATGTATGGGGCTGGTACTCTCTTCTGTTTTAACAAGCAAATTGAAACAGGTGCAACACTAATTGTTGACTAAATAGAGCCATCTTCACAAGCAGCTGGGCTTGTCACAGCCAGGCTTTGTTCCCAGTTTAAATGATGGACTTAAAGAATTTTAGCTTTGACATCTATTGCTCAAAAAATTATAGCAAAAGAAGATAATGTCAAAGTCTAATAACGTACTGCAGCAAGGGTGTCAACTGATCTTCAGACATATGGAAGCAACAACTGATATTTTACATTTTATTAGAAGCATAGGGCTATTTACACAGGGATTTTTTCAAAAGCCTTTGGGACAACAGCAACAGCATGTTGTCTGCCCCAGTTTAAATGCTGGTCCAGATTTTTTCTTGCCCTAATTTACAGCCATTCACTAGCTGTATAAAACTTGACCCTTCAATAAGCTAAGCACTATTCATCTTTTTAGCCAAAGTTGTTTTGAAAAATGTATTTCCCTAAAAAATAATATTCTGAAATATTATAAGAAATTTAGCTGGACCTGTTGTGTAGCAGTAAGCCTTTAAAAGACACAGAGGCCATTTTCATATAATCACAGAATCATTTTGGTTAGAAAAGACCTTTAAGATCATTGAGGCAAACTGTAAACCTAACATTGCCAAGTTCTCCACTAAACTGTGACCCTAAGCTCTACATCTTCTCAGTCACCTTCAGCTACACTGTTTCTGCTAACACATGCACATGATCTCAAAATAGAAGTATTTATGACACCTGAGTTTCCCATGACAGTTTAGAAGAAGAAGGAATAAACATCTCCTTGATGAACAGAAGCACCCTTTGAAGCACAGCTTTGAATGTGTTCTGATTTTATGAAATGCAGGTGTTTCAGTCAACTTTAAAATTATTCAGTTTTTATTTATGTAAATGCAGAAGGTCATCTTTACTCTTTGAACTACTTAGGAAACTAAAAAGAATGCTCAGGTAAATAGAAAAGTAAATATGAGTCAGTGTAGAAAGTTATTAATGTGCATTATATTAAAGCTGTATTGAAAGGGTAGTTGATAGGACATTATTGTGTCCTCAGCAGTTCTGAGACCTATTATTATACATGTTTTTTACTTCATTTTATTTTAATTCTGTTATTTTCTTTTCATCTTTTCTTCCCTACTATGTCTATTTAGACAGTAACCTAAACATTGAATTCTATTTAATTAAGGGTGATGAGTGTTTTTCATGGTAGCTATGATCAGTGTTGAAAAATGCTATGTAAGAACCTTTGCAATAAAAAATTTGCACTGAGAATGATCATTGAAAAGGCTAAATATTGAAAACTTTCTTCTGTATATCTGTAATATTTTTCTACTTATGTAAGTAAGTTCATCCAGCTCATAGCTTCAATGACAGTCTCTTTAGTCTGCCACTTGCAATAACTGTAGGAAATGATTCAAGCTGCAAAACACCCATAAAATACATTCTTCTTGGTAAATCCAAGTCCCAGCAGAGTGCATAAGTTTCTGTGTACAAAGAGAATCTCAACGGAAAGATTAAGAATGATCCTCAAATCTGTAAACTTGATGCACTTCCGCTTGTTGTTTTAAGACTGAAAAACATAGATTCCTCAGAGGCATAAAGATGTAAGTTTCAGTAGAAGCTTGGCAGGCATCAAAAACTTTTCATGAAACTTACCGTGATTTACTTCTATTGTGAAAATTATCGAGGTGAATGCAGCACGATGTTTCATTAAGTTCATGTAGACAGAGGGCCCACTCAGGTTTTCTATTTATATAGTGATCTCAACCATATGGGGTGTTACTCTGAGTCATTTTGGTAAAATAATGAGTTCTTTTTACAATCTGCAAATAGCACAGAGAGAATAAAATGCTGTTATCTGGTACGTGTGTGTGTGGTGAGGAAGGTAGAGGTTCTGAAACACTGACAATTCTGAAAGGACCAGTCTTTCCCGAGCTGTATCAGTGTCAGCCTGCCTCCCCCACAGAGGAAGCACAGCTCGCTTGTGCAGAAGATGTCAGACCCACTTGAGTCCTGTAGGTGTCTCTTTTTAAAAAATGCATGTTAAATAAGTTGAATCAAATATTTGGCAAAATTCAGACAGCTTTCAGGTAAATATTTCACACTTAGGAGAGGAGATGTTTGTTTTCTTAAAAATTAATGGTCTGTAAACACCTTGAGCTCCATCATGATTTTGCAGCAATTTTATGCCAAAGCACTTCCTTGATTACTGCTGATTTTACACTGACACTACCCTCCAAAGTCCTCTGAAGTTTAACTCAGATATGAAAAAAATAAGAATCTTTCCTTAGCTTTCTATGTGTTTGCTCATTCATATATCTCTCCCTGTCCCTACCCCTCAATATGTGCAAATATCAAGAATCATCTATAACATTTATAACATTGGTAAAATCGGAGTCTCCAATTTTATATAATGATGTAGACTTTGAAACATAAGCTCAGAGTTTTTATTTTTATGAGAGGATAGGCTTTGGACAAACATAAAGCTTCCTCTCCTTTTCTGCCGCTTGTGTTTTGTTTTATTTTTTTTTTTTTATAGATATCCGCAATTTTCTCTTAAAAACATTACTTCAGTTGTTTGATCATCATCCTGCAACCTAGATGGTATTTGGAAGGTATAAGCTTATATTCATTTGGCAGTAGTGTGTGTAGCAGCAGTGAGGAATCTCACAAATGGAAAAAAAAAAGAAAGGAAATCTGTGGGATTCAGAATATACATGGAGTAGTGGGGGAGAAACAGGGATGCCTTCATTTTAATCACAATTTCCACACCATGGTAATTTTACTTTTTAGTGTAAATACGGAATGTTATATAAAACCCATACAGATGCTAAACACTTCAGAAAAGAGGTAATATGCTAGCAAGTAGACTATGGGTTTATCACCTTTGTATTTTCATTGATACACTGGGACTAATATGAATGAAGGAGAAAATTGTGTTTTAAAACAGGAGTGCAGGACTAATTTCCATGCAAACTTCTCTACAGAGTTATGTGGCATTCTGTCCCATTCTGTGTTCTGGAGTTCACAATACTTATGCAACTGAGTGTATGTTCACATAGACTTATATTTGTGACCTGATATTTCATTCTATCCACATTCCAAGCTGACCAAGTCTCACAACAATACTGTTCTGAGCCAACATAATCAGTTTCTCAGTGTGCTGTCTCTTTTACTTCGCAAAGCAAACTCAGGTCAAAACACAGAAGATTACATACAACAAATATGCTATATCACTACAAGTTTATTTCTGCCATATTTTGGCTTTTTGTTTTTGTTCTGCTTATTTTCTGTCTTAAACTGTGCGACATGAAGGGTTTTCATATATGACGTTATTGATTAATATAATTACTTGAACTATAGCCTGAACAATGACATCTGCAATATACAATCAGTGATTTTATCTTTGCAATAAAATTCCCAATGTGAACATGCTTTCTCAAGGACAAGTATATTTATTTACAGTTTAGCTTAATCTGCTTCTACAGTAGATGATGCACAGTTCGATTTATACTGTCATGTCAATGCATCCTCTTCTGTAGCCTATTATATTCTCCTTAGACAAAAAAGGTTTAAATCCATAAAGCAAAAGTTCATTGCAAGATTCTCTGTAGAGTTTGCCTTCATGGTCAGTTCATCCCTCATTTATTTTACATATTCACAGAGTTCTGCTCAGACTTCTTCACAGACTTCTGCTGCAATCTACAGGCTCTGGTTTTCAGTGATGGTACACTTACCATGAAAAACTAAATAAACTTCTCTTCACAACTGTCTGGTGTTCTGACAGTCAAGACGAGTCCAGGTAAAAAGAGGGAAAGGAAGAACAACAGAGGAACTTAACTGTAACTAAAAATTAACTGCAAGTGCTCCACACCATCCCTGCCAGTGGCTGACCAATCAGGATGACCTTTTCCGAGCAAATGCTGCCTAGTTTTGGGATAGGAACGGCAAACTTACTCCACCCTGGAGCAGTGAAGGTGGGAAGTCCCATAAACCATGTTTTAAACAAATGAAGAGATGAGCCCATCATTTTGAAATGTCAGGGCTATGATGGCACTACAAGTCCTTATTGTCCCTGCCCAGCATCTCCTGAGGCCTCCTCTGACCCCTGCACATGGACCAAGGAGCCCCATTTCTGTTCAGTCTGGGCTTTCTGTCCCTGCCCAGTGATGCAGTTAGGAGAGCCTGTGCTCAGCCCCATTTTTGTCCCTTTCCCTTATATACACCTTGGATCCTGGCCTAAGCCATGTCTTCAGCCCTGTCTTCATCTTCTGCTGCTCAATTGACCCTGGCCCTGGTAAGTCACTTGCCATGTCTGGGGCTATTGACAAATCCCGTTGCAGCACATGGGTCTGTCCACTGTCCTCAGAAACTGATGGACAGTTCTGGCCAGTGAGGGCACTTGGTTGCCTGAGATCACTCTGAGCACCTAACTCCCTGTCCCCTAGGAGGCATCCAGCTCCTGGTGCACCCTGACAGTGACTAGATGCACGCTGATTTTAAAGTTCACTGTCTCAAATAAAAGGCAGAATGCGTGAAGAAAGAAAAATTAATCAGAAAGAAGCATAAGCATTTACCAGCACATGCATCTAGAAAATAGTCTGAGAACTATGTGATACTCTTAAGAAAACTTTTATACTTTTTCTACAGGCTTCAAAGGGGATGACACCAATATGAAAACAAAAGTTTGGATTTTTTTTTTTTTTTGTAATGCTGCTGCCATCCTGGTATGAAATGAAATAATAAAAAAAAACTCCTAGTGCATTAGGATAGAAATCTGTGACCTTTTCTATATTCACAATGAGTAATCAGAGGACACAAATACGTGTTTTCTGTTTCTAGTTGACACAGATACCAGAAAAGAAGAAATATTTAAGTACAGTACACAAACATTCAAACTATTTACCAATTTATATGGTTTCTTATATGCATGGAGCTTTTCTAAACAAATTATCTTTATATATTTAAATTTATGTAATGTTCCACATATATAATGTGGTAATAAAGAGATGCAAACTAGAAGGTACAAAATAACCACACATACATGAATGTATATTTACATATATATATTAGTACTCTTACTATTAACGTAGTCTTCTAAGAATTCTGTTTTTTAAGGCATGCAGAAAGTGTGAAACTTTCCTTCAGTTTCCAGTTCTCACTTCTCCCTGCAAAATACATATGCCCAGGGACCTCTGTGATGTCCCTTTGCTCCTTCTAGTTTGCATCTCCTTATTAAATAGAAATCTCACCATCAGTATGTCACTGTTGTATTTCATTCTAAACCTTTTTCTTTTTAACTTATAAAGCTTTGGCATTCCAGAGACTCAGCAGGTTGCCTTCTTCCTTTTTTAGCAGCCTTATCCTAGCATTTCTTCTATAATAGAAAACAGAATTTCACTGGCTACATTTTAAAGTGACTGATACTTACTCCATTCAAGGTATGAATGGAATGAAGCAAACACAAGAGACTTATGTGGTTCTAAGAGATGGCACCATGTCTGTCACTGACCAGAGCTATGTTTTGAGCTACAAACTAAATGTGAGATCTAAAAAAGTGAGATTTGAATTTTCCCCTTTGGAATCAAATACAGTGTTTTTAAACTATTTTAACATTTCAAAATTATTGTTGTTAAAATGAATGCATTTTCTGTTTCTTATTATATAAACTCATTCTTATCATTCGTCACTGTAGGGCAGTCTTTTTTCTTCATACTTATCCACAGAAAGTAAGCAAATTTCTGTCTGCTTACCCTTCCCCTGGCCACAAGCTTTGGCTTTAAATCAATATGCCATAAGATTTTGTTTAAACAGATTATAAACTCAAAGCCCTAGAAAATAAATTTCTTTTTAACTTGGGATTTCTTATTTGAATTTTATTGGATTCAAGTCACTTCTTTTGTACAAAATAAGAACTTTGGGGAAAAAAACATTAAAATGAGTTACTCATTAGTTGTTCACATGTTACAGCTTTGTGTCTCAAATTCTAATGATTATTTTTGTTTCCTTTGATTGATATATTTAATACCTATCACTCTATAAAAACTCAAAGTAGAGGCATTTGATTCATTTTATAGTCATAAAGCTCTGAAAACTCAATAAAGTTGCAACAATGATGTATTTCGAGGAAAGAAACAAATTCCTCACTGCAGTCTGAGTGGTCTTTTCAGTGTTCCAACATTACTGACTGGTGTCATAGCAGTTTCATAGCAGTACTGGGATGTAAATCAGACCAAACAATGGACATGGATATCTCCGTTAATAGTCTCATGCTTGTATTCATGGCGACATTCATGGGCCACCTCACACTGACTGTTTTGCTTTCCATTCTGTTGTTTTCTCTCTCACAGCCATTTACCAGACCTGGACAGACACCAAAATGTTTTTCTTTATCACTGAATGCATAAGAGCTTGGAGGTGGAACATTATCCAAATATATGGTGACATTTTGATACAGACATTTTAATACAGATCAATGGAATCAGCTGCCACTGATAGGTGTTACCCTGAAATTAGTAATAACAAAGTTAACAGATTATCAATGCCAGAATCTGCATTTTGTAGCTGAAATATAATCAAAGCTAGTCATAGAGGAGTACAACTTCTATTCAAGTATTCTACTGAACACTCTGTATTTCATTTGAATGAAAGCAGTCCACCTGCTTGTGACAGGACCCAAGTTGTCCAGAACTTTGAAGTGGATATGCCTTAACTTTCTCATTAGAATGAGCTCCAAAGAAGACCAAGAAAGCTTTACATTTGGAAAAGAACACTTTGAATATAAACTGGAATCCCGTAGCTCTTAAAGAATCTCAAAGGAACTGTGCAAAAGAAATATGCACAGTTCTCACTATGTTTTTTCCAGGCAGGTCATAATTTTCTTCCTCCCTTGCATGAAATTCTGCCAATTCCCCTGTGCTCCCAAGGAGAGTTGCCTTTTTTTAATTTCTGAGGACTTCTTCTCTGCACCTTGATCATCTGCTCGACAGTCTTACTTTGGAGCCTGCAACAAGGAGTTGCAGGCTCCTCCTTGTGATTTTCCCCTTTCATCTGTAGCCTCAAATGCAGACTCATAGCTTATCTTTCTGAACAGACTGATTCACTGCCAAGGCAAGAAATTTTCCCTTAAAAAAAAACCCAAACCGTCATGGCACAGAAATGGAAACTGAATCTGGGGAAAATGCTCTAAAATTAATGTACTAAAATCACTGTAGAGGGGATGATATTAAACTGGAATTCAGCATAAACTCTTTATAAAGAACAACAAATCAAGATAGGGTACTACAAAAAGATGTGTTGTACCATGTATGGACTATAGGTTTCATATTTACCTGTTCTTCTCACTAGTTCAGCCTGTCTGAACTGCTGTAACTCATCTGAGCTTAGCTCCCCGGAAGGGGAAATGTTTCAGCACATCATGGAGTTTTGCATGTGTTCATAGACTGTAACAGAGAAATGGCTTTGAGATATTGTAGTAATGGATGTTTTACTATCTCAAGCAATTGTTTTCATTATTTCACTGATGTGCCAATGATCAGAGAATTTAGGCAGAGTTGGCTGTGTGATACTTCTCATGGTCTAGTGTGATACTTCTCATGGTCATGTTGTTGCCATGGCAGGGGAATTGGGATTGGAACTATATGATCTTAAGGTCCTTTCCAACCCATGCTAATCCATGATTCTATGATCTATCTGTTTATATTTGCACACTATGGTTAATATCAGCTCTTTCAGCCTGATACCCTTTCATCTGATATTGTCTCCCTCTATGTTTAATGGAAAAAATGACACGCCTCTGTACCTCACGTAGCCCTTTTTAATTTGTAAGCATAATCACTGTTTTACTTTACTGAAAGGGTCCACAAAGTAGTCTTTTATGTATTTTTCCGGATTAACCAAAATGAAGCCTTTTCAGAATGCTAGAGAGAACAAATCCTGCCTTTCTCTGCTGTTAGCACCTGACAGATATTCTTCAAGACAAAAAAATAAAATGGTTGTCATTGTTTAAAACCAGTCAGGCAGCTCGTTCACTCATTCCCCCCTTCTTGCCCTCCCCCTACTCCTGGAGGGACAGAGAGGAGAATTGAAAAGAATGCAACTTCCATGGGTTGAGATAAGAACAGTTTAGTAACTAAGGTATAACACAAATCACTACTGCTACCACCAATGATAATAATGATAAGAGAAATAACAAGAGAAGAGAATACAACACCTCATCACCCACCGACCGATAACTTGCCCCCCCCCCAGCCTGATCAAGCACTGACCGATACCTCCTCCAACCCCGCAGTCCTCTAGCCCTTCCTGCTAACTCTCAGTTACATCCTGGGCATGACGTGCTGTGGTATGGAATACCTCTTTGGTCAGTTTGGGTCAGGTGTCCTGTCTGCTTCCTCCCGGCTTCTCCTTCCTCCCTGGCAGATCATGAGGCTCAGAAAGTCCTTGGCCAGACCAAACATTTGAGCAGTAACTAAAAGCGTCGGTGCTATCAGCACTGTTCCCAGGCTGAAAGTCAAAAACTTGGTGCTGCACCAGCTGCTAAGAAGGATTAAAAATGACTGCTACTGCTGAACCCAGGACAGTGGTTTACTTAGATTTAGAATGTCAAGCCACTAGTCTTTTATATATAAAACTGAGTTAAAACTTGTTCTAAAATGAATTTTGAATAATGTTTTGTCTTTAATATATGGTTATGAGACCATCATTTTTTTCTTTTTTTTAATTAAGAGGGTTTTATGCTATGAAAATGATTTTGTGAAATTTTCATTTGACTTTAATCTGCATTTTATTTTTTATTTTTTATTTTTTTACAAAAGTAAAATATTCCTGGAGAATATTTACATTACCTGAGATGTAATCAGTCCATACTTGTGTGCCATGCTAAGAGTTCTTTGTCTCTGTTTTTGGCTGAGTCTCTATTTTTCCTGTTGTACCATGCCTAGCCACAGCTGCATTCCTCCAGAAGTGTTTCAGAGTATCATTAGATGGGCTAGAGTACAGACTTACAGTAAATTAATACCACCAATTTAAAATGGGGTAGCTGATGTCACATAATACCATGAAGTAGAATATGGACTTCTGGAAATTGGCCGGGCAGCAGAGAAAAGCCAACACATTAATAAATACAATCTTTGACTTGCCTTGTAGCCTAAAGAATACAATGCATACTATAGCTATATCCTCAGTAACAAAAGCTTGCTATCACTAATTTTCTTGCTGTCACAGTCCTTTCACTGCTCCCCGAGAAAAGAACATTATTGCTTCCTGTGGACTACCTGGAATAAAAGCTCTCTACGTTTAAATGTAGCTAGGCTCTTCACAGTATGCCTACATATCCTGCCATAAACAGATTTTACTCTCCCACTGTTTCCACAGTAGTGGACTGCTTTAACTGTGACTAAAGAGGGTTCGTGGTGTTTTTTTTTTTTTCTCTTGTAACAACTAATAGTGATAATTTAAAAATTGTGCCTCGGTATTTCTTAAAAACAAAACAAAAAAAAAAAAATGAAGGCTTGTTGTTCACTTCAATGTCACTGCTTCCTTCTGGAATAATTTATAGGAGGATGATATTTTTTATTTTCTATGAAAATCCACACCCAACCCCCCTTAAGTTGTGTTTTTAAATGCAAGTAACACTTCCAAATGCATAGAAAAGGCTGGTTCTGATTTCTGGAAAAATGCTTTGGATTAAAGTACAATCTCTTTTGTTACAGTACAGTATTTGTAGGGATCAATAGCATCACAAAAAAAATGAAACAGAAAAGTTAACAAAAAATAAAGAAAAACAAAAGTCAAAGAAAATGTTTAATGATTGAAGTCTCCCTGATTGCAATGTTCCATGGATTGAGGGTACAGGATCAAGCACTGAGCAGGGACTAATTTTATAAACTGTCATCTGAGAACTTTTTTCACTTTTTATTTTACAGATGATGATCTTAGTTTGTATAGCACCTTACGCTGGTGATTGCCTGGACTGAATGATTAAAATGCACAATTCGCTCCTCTTACTAATCTTAAGTGAACCAAAACTTCAATGGATATGAACACCAGGTTGGACAAGGCTCTGAACAACCTGATCTAGTTGAAGATGACCCTGCTTATTGCAGGGAAGGTGGACTAGATGGACTTTAAAGGTCCCTTCCAATTGAAATTTCTGTGATTCTATGATCTGCAGTTTTGCCTAAACAGTTTAATAGCAATGCAATTAATTGACCTGAATTTCTGCCTACTTCTTAGTGAAATTGTGATAGAGTATAAAATATGGTTAAAGAGACAAGGATTTGTTTTCATATGCTTTATAGTTGATGTTTTAGCCTGACTTTATGTCTCACAAAAGCTTGGATGTCACAATTGTCAAGTGGTTTAACTTTTATTCACACATACAAATTGTACATGATTGAGGTAGAAGTTGAATTTTTAAGAAAACTGATGTTTCTTTCTGAGATACAATGAATTAATTTGAATTAAGAGCTCTGGGAAGTAACTTTGCTAGATTTTCTGTGTGGTATCTAAAGAAGACTCCTCTACTAAAGTAGCTGACAGTTCTTCAGGAACATAATCATTTAAAATCACATGCTCAGCTCAGGAACTGAAGAACTGAATCAGGTGCAGCATGAATAACCCACAAGGACGGATGGTGTAAGGAAAAGCTTACAGGCAGTAAGAGTGAATGGGTAGAATTTTCACAAATCAATCTGGAAGATTCTTTCTTGTCCTTGTTGGAGCAGAGCTGTGTTTGTGACTTGTTTCTTTTGTAAATGGTGACATCTAAGCTCTGACCAGCTATGCCTCTGGTCAGATGTATAGGAGTCTGAAATTCTGTAAGGTTGAGCTGTTTTCAGCAGTTTTCAGCTGTTTTCAGCTGGTTTGAGCAGTTTTCAGGTGCGTGTTATTCTTTGCAGTACAGTTGTGGCTTGGGGGAGCTCCTTGGAGAGGCAGATACTTTTGCTTTGCTTGGAAACAACTGAGCAAATACAGAAGGATAAAACCTCTAAACATTGCAGGATGTAGCAGAAAGAAGACAGCAATGAGAGAAACGGAAAGAAGCAGGATGTCAGGCACAGGAGAGACATTACTGAGAGGAGCAAGGAACACTAATGCATTTCAGCACTGACTGAAAAACAAACTTTCTTGGAAACAGGAGACACTGGGAAAGTTTTGCTCCAAACTACAAGGCTAAATGCAGTAGCAAGCATTTACTGTAAGAATACAGTAGGCAGGGGAGACTTGCTTATAAATCCATTCTATTTTTATTTGTCTGACATAGCCATTTTCTCTATGTAAGAAATTATGAATCCTAATTTTCATTATACTTCAATCAATCTGACCAGAATATCTATCCTCAAAGCTAAGGCGAACTTGAGGTCTATCACACAAACACCAGCAGTTGATTTGTTTTTATTTTCAGGTTTGCTGTTAGGTACTTTATGTGTAGCACACTCCAATCTGATGCAACACAGTTTGTGTTATAGCGATACTTATTTAATACACGATTGAATAAAATCTATTTATTTAAAACAATGCTGGCAACACAAACCTGATGAAAATGTTTCAGAGAGGGACCACAAAGCATTTTTTTGAGAGGGGGATTCAATGTAGAAACTATCTCTAAGGAGTCTGGCCATTCAAGCCTTTGCAGAAGTTTTCAGTGTTTTTAACAAAAGTAATATTGTTGCTACGGTAAGAAAAACAAACTAAAAGGGTATCTTGGCACTATTCCTAATGAAATACAAACATATAAGTCTCTTTAAAAATTTAAAAGATATGCTACAGATATATCTCTTAAATCCAAGATCATTTCTTAATTTTGGGTTACAATCAAATTTACTGCTAAACATTTGTTTCAAATTCTCATTCGTTTAAAGTCTTCCATGAAAAAATTCCAAGCACAGTGTTGTCTTAAATACTTCATTCCAAACAGTGAATAATATCAAATACAATCATTACATTTGCAACAAAAAGTTTTCAAAAATCACATATTATTCACACATTCATTACAGTTACCATCCGTATATTCAGTGATATGCTCTCAAAAAGAGATTATAATTTCTTCTAATTCCAAGCATTCTGGATGCCACTGTGTGTTTTGTAATCTTTTCTGTTGTGGGGTGGAGGGTTTGTTTTGTTTGTGGGTTTGTTTTTTTTTTTTCTTTTTGTGGGTGAAAGAAAATTCACAAAGAGGAATGGTTGCCTTTTAGAGAACAGTCTTGCTCTCTCACTCCCCACCTTCTTCTCTCCCCCCAGCTCCCGGAGGGATGGGGAGGAGAATCGAAAGAATGTAACTCCCATGGGTTGAGGTAAGAGCAGTCCAATAACTAAGGTATAACACAAACCACTGCTGCTACCACCACTAATAATAATGACAAGGGAAATAACAAGGGAAGAAAATACAATACTACCCGCCAACCAAGCTTGACCGAGCAGTGAGTGCCCTTCCGGGTAACTCCGAGTTACATCCTGGGTGTGGTATGGAATACCTCTTTGGCTAGTTTGGGTCAGGTGTCCTGTCTCTGCTTACTCCTGGCTTCCCCTCCTCCCTGGCAGAGCATGAGGCTCAAAAAGTCCTTGACCAGACCAAACATTACTTAGCAACTACTAAAAAGATTGGTGCTATCAGCGCTGTTCCCAAGCCGAAAGTCAAAACCACAGTGCTGCACCAGCTACTAAGAAGGATTAAAAATGACTGCTACTGCTGAACCCAGGACACTGGTGAAACTGTTTGTACCCCATAGGATCTTGTTGAGTCTTTGCCACCTACTTCAAAGCTGCTCCATTCAAATCATCTTTACATTTTGCTAAGTGACCTCCCATCAGTAAGTAGTCTTTCTTTGACATATTTTTTCTTTTTTTTTTTAACAGGTAAAAAGGCCTGAGTTTAAGAATTCCTTCGTACTGATAGTATATCACAAAGCATAGTTTATTAGAGCTAAGCTCTATAGCATAAAATTCAAAATTAATTCATCACCCAAAAAGCAAGAAGCCCTTACAAAACTAAAACCTCTGACTTGTTGCACCATGAAGAGTTAAATTTTAACAGCAAGACTGAAAGTCATGTTGAGCTATGTTAACTAGTTAGTTTCAGCTCCTAGCCAAGTATGCAGCTTGATGAACTCCACTAAGAAAAAAATGCATAAAGACAGTCAATGGAAATGGAGGCAGAGCCTTAGAGACATTTCAAGGATTTCAGGCGCGTACTTGCCTCAGCACCAATGCTGCAATAGATTGATCTGCTGAAGCAGATTAAATTTTCAACAGTTACTAGAAGTGAAAGACTTGGAGAAGTGCTGTTTCAAAGGAATTTAATGGCTGCCATTGATACACAGTCTAAGAGCAATGGCAGTAGCAAGACAAGGCACACAGAAACTGAAAAAGGCACAGGTCCATTGTCTGCTTAATTTTGCATAGACCTTCTAGTGTAGTGTGTTTCCTTTTAGTCAGGACTAACAGCTTCCTATAGTGGGACACTGCAGAATAGTACCTCCGTATTTAAATGAAGATTCCTACCTCACTTTCTCTTACATGTGTCTCAAGGGTATAAATAATGTCATTCTCTGCTTAGAAAGGTGGAAACAATTCTTGTCTGTCCACGTCTCCCAACGTGTAACACTAGCTTAAACTTCAAAGACGCTAGCAGGTAGAAAACAATTTATGGCAATATAGAGAGCTAATGGATGGTTCTTCCACATGTGTAATTGGAATGCACAAGTAAATCACACTTTCACACTCTTTGCACATGTTCCACGTGGGCAACTCCTGGATGTGAACAGGTTAACAGGGAGATCACTCTGTCAAACATCCTAGTCAACACCTCTATGTGCTCAGGCAATGGCATTAAAACAAAATTAGTTACTGGGGAGTTGGAGATAAGCTTGTAGCACAGGAAAGAAAAGCACAGCTTTAATCTTTTTGCTTAATAAATAAGAAAAGAATGGGGTTTTGGCACTGAGATTTCAGCCTGTGCTGAAGAAACCTGCCCAGATTCCTAGATTTGCAAGATTGAGTCCACGGTGCCCTATTTTCAATTTATAGGTGACCAAATTATATCAACTAAAGATTTCTCAGGTGAATTTATCCATGTTGAGATCACAGGTAATGAAGTAATCCTGGATGTATTTAATTATGTTTGAATCCCATGCCTTCTTTTTCTCAAGTGTACCCAAAACACTAACTAGATCACATACTTTTAAATGAAATGCAAGGTAAATATAATTTAACTGCCAAAACTTTTGTTCCTGCACATTCCTCAGAACATCTCTATTTCACTGACTTAAGCACCTCAGCAGCAGTCTACCAATTAATGCCTCAGATTTATAGACCAGGATTTCCACACCCTCGGAGAGTCTGTTTCTCTATCTGGGTTCACAGTATCACAGTATCACAGTATGCTAGAGATTGGAAGGGACCTCGAAAGATCATCTAGTCCAATCCCCCTGCCGGAGCAGGAACACCTAGAGAATGTTACACAGGAATGTGTCCAGGCGGGTTTTGAATGTCTCCAGGGAAGGAGACTCCACAACCTCCCTGGGCAGCCTGTTCCAGTGTTCCATCACCCTCACTGAGAAGAAGTTTCTTCTCATGTTTAAGTGGAACCTCTTGTGTTCCAGTTTGTACCCATTACCCCTTGTCCTATCATTGTTTGCCACTGAGTAGAGCCTGGCTCCATCCTCGTGACACTCCCCCTTTATATATTTATAGACACTAATAAGGTCACCCCTCAGTCTCCTCTTCTCCAAACTATAGAGACCCAGCTCCCTCAGTCTTTCCTCATAAGGGAGATGCTCCACTCCCTTAATCATCTTTGTTGCCCTTCGCTGGACTCTCTCCAGCAGCTCCCTGTCCTTCTTGAACTGAGGGGCCCAGAACTGGACACAATATTCCAGATGCGGTCTCACCAGGGCAGAGTAGAGGGGAAGGAGGACCTCTCTCGACCTACTAACCACCCCCCTTCTAATACACCCCAGGATGCCATTGGCCTTCTTGGCCACAAGGGCACAGTGTTGGCTCATGGTCATCCTGTCGTCCACTAGGACCCCCAGGTCCCTCTCCCCTACACTGCTCTCTAACAGGTCGTTTCCCAACCTATACTGGAACCTGGGGTTGTTCCTGCCCAGATGCAGGACTCTACACTTTCCCTTGTTATATTTCATCCAGTTATTCCCTGCCCAACTCTCCAGCCTGTCCAGGTCTCGCTGGATGGCAGCACAGCCTTCTGGCGTGTCAGCCACTCCTCCCAGCTTAGTGTCATCAGCAAACTTGCTGATAGTACACTCAATTGCCTCATCTAAATCATTGATGAATATATTAAATAATACTGGTCCCAGTACTGACCCTTGAGGCACTCCACTAGTTACAGGCCTCCAACTAGACTCCGCCCCATAGACTACAACTCTCTGGCTTCTCTCCTTCAGCCAGTTCACAGTCCACCTCACTACCTGATCATCCAGTCCACACTTCCTCAATTTAGCTGTGAGGATGCTGTGGGAGACTGTGTCAAATGCTTTGCTGAAGTCAAGGTAGACCACATCCACCGCTCTGCCATCATCCATCCACTGCGTTATTTCCTCATAAAAGGCTAAGAGATTGGTCAAACATGATTTCCCCTTGGTGAAGCCATGTTGACTGCCCCTCATAACCCTCTTATCCTTGATATGCCTTAAGATGGCACCAAGGATAAGGTGTTCCATCACTTTCCCAGGGATGGAGGTGAGGCTGACCGGTCTATAGTTACCCGGGTCCTCGTTCTTGCCCTTTTTTTGAAGACTGGAGTGACATTTGCTTTCCTCCAGTCCTCAGGCACCTCTCCCGTTTCCCAAGACTTGGTAAAGATGATGGAGAGTGCCTCACCACCCTCACAGGAAAGAATTTCCTCCTTATATCCAATCTAAACTTCCCCTGTTTAAGTTTTAATCCATTACCCCCTGTCCTGTCACTACAGTCCCTAATGAAGAGTCCCTCCCCAGCATCCCTATAGGCCCCCTTCAGATACTGGAAGGCTGCTATGAGGTCTCCATGCAGCCTTCTCTTCTCCAGGTTGAACAGCCCCAACTTTCTCAGCCTGTCTTCATACAGGAGGTGCTTCAGTCCCCTGATCATCCTCATGGCCCTTCTTTGGACTTGTTCCAACTGTTTCATGTCCTTTTTGTGCTAAGGACACCAGAACTGCACAGAATACTCCAGGTGAGGTCTCACAACACACACGTTCACATGCCACTTTGAGACCTGATCTGTGCAGAACTGAATGCATTCAGTAACAGGCAGACACAGTGAAACAGTGTTTGCCTTCTACATGGCAGCCTATTGACTACAACTCTGACTTACATGGGAGTGGGAAATAAATGTTCTAGTCCCTTCTCATCTCAGATTCATGTCTTGGCTTCCTAGAAAGAAATGAGAGCATTTAAAAGACAGACAGAAATACCACCTCTGGAGTACTTGTCCACCAGTTTCTATAGGAATAGGAAATCTGTCTCTCTGAAACTACTTTTATTCTTTTATTTCTTTTCCTCAGGCTTATGATATCTTTAGGAAAAAAAATGTTCTGGAAATATTCACTCACTTTTAAAAATAAACGTTGAGTAGCCAAAAACCTAATTTAGATTTTTATATCCATAGTACAGATAATCACTATTCTGCTATACAATTACTCTTCAGAATACAGTTTTATGTTGCAATGTATATTTTTGGGATTATGACAAGCATACAGGGAAAAAATGGGAGAAGCTAACTAGAAATGTAATTATCAGAGAAAGTGAGAAAGTTTGTTCCTAGCAGGAAAATATGAATCACAGTGTAGAATAATGGCAGTTAATGCTGTCTAAATCCCAACATTACAGGTCATCTTGCAGAATGCCTACAGGAACAGGCCATACGATTAGAGTACATCACAGTCAGATGAACCTTTGTTATTCAGGAACAACAGTTTTGTGGGGAAAAGATCAATATTTGTTTTATAATAGACACATTAGCTTGTTTGGGTTTTGTTTGTTTTGTTTTGTTTTGTTTTTATCCCTGGGTAAGTAAAAACCTCAAATAGTGACCATGAAGCTTTGATGCAAATTGCTTTCTTCTCATGAATGTCTTTCAGAATGTGCTTGTAGAGTGTCATTATACAGTCAGTTTATAAGAAATCACAAAATTGCTTGTCTTTTGTCTGTCTTAATATTAGCCTAATGCTTATTTCATAAAAACTTACATTTTAGTGAAGTTCCTCAAAAAAATGCATGTAAAATAAAAATGTACTTTTGTATTTGTTACTTACCAGCATTTTTATAGTTTGTCTTCATGCATACAGAGATTATTGATGTTCTGTATAAATTTTACTTGAAAATTATGAAAGGAATCTTTACATCTTCCCTGCAATAAAGCTGAAACATCTCTATAGTTGATTGCAGTGAAAAATTGAATGGTTTTGCATCATAATGATGCAGATTTTACTTAAAGTATGATATTTCAATTAATAATGAATAAAACAAGATACTGGACAGTAAATTTTCAAGACACCGGAAATTCTAGAAAAAAAAAAAAAAAAAGCAGCATGAGCATCAGCCTCTGGATTGGGTCATTTGTTTAAGTGCTTTATTGAGGTATATGAGCACTGGTTTATATGTGTATTTCCACAGGCACAGCTACAATTCTGTGGATATTAAATGCAAGTCCCTTGAGTTTTGGCTTACTTTGGTACTGTTGGGAATATCTACCTCCTTTCCAGAGGAGTCTCATTATGTTCTCTTTTTTCTGAACAGGAATATAAATATTAGTTGATTTGTGAGGCTGGTGAGGAACCAGAACAGGCTGCCCAGAAAAGCTGGGGCTGCCCCATCCCTGGAAGTGTTCAAGGCCAGGTTGGATGAGTCTTTGAACAACCTGGTCTAGTGGAAGGTGTCCCTTCCCATGGCAGGGGGGGCTGGAACTAGATGATCTTTAAGGTCCCTTCCAGCATTATATGTGCATGTGTATGTGTGTACATATATATACATATTTTCAAGATAATAAATAAAAATTAAATAGTTAGATCTTTCACACTAACAGCAATACCACCAAGTTTTAAAAGGCTAATAATTTTGTGTCCTGCTGCTGATTTATTATTAATTCTATTAGTAAAGGTCATCAACACACACACACAGTTTGAAATGTGAGATACCAATTCAAGCAAAAATTAAACTCTCAGAAAGGTGCTGCTTGGCATTCAGAGCTCTGATCTAACCTGAACTCTACCAGCAGTTTCTTTTACATGATATGACACTTCCATTGTGATGTCATCCCGTAATAATCTGCTGTTTGAAATCAAAAATCTAAGACAAATGGACTAAACTAGAGAAAACTCTGCTACTTCTCTATTTAATACTTTGACTTTCATTAGCTCTGCAACTAGCTTTTTCATGGACAGCAAAGACAAAGTAGAGAAGAAAAGGATTCTGAATATAAACCAACAGGTTTAGCTATTTGGATAACATACTCCTTGATAGGAGGTTACAGGAATGCCAGATTTTTCCCAGGGGTTGCAGTTTAGCTTGGAAGTAGAACCCTGATGCACAGTCAAGCAGTCAAGATACACTGTGCAATATGGAGCCAGAAGATGACAATATGCATGGATACTTGGAAAGAGTTACGGAACAAAGTGTTTTGGCAAAATTGACAAAGGTGGAGGGTGGTGGTGAATAAGACGATGTTATTTCTCATAAAGCCATTGTTTCCTCAGCCCTCAGTAAGCAGTATCCTGAAAAGGACACCACGACTCCAGAGTCAGCTGTATAACTAAAAGGAAGAGGAAAAGTTGAATCTGGATTCAAGCTGGTATTTTTGGCATTGTCTGTAACATTGATTTTTTCGATCACTTTAAATATGTGACTAGGTATCAACCTTTGATTTTAGGACATTCTAGGCTACTTATGCCCAAAAAACCCCCATTATTTTCTTAATTAATCTGTGTACAGTACAGACTTTTAATACAACCACCTTACTAGATTCATTGCAGTACAGAATTCTGTCACTTTTTATGTGTATGTCAGTAAATGGCATATTTTTTATACATTATTGTAATTATTTATTTCTATTCATTAACTGCCCCAAATGAAATGATTTGCATAACTGATCTGCCTCACTTTCAGACATTTATGTTTTCAGTATTCTATTTTTCCCAAATAAAGTGCTTTTTATTTAAGATCGCATCAATTTTACATTCCACAAGTTACTGGCTTTTCAGAGTTGTAGGGGCCCCCAGTCCTGTGCTGTTTTTACCTGAGAACAATAGTCAGGGTCTGCTGAAAACAGCTCCAAATCTAGAAGTCTTTCCTTGTGGCTAGCTATCAAAGGTGACCTGCTAGTCCAGCACCAGAAATGTTCTGTTTGTCTGATTTTGTGACTGTTTATAAAAGGTTTCATGTAGTATAAGGATTAAGTTAATACTCTCTCCCCGGAGAAGTATTCAATAATGACGGAGGGAATAACTGAAAACTGATGTACCACCATCTTTGACATTATACCAGTGACTTACTGAATTAGAGAAATCTAACCTTAATGAAAGTACAGGCAAATACAGACTGCATCGATTTTAATTAGACTATTAAATCTATTCCATTCCAATTCAATCTAAAATTTAACCAGAGATTATTAAAGCAGAGTCCAGAAATGTTAGTGTGCTTCTGCTTTATCTGTGGCAATGAGTTTCCATGAACAGTGACATGGAATACTTTGAGCCATATGAAAAATGGAAAGATTCTGTAGCCATGAATTAGTCCTTAATCAAAATTTTTCTTTTTCATAACAAGCTACATTTTTATGGTTGCTGATAAGCCTAAGAGCAAATTTTTTTTTTTTTTTCATTAAAAATGCATGTCTGCTAGGTTAATGTCACAGCTCTTTGGGCTATAAAACTACCAGAATTTCAAAAGGCAGGTGGCTTCTACAAATCAGGCCTGCATTATGTGACCCTGGCTACACTTTCACACTTATATGAAGAATATCATCTGGTTTTCAGGCCAAGCTGGCAAGATGGCATGACCAGGCTGTGCCTACTGTAGCCTCTGAACTTCCTTCTCACAACATCAGTACCTTGGCAGAACTGTTTTACACTTTCTTCTTAAAAGGATATATTTCACTTAAAATCAAGATTTTGAATTATTTTAGAGATTTTTTTTTTCTTTCTTATCACTCAGATTACTCCACATGTTCTCTATGTGCCTATGTAGCATGTAAAAACATTGTAGTAAAATTGTGATTTCAAACAACCTGAATAGAGGAATAACCAGACTTCATCAGGGTAAGAGTCTGCCTCTTGTTTGTATGCCTTAGACCTTTCATAATTTAGGTGTACCAGTACTGCCAGCCTTAACATACAGCAGGAATTTTCTCTGTCAAAGAATCCTAAACACCTTCATCTCCAATAGTTCTTACTGATGCAAACCACACAAGTACGTTTTCCTACCACAGATCCTTCCCCCCAGATTCCCCACTGTGATGATGCCTTCAAAACCATTTAACACTGTTAGGCATGAGTCAAGTTGAGGCTATTGCTGAGCTGAATATGTGAAGTATATTTGCTTCACAGTCTTTTCTCTCACATCTATATATCCAGTTTTCCAAGTGCTTGCATCATTGATTTCTGGCATCTTGTCACAAAAGACAACTATTAGATATTTATGATAGGTTTGGTCCTTTTTGCTTCATCTTTGTCGTGGTTTAAACCCAGTCAGGTAATTCGTTCGCTCACTTCCCCCCCTTTTCTTGCCCTCCCCCTGCTCTCAGAGGGACGGAGAGGAGAATCGAAAAGAATGCAACTCCCACGGGTTGAGATAAGAACAGTTTAGTAACTAAGGTATAACACAGATCACTACTGCTACCACCAATAATAATAATGATAAAGGAAATAACAAGGGAAGAGAATACATCATCTCACCACCCGCCGACCGATAACTCGCCCCCCCCAGCCCAACCAAGCTCTGATCGATACCTCCTCCAACCCTGCAGTTTCCCAGCCCTTCCGGCTAACTCCCAGTTACATCCTGGGCATGACGTGCTGTGGTATGGAATACCTCTTTGGTCAGTTTGGGTCAGCTGTCCTGTCTCTGCTTCCTCCTGGCTTCCCTTCCTCCCTGGCAGAGCATGAGGCTCACAAAGTCCTTGGCCAAACCAAAACATCCTTGTTATCAGCTCTGTTCCTGAGCTGAAAGTCAAAACACTGCACTGCACCAGCTACCAAGAAGGAGAAACATGACTGCTACTGCTGAACCCAGGACAATCTTTAAACCCTTTTTCAAATGATAATGTTCTGAGGTCTTATTGTAATCTTCAAATATTACTTCAGTGCATTGCAATGTTAGAACAATATGTAAGTATACTGATATTTTATTGTTAATTGTAATAATAATAGAACATTTGAACTTTAGTCTCATAAATGGAAATCTGGTAAAAGCTGGGCAAAGCATTTGCTTGCTTTGCTGATCATTGGCACTGGACTTGCAAAGCCCTTACAGTCTAAATTCTAATGTAATGGTTAAATAGACACAATTCAGTTATGTTAGGTTTTAAGACTTTTCTTATAGACTGAAAATTATAATCTACTCTGTTTTAAAAGTCAATACATCTTGAATGTTTCTTAAGATAATTTACCTCCAAGAATTATGTGGTTCACAAAAAAGGCAACTTGATACTACAAGAAAATTTTCCTTTCACTTCTTTTATCAGTTTTACACAGCACTATCACATTTTCTCATCTCCCAGCTACTTGTGATCTGAGGAAATAACGATGGGCCATAGTAGTATTCAAGAAGGAGCTTTAGTAGATGCATAATTTTGCCCACTGAATTTGAGAGCTAGAAAGGGCAGAGATTATTGTCTGAGATAAAAGCAGATCACGCATTTCATCTAATCAGTCCTATACTTGCCACAGTTCTAAGAGTATAAAAGAAACCTTCCACACAAACTGATGACTCTGTTGGCAACAAAGTAATGACTGTCCCAGCAGGTAACTAAGCAGGTTAAATCACCATGTCCATCACAAGCTCGTCTCAGATCCACTTTCTGATCAACAAGTAAATCTATTCTGTGCATCCCAACGAAGTGGTTCCATTTCCCATACACAGTCAAATCACATTTCTGATGTTAAATCAACAGGAATAAGTGAGATGACAGCAGTTTCTAATTTTCTATTTAGCCAGAAGACACCTTCTTTTCCTGTCCTCACCTTAAAAGAACCAAATTATTTCCCACTGTCATGTTTCTTTACCTTCCCCTCATTTTTCTGAATTTCAGATAAAAGGTTGGTTTTACTCTCAGAAGGAACTGGGTGAACAGGTAGTATCACCAATGAAGTGGGCTGAATTGGGTCGCTAAGCTTTAGAACATCCTCACTCTTCCGAGACAAAACTGCATACATTTATACTAATGTTATCTAACTTTTCTGCTAAACACTGAAGAGCAAATTTCTTTGTAACTTATACCCCTTGCAAAGTACTGCTCCAGCTGTATATTTCAGGAGGTTGCAGTTTGACTTGTTAGGGTTCTCAGAGGAAAATGAGATCAATAACTTATCACAGCAGGAGATACTTTACTGTCTACAGGGTGCTGTAATATAGCATTGTGGATGGGGAAAAAAAAATGGAAAAAGCCCAAACAATTCTGAGCTTGTCTTTCTGCAGTTGGACAGGCTGCTATTAAGCTAGTTAAGCAGGGTTTTTTTCTCCAATAATTTAATGCTGAGATTATTAGGTATAAGTGTCATTTTGTAACATCATTTGAATGTTTAGGGCTACTCTGTAAACAAAATACGTAAAAATGCTTTGATTTGATTGTGTGTTGTATAAGCATAAGCAAGCAGTTCCTGAAGAATCTGCTGTGACTACAAAGGAAGCAACTGAAAATTATGACAGTATAAAGCTTTATTATTAACTTCTGCATTGTTGCCTACAACTTTAACCTTTTGCCCTTTTCTGTTTCATTGTAAGATGATGAATCCCCTATTCTAAGCAACAATGAATATATAATTCTTACAAATATTAATAAACATAGCAGCGTACTGACTTTTTATTTGTATACTTTGGTAAGGAATTCAGCAATGAATTCTGTTTTGTTTGGCAATTTATATTCAAACTGCAAGATATATCAAGTTTAATTGAAAATTCTACTGATAGGGATCAAAACCAATTTTCTTCACCTCCTTAATTTAATAATGTCTATTATTGCAAATTCTTATATTATTTCCTGCAGTCAAACTGGCATTTGTATGGACTGGACAACATAAGAGGCAATATCAAATTAATTTTTGCCTCTGACATACATTACTTTTCTAGTCACATATCCTCAATCTGCACAGCTGCAGCTGCATTGCAAAAGTCAAAAAAAATTCAGTAGCTGTGGCTTTAACCTGATAATTTACAGAAAGTCAGGAAGGAAAAATTGGTACCACAATAAGTGATCATTATGTGAAGAGCATTACAATCACAGGATTATTTAGGTTGGAGGGGCCTCTGGAAGTTGTCTACTCCAACTTCCCACTCAAACTATGTCCAGTTAGAGCTGCTGCTCAGGGTTGTATCCAGTTTCAAACACACCCAAGGATGGAGATCCCATACACTCTATTAACATCTTTTCCAGTGTTTAATCACCCTCACAAAGTTTTCTTTTCTCTGTTTAAGTGGTATTTTTCACATTTCATCTTAGAATCCTGGAATCACACAAGTCTAGTTTTGGAAGGGAACTTCTGGATAGCACCTGCTTCAACTCTGTTAAGAAGAGGGCCCGAGATTAGGTTAGTCAATGCCTTGTCAAGATGAGTCTTGAATATTTTCAACAAGGAAAATTCCATCACTTCTCTGGGCAACCTATTCCACTCTTCAGTTGTTATCAGAGTCAGGGTTTTTTTTTTTTATTCTTATATACAGATAGATTTTTCCCTGAAACAAGTTGTCTTTTCTAGTCACCAGAAATCTCTCCCAGTGACCACGGCCTTTCAAAGCTGATACTCAGCAGTCTCTTGGTGACATCACTCAAATAAGGAACAGAGCCCTCAAAAGGAAGAGTAAACTTCACTACAGATCATAATCTAGCATAAAAACTTGTGGCTAAAATGATCCAGGATTTCTGCAAGAACAGCTTCAGATCCTGCAAGAACGGACTCAGTCCTCTAGCTGTATAGAGCTACTAAAGCTTCCTTTAAGGTCTTTTGGATCATATTTTTAAAGAATGTAACAGTATTTACCTCTTAAGTGGGAAAAATACATTCCTTTTTCAGCTTCACTCATGAAAGTGGAGAACCTACAATACTGCTCCTCAAGTACATAAACTGAGAACAGATGAGTTTTCCCTCCACTCCCCATCTCCTGCTATGTTCTATATCCATGCATGACTAAATGTAATTATGTCCTATCTTTTGACATAAATCCGAGAGGTAAGAGAGAAGGGAGACAATGAGAGGTAAAAGGTATGTAGTCTCTTGTTCTTTCTTAGCACAAAATTGTTCCTGCAAAAATGGAAAATACTTTCCTGAGAATTATCCTTTTAATTTGTTCTGGTTTTGGCTGGGATAGAGTTAAGATTTTTCCTAGTAGCTGGTGCAGTGCTATGGTTTGGATTTAGTATGAGAATATTGGTAACACAACAATGTTTTAGTTGTTGCTAAGTAGTGCTTGCCATAAGTCAAAGAATTTTCAGTCTCTCATGCTGTGCCAGTGAGGAGAGGCACAAGAAGCTGGGAGGGAGCAGAGACAGGACGCTTGACCCAAACTCGCCAAAGGGGTGTTCCATACTACAGCACATAATGCCCAGTATGTAAACCGGGGGCAGTTACCCGGAAGGCCCAAATCGCTGCTCAGGGATGGGTATCAGTCAGCAGATGGTGAGCAATTGTATTATCTACTATAATTGCCATTCTTGAGTTTTATTCCCTTTTCCCATTTTGGTATTGCCCTTTCATTCTAATATTATTGCTGTTGATATTATTATTATTTTATTTCATTTCAAGTATAAAACTGTTCTTATCCCAACCCATGGGTTTTACCTTTTACCTGTTTCTCCTCCCAGTCCCACCAGGGAGGTGGAGAGGGGAGCATAGAACGAGCAAGCGGATGCGTGGTACTTAGTTGCCAGCTGGGGTTAAACCACAACATAATTCCAAATTAGTTATCATTTGGTCAGTAGTCAGTATTGTTGCATGTTATGCTTTTTGCTGATTAACTGGCACCTGATTCCCCCAAATGTCCAGAAGTAAACCTACATCTCAGTCACTAAAAAAGTACTTTTGGGCCTTTAAAATACCTATGAGTGTAGAATATGGCAAAAGCTTAGCAGATATAACCAGGATCACATAGGTCTGTTAGGAAAGTAGCACCTGTTACAATCAGTGCCGCTGACCTATATGTAGTGACATTGATTCTATCCTACTTAACATCAGTGACTTCTAATTTGTATAATGATTTTCGCAATAACCCTAACTGGACTCAAATCTTGTTTGTGTAAAGGCAATCCCTCCATGACCGTTCTTACCAACTACCTGCGCAGAAAATAATTCCCTGGATTGTTTCTTAGGGCATAAGAAATGACAGAGAGGTGAGAATAATACACTGTGAGGTAAATAATGAGAGCAGCTCCCATGTGAATACATACAGTTAAAATTTAGACACTGTCCTTAGGTATTCTGATGAATGAAAAAACAAGAAATTAGCACAACACAATTTATCAAAGTGTGAGACTACTTTATGTTCAGTAAACAAACCTGGAATAAAATAGGCAGAATGTCAGGAAAGGAATAAAACATACTTTCATATATAAATACTATTGGAAACTATGCAGCAGAAATCATTAACATATTTGAAAAGTCATATGCATTACTATTAGTAACACCAAAGACTGTTTCAACACAAGACAAAGACTACTTACTCTGTAAGAGCTGGTTAATATTTTGAGCTACATGTATGCATTTGGAAAACAGCCAGAAAATACATTATCAGATTCTAGATTTTTATGCAGAAGTGTTCAAGGCCATGGATTTTTACTTCCTCTTCTGTATACCAGGAACAGCAAGTGAAAGCCAAGCCAAAAGATAATGGAATCAAGAAGCAATGCAAGAAAAATACTAGCCCTAAAGTTATCAGGAGGGATAATTCCCTGGGTGTGCACTTGCCTGATAGCAGTAGAATTGTAGTCAATGTACAGAGGATTTGCTGGATAATTTTCTTTTATTCCCACACCAGGTGAAGGCAGGTAGACAATTAACAACTATATTGCATGTGGCCTCAGGTGAATAAAAGGGAGAAATAAAGGACTTGGAGTGAAAAAATGAAAGTCTCTTTGATCAAGCTATGACTTTCTTGTTTGGTGCATTCCAAAGAAAGCACTTGGGGAATTTAATCTGATCCATCCCTTACCATATCTGCAGGGTAAGCCAGTAAATTATGAAATTGATCTGATACTACTCTTCAATTTCTGTCAAATCGTTGTCTCAAACTGTCCTTACTACTGGATTCTGTGGTAAGGGACATGAGTAGTATAGAGACCAAAAAATTTTTTTCAGTTGTTACTTATTACCAGCATACAGATGATTTTCATTTGTTAGGGTTTAACTTCAAGAGAACAGATTCTGCTCCCTATCCTGATTTAAATGATGTTATTGCACCAGTCGAGTTCATGAACTAGGCCATTCTGAATACACCGATACGATAAAACACTTTGTTCCATGCATTGTCCTTGCTTACTGCAGAATATATGTATGGATGACTACTACCTATTGAGCCAGACTCAGAGTGGATGGAACACAAGATGGAAAGGCATTGCATGTTTGTTTATGTATGTGAAAGCAAATCAAAGAAAGACAAAAAAAAAAAAAAATCATTAATTTAAGGTTCTTATGCTGAAAAGTCACAGACAAGGCAGGAACTGGTGACTAAACAGAGGATTAAGGTAATGTATTATATAAATTCAGGAAATAATGGTGGATAAAGGCATAGATAAGATTTATCAGACAAGAAATAAAAAAGTGGAACATGTTACAGTGGTTTGGTTTTGCCATTATTTGTAACCAAAGGCAAAAACAGGAATTACATTCACGTATGTTTTAATGACATTTAAATAAAGTGCTATATTAATGGAACCTAAACCCCTTACAGTAATTTACTGTGAAGCATGGTTTGAAAATTGTCGTGCCGCACATTATCTTCTCTCTACATGTGAAAAAAAAAATGCTTATTGATAGTTCTTTTAATTTATGTTGGATGTAATGTGGTGCTGGTCACATCCTTTTGTGTTTCCAACAAAGATAGTACCCCAAACGAACATATCCTTAAAATAAAAAATCAAGCTGTTTAAGTTTGTCGTACTTTCTGCATGTAATTCTGGCTACAAAGAAAAATTGCACTTTTCCATTATGGCAGGGAATTTGAATTATTATTGGTTTTGGCTCTATTGGATTTCTAGAGTCTGAATTTACATTAATTCCTTGCAAATATGGACTGGTGATTTATAAGGTTCAGCTCCAGCGAGGTATAAATATGGTCTGAGGAGCTGAAGACAGCAAGCAATCACTTTTTTTCAGAAATATCCATATTTTTCACATGGTTGCATTTACTTTGGTCCATATATTCTAATAGTTGGTCACTTCCAACTGCTATCCCTCTTACTCCTGTAGTAACAAAGTGTATAGATCTGGAGTGAAATAACTCTGCATACAGTTCCTCAATTTGCAATGTTATAAAGACTTTGCCATAGGATCTTTTTAGCAATATCCAGTAAAAACAGGAAAAGACTTAAAAATGTATATTAATACTATCACTGTAATAGTGTTGCACATTAATGCCTGTACAGCATCTCTGCTTCTTCAAGCATCTAACGAACATTGCAAAATGCAAATGCACCTAAGAAATTCCTGTATTCCATTCTCCACTTGCAAATTTCTCTGTAAAAAGCTGTATGACTGACTGAAGGCAATATTTGCTAAAGTAGTATTGCATCAGGTGGACAGAAAATTCTAAGAAAATTTTATGCTGTTTCAGCAAAATACAAGCAACACTTGTTGAGCTTGTGTCTGTGGTGGTATGTAAGACTTTTTTCAGACTCAGGTGAACAGACAGTTATGTTTTTTACGCATAATTTTTTCTCTCATACCATTCCATTCCTGTGTATTTCCTGATGCACTAATTGAGATTGAGTCAAGCTAATCCCCAACGGTATTTAACACTGAAGAAATCTCACAGGGCAGAAGTTCTTAGGCAGAAGTTACTGACACTGATTCAGAGATATTTCCTGTTCTAATTCCTGTATAATATTATCAGTTTTTCAGGATTGGAGATCCTGGAATCAGGGTCTCCTGGCAATATAAAATACATGCTGTAGGGATGAAGCATTATCATTCCCTGTTAAAGATAAGCTAGTATTAAAAAGGACTTGGTAGGAAACAGAAAAAGCAAGCTCAATTCTTAAGTTTAATTACACAATCATAGAATAGCTGAACTTAGAAACCAAGCCTTTGAGGATCATTTTTTCAGCTGTGCCTGATCAAAGCAAGGTCAACTAGAACAGGGTGCCTAGGACTATCGCCAGTTGGGTTTTGAGTATCTCCATGGATGGAGACTTCCAATTGTATGAAGAAGTTCTACCTCCCAATCAAGCAGTCTGTAGCAGAAACCCATAACAGTATTAAAGATGTTGTGTATTAACTTTATTGATCAAATCCTGTCTATTTCAGGTTCTAGTAATAATACACCCTTCCAGAGAGATGATTCATAGATACCACTAAAACTGGAAGCAATCTTTTGCTCCATATAATAAGAATGTATTCTAATGTCATCAGTAACACACAGCTAATATTCCAGTTGTTGACTCTTCCATTTCTTCATGAGAAAATAAAGTAATAAATATCTAAAGGTAACAATTGAAGCACTCTGACGTTGATTGTAATTGCATGTTCAGCTCAGTAAAAATTTTATTTAGGCTAATTTTCCAGATCCTTACTTTTTATAATTGACACTCCCTCTCTTAGAGAATCTAATTAGATTCCATGTCACTCAACAAGATTGGAAACTTCTTTCAAATGCAAATCACACTAGTTTGGAAATGTACAACCTGAATATGCAGATGTGCTGAATAGGATTTTTTTTGTTGTTGTTGTTAAGGCTAGCAAACTATGTGATATGAAACTGTCATCTGTATGAAATAATTTCAATATGTTTTATAGTTGACTTCACATCAATGAATGTGTTGCATTTTTTCTTCCTCATGCTTCAGAATAGGTTTTATTTTCAGCTTTTTTTACTGGTTCTGCAAAGGAAAAAAGTCTGTACCTTGTGTTGCTTTCTATTGCATTGCAAATTTATATGACTATGATTTGTGAAGTGAGTACTAGAAAATTACTGTTTACAAGGTACCATGTATATTAGATTTTATACCAAGCATCTATATTGAACAAGGAAACTTCAGGATAGGCTTAGCTTCCATCTGTCACAAACGCCCAAAACAGATTGCCTGCAAACAAGTTAGCACCAGGTTTCTTGTGGTCTTGCTATGTAGTAGATGAAGTAGCCTCCTTTACTTACTGCATTTATGACATGAGTAGAAAAACCTACACATCACTGTACAGAAAATAGCTTGTCTGTGATAATTTGACATAAATGCCAAAGTCTCAATATCACGATGATATTGTGCATGATGCTTAAGATAGGTACATAGAGGTTTCACCTCACTCTCCATTTTCTTACCTAACACCATGTCTGTTAGCAGTCTTTAAGGAAGTTTAACCTGGGATTGCCCAGTATCACACACACAAAAATATGATTGCTCCTTTTCCATCACACTGCATTATAAGTTTTTATATGCAATCTGCACTGCTTCCCACCAGATTCTAGACATAATGAAGAAACAGATTGACTTCATGGTCTGTAAAGAATATCAGGACATAAAAAAGTCAACATCAATACAAATAAATTGCTTAAATAAAACCTAAAATGGTGTTTTGCAAACTGGATACTGAAATATATACTGTGCCTTGAAAAATCCATTGCATGTTTGTTTGTTTGATTATAATTGACTACATTGAGAAAAATATTTCACTCTAATATTCAGCTGTACACTTTCAATTTGGATTGGTTTTATATTAGGTAGATGGAAAAAAGCCCCCAAAAAAACCCAAAACTCCCAAAAAACAAAACCAAAAAACCTAGTGAAATCAGGTATCAAGGACAAGATTCTTTTTCAAAGCTGCTAGAGGAACCTAGCCACAGTTCCTGGATTTAATCAGAACTGGTCATTCAAGTCCTTTAGAACTTCTGGAAGTCTTATCGAAAGTTTCCAGTTGATAAGCTTTTGCATCTTCAGTTTCCTTATTCTATTCCGTCTTTCATATAAGCAGATATACTTAATTTTATTTGTTGGCTTGCTGGGGTTTTTTGTCATTCTGAGATTCTTGTTGCTGATAGCTTTTGGAAACTCACGGGCCTGATACAGTATGATCCAGTCAACAGCACTGTTCAGTTATGATTTTTCATTCTTTTTTTACATGCTACTTTATTGCCAATATATAACAATTCCTCCAACACTGCAGCCTATTTTGGTTCTCTAGTGTATTTGTTAATGCAGATAGCTTTGTCAATCATGTAAGCACAAAATTAATGTTTTATAAGCATTTAAGTACAAATATAGATCATAAATGATGGATCCAATGTCGGGCTTTATTAATGTGTCGTCATGTCATTCAAAGAATTCTTTGCCCGATATTTCACCCCAAACCAGTGGTCTATAACATATTCCCACCACATTGTCACCCTCACCGGCCTCTCCTTGGATGAGCTTACATGAGCTCTCAGACAGATCTTTGCCTACCATATGGTAGGACATTGAATCTTTAGGCTTCTTCACATCAAGCACAACCCTCTACCCTTGTCTTCGCTGATTAGCTAGTATCTGTTCTTCACATTACTCTAGCTGTTTGAGCTACCTAGCTCAATCTATGTTCAACATTCTGTTCATTCTTTAAGGAACTGAATTAACAGCAACTCTTAAAGAAACAAAGACTTGTCATTAACAAGCAAAAAGCAGCACTGGCATAACTAGTGGATCAAGAAGTGGCATGAGATACAGCTAGTTAGTGATGCAAAAAGCAATGTAAAGAAGAGGAAGTGGCTAATAAAGCAAGAGACAGCTAATAGGAACAATCATACTACCACATCCCTGTGATTTACATCAGGTCTTTCTACCCAGAAAAATTAATATTCTTAAATAGTAAATTAAAATTGCAGCCAGAGGATAAAGCAGCCAGCCAGAGGATAAAGGTGAACCAGCAGCTGACTCAATGAGGGAAAGAAGAATTTTAAGATTACTGCAATTAAACTTCAGGAATTAGGAGTTCTTTCTTACCCTGCTTATCTACATATTTCTTCTCCCTTTAATAAAAATATAATTTGTCAAACCAACTGATTGAAGTTTGTGAAGAAATTAAGTTCACTGAGTACTCAAATATCACAGGTGGGGTCTCATGAGAGTGGAGTAGAGGGGGATAATCATCTCCCTCAGCCTGTTGGACACATTTCTTTTGGCGCAGACCTGCATACAGTTGACGTTCTGGGCTGCATGTACACATTGCTGGGTCATGTTGAGCTTCTCATCAACTGTCACTCCCAAGTCCTTCTCCTTAGGTCTGCTCTTAATCCATTTTCCTCCCAGCCTGTAGTTGTGCTTGGGATTGCCCTGACCCAGGTGCAGTACTTGGCCTTGTTGTGCAAGCCCATTAATCAACAGCAAAATTCTTCTCTTTAAAAATTTAAGCTCTGGTGGTGTCTTTATCTTAGTATAATTATGGGATAGTTAAAGTCAGCACTCTTGTCTGACTGCAGGTTTCATTGGAATACATCTTCCTTGCTTTTGATTCTAATAGCCACTAAGGCCCAAGAAGAACAGTAAGTTTCATTGAAGTAAAAAGCAAAGCAAAAAAACCCCAAACAAACAAAAAAAAAAACCCTGTCATTAAAATTCTAAAATTTGTTCTTTCTTTAGCCTACGTGTTTTTAGTAATGCAAAGAATAAAGTATTTGCTGTTTGACATCTTTCTTCCACATATAAATAGGTGCCTACAGGCTTCAAATGTCTTTTTCTGAAAAGAGTCAACAAACAAAAGGAAGACTGAAAAAAAAAACCAGAAAATGCAAAAAGGATTACCCATGTGTTAGTATTTTCTACTGGAACCTTGCATGTTCTAGAATTAGAAACATTTGAAACTACATGCTCAAAGGAACCAAGATGTGTAGTTTCCATTTGGCTGCAGCAGATATTTCTACTGGTTAAAGAGGAGCCAAATTCTGCAAGTCTACTTGCTTTGGTTATGTCTGTCTTCCCATATGGGTTGACAGAATTGCAAGAGTGACAGAACATGCTGTGGATAAAACAAACCAGACTGGAATCACTTTCAACATGAGAAGAGTTTTGTTCCTGCTGAGTTTTACTCCCTTGAAGCTTAAGGGCTCTATTCATCAGTCACACATTGGGTCTTTGTGAACAACCAAAGCTCAAGTCCTGTGATGCCCAAGTTTGGTCAAACAGCTTGGAGTTTTTATGCATTGCTCTTGTACAACTTAGATCAGAGAATATGAATTTGACATGGTGCTGATTAATGCTATAGAAGAGGAAATGTTCATGGGGTTGCCTAAACAGACAATATAATGTATCTTCTCAAACCATGCAAAGAGAGATTGATTGCATGAAGACACATAATTTCATTAACAATCACATTGTAGTGGACTATTAATAGTTGCAAATTTTGGTTCTGCTCTAATTAGCACAAATCCTCACATACTAGAACACTGTGAAAACAGTACTCTTTCATACTTTTATGTATGGGTTACTTGTGTCTGAGATAAAAAAAAAGAAGCATTAAGTTTTACTTTGAAGTCCATGATCCTCTGTCCCTACTCAGTCACAGAATTCTTGCATTAATTAACTGCATTGTGTTTTTAACAGGAAATATACAACATCCTTTTCTCCATTGTTTTTTTTTTCAGATATAATCTTTGTTGACTTATTAATTTGTACCAGTAATAACTGTCTCAGTTCATGCGCTGAGGCTGAAGCCTATAAAAATCTACAGTAAGATTGCTTGACTACTTCTAAAATACATCAAAACTCAAATGAGAATAGAGTGCCTTTATTATATGTTTTAATGTTTTGTTGTTGGTATAAATCCACATCTTCTGCAGGACTGGCCTCCTATTTCATAGAATCCTAGGTCAGTTTGAGTTGGAAGGGACCTTTAAAAATTATCTAGTCCAATGCCCTTCAATGAGCAGGGTCATCATTCACTAGATGATGTTGCTCAAAGCCCCAGTCTGACCCTGAACATTTCCAATGATGGGGCATCCACAGCTTCTCTGAGCAAATGATTCCAGTGACTCACCATCCACATTGTAAAAAATTTCTTGCATCAAAACTAAATCTACACTCTTTAAAACCATTCATTGTCCCTTTTCCTGTCATTGCAGACCTTGGTAAAAAGTCTTGCAATCTTTCTTATGAGATTTTTTTAGCTATTGAAAGGTCACAGTAAAGTCTCCCTTGCACCTTCTCCAGGCTGAAAAACTCCAACTGTCTCAATAGCTCAAATAGTTATTGCTTTCTCTCAAATAGCTACCGACTAGTCAATTTCTTTGTTTCTCCATTAGCTGTGCAAAGGCAACTTTGTCTTCCACAAGATTTTTTCAATTTCTGGAGTTGACCCCACTACTCATTATCATGGCATCTCAATGCAATAGCAGAGCTGTTTTGCAGGCAATCAGTCCCATATTTTAATGTTTCAAGGAAAATAGAAATAAACAATATGTTGTAGAAACATTGTAAAGCAAAATAGTGGTAAATAAAAGCACAGAATAGCTACAAAGACATCCTTCTGGCCATGCTCCTCAATATGAACTTGCAATCTGCTCGAAAAATATTTCTGCAGAACATCTAACTGAAATAGTCTCTCGTACCTGATTGCGCTCTCAGTATCTAGTGCTACATTACTCTAAACCATCATACTGTGCACTCTTGTGTGTGAGTACTTTCCAGAGCTAGCCCTGTGATCGCACAAAAGGTTAAGCATAGCAAATCAGTGTGCACCAGAAAAATATATATATGTCTTTTCCTCCCTAAACTAGTCACTTAAAGCAACCTTTTCTGTACTACTTAGCTACTCCAAAAGGAAGCAGCTAGATCTTTATAACAATAAAGCTAAATTAGAAACGTAATTCACATAAAAATAGTATTCAACACCCAGAAAATGAACTAAAATGTTGTTTGCTCATTCACTGCATATATGCTCAATTTGAGCAAATCTTTTTGTTTACATACCAGAATACATTTCTGTTAAAGAAGGGAAGAAAATCATATTTAAGCATGAATCAGAAAAAAAGTATTTGTAAGTTCTGCTAGAAAAATCTGGTTTTATATAGAACCATTTAAAAGCCTTTTTTTTTTTTTTCAAAATAGGCTAATAATAGAAGCTAACAGGAAAATTATAGAGTGAATGTGGATGTATGATCAGCTTTTCTTATTGCCCTTCCTTATGCTTATTTGGGCATACCAAATTATGGAAAATAAGTAGGTCTTATGGGGTAGCTATGTTATTTGTTATAAATCCAGATTTGTCAAACAGTGAAATACATTTAGAGGAGGTAAATTCCTCCTGCCACTTGTCCTGGGTTCAGCAGTAGAAGTCATTTTTCCCCTTCTTGGTAGCTGGTGTAGTGCAGTGTTTTGACTTTCAGCTCGGGAACAGAGCTGATAACAAGCGATGTTTTGGTTTGGCCAAGGACTTTGTGAGCCTCATGCTCTGCCAGGGAGGAGGGGGAGCCAGGAGGAAGCAGAGACAGGACACCTGACCCAAACTGACCAAAGAGGTATTCCATACCACAGCACGTCATGCCCAGGATGTAACTGGGAGTGAGCCGGAAGGGCTGGGAGACTGCGGGGTTGGAGGAGGTAGTCGGAGCTTGGTCGGGCTGGGGGGGGCGAGTTATCGGTCTGCTGGTGGTGAGATGATGTATTCTCTTCCCTTGTTATTTCCTTTATCATTATTATCATTGGTGGTAGCAGTAGTGATTTGTGTTATACCTTAGTTACTAAACTGTTCTTATCTCAACCCGTGGGAGTTGCATTCTTTTCGATTCTCCTCTCCGTCCCTCCAGGAGCAGGGGGAGGGCAAGAAAGGGGGGGAAGTGAGCGAACGAGTTACCTGACTGGGTTTAAACCACGACACCACTTTAAAAGGGAATAGGATTCAGATGATGCCTCTTACCAGGAAGAAGTCACACAAAAATCCTAGTCATTAGTTGAAAACTTGGAGGAGTAAATGTGGAATAAAAATAGCTTATTTGAGACAAGGTAGGAAGATATATTTTGAGGCAACTGTTGTTCTGAATAGGAAACTATAGGAGAAGCATCTTAATCCTGTATCATAGTAACCACTATCTTCAAGTAAAACTGAAAAATCTAAAGTAGACCTCAAATGACAATTTCATATATCTCAGCTGAGGATATTTCATCCTAAAAAGTTTTACATTTGATTCCTAGGAGAGTTAGAATTAAATGTCTTTTAGGTCAAACGGGTCACAGTGGGGATGACTGAAATATTGTGGCATGAACACAAGAGGGAAGATGGGATGCAGTTCTTCTTGTTTTTTCGAATTAAGAAAATCAGAAGAGCAAAAATGTCTGAGGAGAAAGGGGCAGAAGAAATTTAGGATAGTGGTGGAAGGCCTGGGTTGACAGATATGCCACAGACTGCTTATTTTATCTAATGGTATGGATTGCATTTTTCTAGGCAAACTGCCACAGATTTTCAGACTGATAATGATGTAGGAATTTTACTTTTCTTTCTTCATTTTTAATAAATGTTTTTTTATTTTCCTGGCTACATTTTCATTTTTTATATAAAATATTTTAACACAGTGGTTTCTTTGCAGGGACATTTCTCAATGACTTCTAACTGGTAAGAAGGAAGCAGAGGAAAAAGAAGTGACATCTGGAGTATTTAATTCAAATGAATGCAGTTAGAAGGAATTCTACAAATCCTTAGCATGTGCAGTAGGAGTACAGGGATAGGCAGTTTATTCTGAATTTAGCAGCTTATATTTTATTCTACATTAATATCACTGACAGGGTTTGTAGTCTCACAGTTCTCCAGCAATTTTCAAGCTAAAATTTTTTATTTCATTTTTTTACCTTTGGGTTAACTTATCTCAGGTTTTACTGGTTTTGTCAATGCTCCTAACTGTAATAACCTTCTCTAATCACTGCTGCGCATAATAACTTGAGACACCTTGCAGTCAGCGGACTGGAATGATGTAGTTCACAGAGACTGACAGATAGGTTGAGTATTTTAACATGTACTTTCTCTCTTTTGCTTCTACTAATCTTTGGATTATTATACAAATAAATATTTTATTGCTAATGAGGAGCTGGAAATGAAAATTGGATTTACATTTAATCCCTACATAATGAGGGATTAAATTAAGAAACATTCTATAGCCACCTTGTCTTATTGTTTAATGTGCAAAGACCTAAGTTTTCAGGCCTTATTACATGCAGGCCATGTTGCAAGATTAGACCACATTAAAGATCGAAAGAAGCAACATTCCCTAAGGATAAAACCTGTTCAGACTATTCTTCTTTGACAACTCTTTAATGAAGAGTGTAAATATTTAGTTCTGAGGAAGGGAAGAATATACTCAGATTAAAATTACTACAGTGTGATTTTCATTGTAGAGGAGACCAGTATTTTCTTAGCAATGCCAGTGCTGGAGAGAGACATTCAATGAACTGAAGGCAATCACCAGATTTTTGATTCATGTAAATAGCAGCGGTACAGACTTATATAAATGTAAAATGTTTTCAGCACTGACTAAATTAATTTCTCACCTAAAGTACTTCATTAGTGTATTTTTCTAGCTTCTGTCTAGGCAATCTTGCAAGCGTCCAGAGATTAAAAACTTCAGCCTGTACTTTCTGTCATGGGCTCACTGACCTTAGGCAAGCTAAAACTCTTTGTCAGGCCACCCCAGCTTATTTGATCTCCTTTGTAAGCACTGCCCCAGAAATAAATTCAAGATGATAAAGAAACTCATATTCTGTCCTGGAAAGTTCCTGAGAAGACTGCTCATAAGCACAGATCAGATCTGGAAAATGACAGAGCTTGAAGGAGAAAACAGGAATATAATCTTATATCTTGACACTGTTGGAGGCATCAGAGTCCATTCCAGCCACCATGAGAGTGTATGATTTTATTGCTAGCCATATCTGGTTTGATCTCCAATACTGTAGACAACTTTAAAGTCATTATAATTGCATTTATGTATTTCCTTTTATTTAATCTCAATATTTTTATATTGAACATAGAGACTATAAATGGCATTTTATTATTTTTGTATAGCAGGAGTTTCATTACACTACAGAAATAGCAGTTAAACTAGATAGGTCAAAATCAAGAAACAGATGGCATATGAATAAACCAGATTTCCGCACCTGAGCTTATTTATGTTGTACTAGCTCAGATTTTTTTACATCCCAATTTTAAGTACTGCTGTATTGCTGTAGGCCCTTCCACATGAAGACTGTGTTTAAATGGTTTGTAGGCTTTTCTTACAGGGGTGGAGCCTGTTTTAGTTATCAACTGGTTTTCTGATAGCAAATGTTTGAGTATTTTTTCCAAGTAAACAAAGTACTATTCTTGCTGATTTTTCTAAGCACAGGGGTATATTCAAGACATTTAACATTACTCTGTAAGTTCTGGAAACGGTTGTATCTTCTTGGGGTTTTTATTCAGTTGTACGAATGAGGAGTCAAGGTCCTGTGTAACGCAAAGGACTGATCCATAGCTGCATGTTTTCATCACTCAGAAATAAGGCATCTGGCCATACATAAGCTATACATTGCAAATAAAAGACAGACTAGGAACAACATAGGCCCCCTCCAGAAGCTATCAGGAGAACTGGCTACCCTGGATTTAGAGAAGGCTGAGGTTCTTAATGACTTCTTTGCCTCGGTCTTCATTGGCAGATGCTCTGACCACACCACCCAAGCCTTGGAAGGCAGACACAGGGACTATGAGAATGAAGACACCAAGGCCACTGTAGGAGAGCATCTGATTTGAAACCATCTTAAGAACCTGAACCTACACAAGTCCATGGGACCTGAAGGAATCCGTCTGCGGGTCCTGAAGGAGCTGGCAAATGAAGTTGCTAAGCCACTGTCAATGGTCAATGGCTCAATGGCTCAATATTTGAAAAAATCATGGCAGTCAGGTAAAGTTCCCAATGACTGGAAAGAGGGAAATATAACCCCCATTTTCAAGAAGGGGAAAATGGATGACCCAGGAAATTACAGACCAGTCAGTCTCACCTCTGTGCCTGGCAAAATCTTGGAGCAGATTCTCCTGGAAGGCATGCTAAGGCACATGAAAAACAACAAGGTGCTTGGTGACAGCCAGCATGGCTTCACTAAGGGGAAATCCTGCCTGACCAATTTGGTGGCCTTCTATGATGGGGCTGCAGAACTGATGGACAGGGGTGGAGCAGTTGACATCATCTACCTGGAATTGTTCAAAGCATTCGACACTGTCCCCCATGACATCCTTGTCTCTAAATTGGAGAAACATCAATTTGATAGGTGGACCACTCAGTGGACAAAGAACTGGCTGGATGGCTGCACACAAAGAGTTGTGGTCAATGGCTCAATGTCCAGCTGGAGACCAGTAACGAGTGGTGTCCCTCAGGGATCGGTGTTGGGACCGGTCTTGTTCAACATCTTTGTTGGTGACATGGACAGTGGGATTGCAAGCGCCCTCAAGTTTGCCAATGACACCAAGCTGTGTGGTTCGGTTGATATGCTGGAGGGAAGGAATGCCATCCAGAGGGATCTTGACATGTTTGTGAGGTGGGTTGATGCCAACCTGATAAAATTTAACCATGCCAAGGACAAGGTCCTACACCTGGGCCAGAGCAATCCCAGGCACAGCTACAGGTTGGGCAGAGAAGAGATTCAGATCAGCCCTGCGGAGAAAGACTTGGGGGTGGTGGTCAATGAGAAAAAGAACACGAGCTACAGTGAGCACTCACAGCCCAGAAAGCCAACCGTATCCTGGGTTACATCAAAAAGAGCATGACCAGCAGGTCGAAGGAGGTGATCCTGCCCCTTTATTCTGCTCTTGTGAGACCTCACCTGGAGTATTGTGTGCAGTTCTAGTGTCCTCAACATAAAAAGGACCTGGAACTGTTGGAACAAGTCCAGATGAGGGCCACGAGGATGATCAGGGGACTGGAGCACTTCCCATATAAAGACAGGCTGAGAAAGTTGGAGCTGTTCAGCCTGGAGAAGAGAAGGCTGCATGGAGACCTCCTAGCAGCCTTCCAGTATCTGAAGGGGGCCTATAGGGATGCTGGGGAGGGACTCTTCATTGGGGACCATAGTGTTTTTAGACAACGTGTAACAGGCTCCAACTTACACAGAGGAAGTTTAGGTTAGATATAAGGAAGAGGTTATTTACTGTAAGGGTGGTGAGGCACTGGAATGGGTTGCCCAGGGAAGTTGTGAATGCTCTATCCCTGGCAATGTTCAAGGCCAGGTTGAACAGAGCTTTGGGTGACATGTTTTAGTGTGAGGTGTACCTGCCCATGGAAAGGGTGTTGGAACTAGATGCTCTTCAGGTCCTTTCCAACCCTAACTATTCTATGATTCTATTATTCTATGTATATAGGTATTTAACTTATGTAGAATCTAAAATCATATCTAATAGTTGTGAATTATAACTGCCTTAACTACACAGTGCATGAAGACAAGTTTCTATATTGTGATGGTTATCACAAAAGTGATTCTGATGGAACGTGATTTTGTGATGGAAATCACAAAAGTGACTGGTCTGGACATAAAGCTATGTGAGCCCTAGTTAGCATAAACTACACCAGAGATAACCCACAAAGGGCACATGCTGTTTCTTGTCTGAAACATCACATGCTGGCATCAGGGAAGCATGAACAATGGATCAGAGTAGATAGCCTGGAACTGTTTCCTGAAGGTCCCTTTTTGTAATGGAGGAATGACAGGTAGGGAGGCAAACAGGATTTGTGTTAAGCAAGCATGTATGAAAGTTATTATGAAATAATGTCAGATAAGCACTAATTATATTAGCATAGGGTTAGAAATAGTTCAAGAAAGAAGGACTGCTTGAATTGAGTATGCCAGAACTTATTCCATTATGATGACTTTTTTTATTGATATATGGTTGGGTGTTAAATTAAGAACATGAATAGTTAAAAATTATTCAGAAAAGAGAAAACCACTTGAAAATAGTGTTTAGGCAAGCAGATAGATCGTGAAAAGTTTTAAATCCTCATACGTAACTCCTGAACCAGTATATAAACGTTACATTGTTATCCGCATATTTGTCTATCACTGCCAGTTAGACTGCATATACAAACAGAACAATCCTAGAAAAAATGTATGTTCTAAACCTTTAGATATAAGAGTTTATCATATATTAAAGATGAAATAGGCTTTTCACTTACAGTGCAATTGACTTCCACATGATCACTTCTGAGCATCTGGAAAAGCACATCCTGCAGTAACTCTTAGGTTTGCATAAGAAGAATATAGCTCTTTCAGATGTCTACAGTAATAAAAAGCAAGGACGGTTCCAGGCTGAATTTTTTTTATTTTTATTTTTTCTCGAATATTGTGTCACAAACCCCATTTTGGGCTTCTGACTTTTCATTAGCTGCATATTCCTGTGAATTGAAAAGCTATTCACTGTAACATCTGTAGTCAGTTTAATTGTTTCCTCTGTTACTCTAATACTGAAAAAAAAATAAAAATTGCCTGTGGAAGTGTATGCAGCTGTAAGCAGGCATCTCAGCTTGGAAATGAGCTCCAAACCTTCAAAATGGTTTGTCTGACAAATACAAGAGGGCTATTTTGGCTTAATTTGTTTTATTTGATTTTTCTCTACCACACTGCATCCTCCTTTTTACGGTCTATCTGAAACCAGATATTCAAGTAAAACCTGTCCACAGCAGGAGATTGGAACTAGATGATCTTTAGGTCCTTTCCAACCCTAACTATTCTATGATTCCTGCCCTGCTTTATCTCCTGTACTGCTTCATAACCTATGTGCTTTAACTGTAAATACCTAAGCAAGAAGCCTAATGATAAATCGCATTTTTAAGACATGCAGCCTCACTTACTTCAGTGCTGATGCTCAGAATATTTTAGTTTTTCTAATCTGCAACCACCATGCTGGTCACCCTTGTAGGCCCTCTAACAGTAAATGTGTCCATCACATATCTCACAATAGCATCATGTAGCCATTCTGTTTTGTATAAAAGCCTTTAAGACTTCAGAGATTTATTTCATAATGGTAATTTTGGGGTTCAGCAATAGAAAAAAAAATCTGGATCCTTTAGCCTTTGGATCCTACAGCAGGTACCATTTAATCATTTTTTAACTGAGAGAATGAATAGTCAGTGCCCTGTCTTTCCGTACTAGAAAGCAAATGCCTGCATGTGATTGTTTCAGTCAGTATCAACTGTCTACATGATTTGCTAAAGCTGACTACAAAACTTTGAAATTATGATGGAAAAAATGGATACAAGGTAACTGTAACATCCCTCACTTATAAACAAAGTGACAAGAGCTCTACCCAGAACACAAGCCAGTCTTTAGTGATAATTTTGCCATGACAGTGTTGCCGAAACGCTTGACAGATTTCTATTCTGCTCCTTAGATGCACTTCCCAGGACCTCAGATAGCTCTCCTGAGTAGATTAATAGTACCATGGTGAGAATCTATTTATTTTCATGGATTTAGAAGCACCAGTCACTTGCCTTTGACAGAAGATACCAGTGACTCTTATTCACCTTACTGGAAGCATTCAGTCTTGTTTCTGTGTCAGTAATGCCATTAGTATTTCAAGATGAAAGACAAATTAATCTTTTGGTATTAACTGAGAGGGTGCAGAACTAAGCCATTTAGTGAGAAAGATATTCAAATTTGAAAGATATTAAATACATTTTACTTCAAAGCAGTCAACACTGCTTGTGTAAATACAACTTCTGCAAAGTTTGTCTGAAACTAATAGGTATCTAACTACAAAACATTGGATTCGCATTCAAATAACAACAAGATCTATGTAAAATATGTTTATACAAAAAAAGAAAAGTCATACTTTAGTCTCAAAAAAGCGCATAATCAGTGGAAAATTTCCTGTCAGTGAAAAGTAATTTGCAATTGTCACAGATGTTCTAATTAATAAAAAATTAGTGGTTACGGTTACTTTGGAATATTTTCACCCAAAATTGTTTTGTTTGTTTGTTTTTTTTGTTGTGTTCCCCCCCCCCCCCCCCCCGTCAGAATTTGTCTTTTAATGATCTTGTCTCCATTTCAGTACTTGGAAAATTAGCTAGTTATGCTAAGATTTCCTCTCATTTGATGGAAAGCTGTGGGTTGCAAAGTTGTCAGTTTCAGTTCTGGTCTTACTTGCTGAAAAAAAAAAAACAAACAGTGGCTAAGATTTTGATAGTGATAATAGCAGAGGAAATAGAGACAAAGCAACAATTCTGATTTTCTGAAAATCACTTTAAGATTTCAAATTGAAAGCACACATTGGAAAAATGAGCAGTAGGTATGTTCCATCTGTAAATAAGTAAATTCATGGAGTGATCATTATATTTGTTTCCACTCTACTGTTTTAGAATACTGTGGTTTTATTCTTCTTTCCCTCTGTATCACTGTATTTTCTCCTTAGTTTGCAAATTATTCAAAGTAATCACTATTGTCTATGTTTGTGCAGTGATCAGTATAATGGAGCCTTGTTTTCAAACTCCACAGTCTGAAGTCTACACTATAAAACCCAAGAGGCTTGTTTTCCTTCTACCAGTGGTTTTTAAGACCACCAGTTCTAAGAGATTTAACCCTGTATTGAGATAGTGGTTTTTCCATGACAGGATAAAAATATGAAGATCCAACATGATCAAAGGCTGTGTATCCTGTACAAAATGGCAGGTATCAGTGGCAGAGATTTTCCAGCACTATTTACATTCTACTGTGCCAACAATTACTCTATATAACTTCAGTTCAAGTATAACATTGACAACTTTAATTGCTTTTGTCTTTGAAAGGGCTGCTAGCTATTTATTAAAATCCTGGCACAATTTCACCTTTTGACACTGACTTCATCAGAGCCAGAATTTTGCTTTGTATGTGTGTGCCTTCGCATGTATAAGTTATTATCTTCGTTCTTGAAATTCAGTGGTGCCTGGATGATAAAATTTCAACACTAGCACTAATACTGATTCTGACAGTAATACACTATGTTACAGAATGTAGGAACAAAAGCACTTGATTTAATTTTAAATACCAGAATAATAAATCTGAAACTTGTAACTTAGTGTATTATTATAATGTTCGTGAATACATAGTTGCAAATTCTATGGGACTAAAAAGATTGGTGTGGTCTTACATACTCAGCTGCTATGAGCTAACAGACTGTAAGTAACAAGGTTCAGTCAAACCTAATGGAATAAGAAAAATTGTGAAAATTAGTTCCACAGGTTCTTATGGTTCATCAAGCAAACTGGAATTACAGAGGACTGCTATTACTAGTAGCACATTTATTCATGTTGCAGGGAGGCCCTGTTCTTGGGGGCCCCAATCCAGGCCAGAACATTGCCTTAGGATCATAAGGTAAAACTACTCTAAAAATACAGTGTGGCTACTAACCTAAAAAAGGAAGTCATAACAATGAATAGTCACAAGACCGAACAGAGCCAGAGGCTAAGTACATAATTCCCTGGTTTTGCTGAATTGGAAATGCATAAACACTAGTTTAAAATTCTTGCAAGTGTATGCTCAGTTGCACTCATTTGTTTCCAGCCCAAGTTATCTTTCATTCTGCAGTGCAGAGAGACAGATAATTTGATCCTTATTCTAACCTGAGGCAAGGGTCTTGTAGGCGGGTAGTGGCTGACTTACTCTCTAGCAGTGTGTTGGGAATGACATTAGTCACAGTGAGTGGAAACATTTCTTAGCTGAAATAACTTGGGAGTGACTCCTGTTCTTACAGAGTATATTAATGGAAGTTACTTGAAACACACACATAGGTGGGCACACAGGTTAGCCTCTATCACTACTGTTCCATTGTCAGAACATATCATATCCTTACTCATATTCCCTTTCTCTAAAGTGTACATTTTTAGTCATCCATTACAATAACCCTCCCTTTTTAAAATATTTTATTTTTCTTTAATGCAGCTTTATTGACTTTATACATACATGAGAAGTGTATTTTGTGCTACTCAGGTATGGCATTTGCAGATACATTCTTGCAACCCGTTGATTAATTCCCATTTTTCAGGCTGACAGCTTACAATCCTAACATGAAGACAGAAGCATGTCAAAGAGAGCTTTTAGTTGATTTTGCTTATGTGTTTGTGGAGATTTTTGTTTGATTTTGATTTGTTTACTACTAACAACTTTGATTGTAGAGCTGATTCATGCTTATTAAGAGGAAAAATGAAAAGAAAAAAAATCTCAATGACCACTCTTGCCAATAATACGGTATGTGATACAAGTAAAACTGTATACATGCCAGTGCTTCAACTGTCACTTACTACGAAGTTTAATTTTCGTTTTATCTTCAGAGTTGGTTGTTTTGGTCTGTTTTTTGTTTTTTTTGTTTTTTTTTTTCCAAATAAATAATCTACAGCTACATCAATTTTCAACTAAAACATAGTAATGGGATTCTGTGATCCTCCTTGCATTTAGAAGAAGTAATTTTTCTAGCTCTGTTTTTGTTGCTTTACAGTCTTATTAAAAAAGCTACAAGATCAACATCCTTGCTGATATAACCATCATCACAGTTATTTATGTGCCTGTCATTTCCAAATGTATTACTACAATATACTTCCTGCAGGGCTAAATGTGAGATGACTTATAAGCTTCAGCTGATGCAAAGAAAACACATACCAAGTTCAAGCATCTCTCTGAAATGAATTCATTAGCAGGATAGGCTCCCTAAATTGTCATTGTAGCTTCTCAGTAAGCCATTCAGTTTAGTTTGCCATACTTCAGCTCATTTTCCGTAGCCTCCCACCAAGTAATGAGGTTTAGATAGCTCTCTAGTAGAAGCTGCAGAGTTCAATAGCTGGTGAGTTTTACCTGCACATAGGTACATTTCTCTAATAGTTGCTTGGTTAAATGCGCTTAGGTCAAATCTTTCAGGCTGTCCCCCATTCTCAGAATGGGAGGAGGACACAGTCATAGTGGAGGGGAAGTTGGAAAGGAGCACTGGAAGTCACCTGCTCAGAGCAGGCCTAACCTCAAATTTAAACCAGGTTGCTTGGGCCCTTGACTAACTTTTAAACGTAGCCAAGGATGGAGATTCAAACACATCTCTGGGCAAGCTGTTTCAGTGCTTAACTTGCATTCCAAAATATATTCCTTCTGTTTAGTCACAATATCCCTTGCTGCAGCCTGCAACGGTTACCTCTCATCAACAGTGTACCTCTAATACTCTGTCTCCTCAATACACCTATACAGGTAGTTGAAGGCAACCACTTGATCCCTCTCAGCCCTCTTTTCTCCAGAATAACCCATTTGCTTCAGCCCTTTCTTCTATGCCAGGTGCTCCAGACCCCAACTAACCTGGTGGCCCTACACTGGACTCCCTACAGTTTATTAGCACCTATCCTGGATGAAGGAGCCCTGAACTGGGTTCAGTACTTCCTGCAGCCTTGCGAGAGTTGAACACGAAATAAACTTTTCCCTTGGCCTGCTGTCTATGCTTGTCACGTATCAGTGATAGGGCTGCAACATTAGACCACGATTTTGGAGCATGTAACCAGCAGGGCATTTTTAAGCTTGGACACAGCTCGTACACTAGGGACTGTGCGTATGATGAGAGTCCATTCTAACCAACATTTTACAAACCTTGCGTAAGGTATGTTTGTTGTTTTGTATTAAAATTGACACATAATGGTAGTAAAAGAGCTTTAAGAGAACAATACCATGACATGAAAAAGGTTTTCAAAGGTTCATTTTTAGGATGCCTATTGTTTCCCCAGTTAACTCTTAGAGATATTACAGATGCCTAGAGGCTTTCATGGATCTTTATTGTGCTACTTCATGAGGATTTCACTGTCTATACACCAGCTCCAAATGGACATGTAGCAAATTGAGCTGAGCATTTAGAAGGTAATAATAGATGATAAGGGACTTTTTTTTATGTTTTTCAACATACAACAAATAAGTATTGTCTTATGATTATTACCTTGATCATTAACCACCATTTTTTTTTATTTTTTTTTCTGTTGGAACATTGTTCTCTTCATCTTATATTGATTATATGTGCACACACACAAAGACATTAGTCTGCTATAACATTTTCTATTTTTGTTTCCATCAGTTAAAATGTACTAAAGGTACTATTGGCACAGATCCTTGTTGGTGAAATGTGCCTCAAAGATGCTATCTTTCTGTCACTGTACAGCATTCATTTCCAGTCAGTAGCTGCCTGGCTAACTGTATAGACATGTTATGGCAAATATTGTGGCAAATGGAGACATGGAGAGAAACTATGGTATGAAACTGCAAATGGATTGTTTAGCAATGGATTGGGAAAGGGAAAGCAAGAAAGGCTGGGAGATGAGGGCTTGGAGTAAATTACATAGCTCTGAAATTTGACAGGTCTCCAAGGTACCTGGTAGACAGCCACAAGGCAGAAAACCTTTGGGAACTTGAGGCCAGCTATAAATGTAATCTAGACCAGCAAAAGGAATACAGAAACTAAATTTCTATGTTAAATCAGCCAACAGGAGCCAACTGCTTATTTGAACTCTTAATTAAAAGCATCTTTAAATGTTCAAACTATTCATGGAACATTTTTTTTTATTTTAAAGTTTTCTAACTTTCTGACATTTTTGTTGATTTGTTCAGTTATAACGAATATTCTGAATGAATCTTCCAATAATTTGTGTAACTGAGAAAGCTTCTTCATGACCAGCCATACTTGCATGGAATCAGTTCTATTGTAAGTGGATCTCAGTAATCACTCTTATTTATATATTTAGGGTTAAATTCACAATATATGAGGATATGGATTTACTTTATTCTCAGCCTTTTGGCTGCTGAATTGAATGAAAGGGATACGGCTTTTCTTAAATCACAGAATTTTCACTAACTCGTTCCAAAACTGGATTAGCTTTGTTGAAGGCAAAATGTCCTTTTCTTTTATGTCTGTGTTCTTTATATCAGACTGTACATGTATTTAGAATTAAAAAAAAAAAAAAATCATCATCACACAGCAATGAAAAGCTTGAAAAAGACGTACATTTTTTCTGAACAGGAAGTCTCAGTAAGTCAAAGTCCCAAACTCACTGTAAGTCTGCCCACTAAAGAAACAAAACCAAAGAGCCCGAACTACTGCATTCAGCTGTTTATCTCTGAAATGTAGCACAAGCATGCATTAGATTTGACATGCAATGTAGCACTGCATCTGTAAGATAACGCAGCATGACTGGCAGTGCTCAGCATAAGAGGCCAGGATTGTTATATCAACTGAAGCTTTCATAAAAGGGCCTGTTTCAGCAGAACTGGGGCGATGGGGTGTTGGTGGTGTCATTTTGGGCTTCTTTTCCGAAGGTTCTGCTAGCCAAATGGAGATGAAAATTTTAAACAGCAGTGGCATAAGTTTATCTGAATAACCAAAAAGTATTTTACAGGAGTATTTTTATATACATATATATATATATATATATACCTAAGGGCACATGAGGAGCAGCCAGAACTGCAATTTAAAGCAGTCTAAACTCTTAAATTGTGTACTGCCCATTTAAAATGATTTCTTGGAGTCAACTTGTTCCATTCTACAATCTAGTGTTAAATTCATGCTTACAGTTGAGCAGAATATTTATTTCACAGAATCACAGAATGGTTAGAGCTGGAAAGGAACTTAAAAGATCATCTAGTTCCAGTCCCCCCTGCAACTATATCAGGTTTCTCAAAGCCCCTTCCAACCTGGTCTTTTTTTTTCTTTTGACAGGGTAATGCAGTCAGGTATATTTTAACCAAAGCTAACAGGAATCTGCTTCTGGTAAGACAGTATTACTCACATAGGTAAAGAATTTTCATCCATTCACTTACAGACTTCACTTGACAATGGATTTAAAAAAACAGCTGGTGATTTTTAACTACCGCCATTACATAGGATGATTGCTGGTGTGTATGGTTTGCTTCTATATTGTTTTCTAATGTCCATTTCAAACGCAGGGGTAGTGGAAGCCTCTGTGGAGCACTTCTTCCCTGGGCAATCTTCAACTCTTCCTTAGAGAAAAAAACATTCAGATACTTCAGAAAAAGAGTGGGAAAGACAGCACAAACAAGAGACAGCAAGAGAGCTCAGGGGGCTGAAAGTCTGCAGGTGAGCAAAAAGCAGCTGCACAGAGGAATAGATAGAGGACAACTAGGCTTCACTGTGGGGAAATTTATGCAAAATTTCCTGCTTAGCACCTCATGAAGCTGTTAAGCTGAGAGGCCACCAACCTGATTGCTTAGACCCACCTGCAAAGATGGTAATGAGTCACAGAACTGGTCCTTTTTTATTTCTCTCTGGTCTAGCCTAATAGATTTGATTTTTCCCTATGTAAAAAAAAATAAATGTTAAGAACTCTAGTTTATATTCTAATGAAATACTTTGAAGAATTGTATTTAATTTGAAAGTCTCTTTATCTCCCTTGAGGAGCTCACTTTAAGGCACAGATGAAGCCATATCCACCTCAGAGTTCTGGCTGACTCAGGGACCTGTCACAACAAACTAGTATTGCTTTCACATTTACACACATTACCAGTTTTCTTATTCTTGTAATAGTGAAAAGAAAAATATACATGAATGCAATGATAAGATTGCCAGTTTAAATACAAAAAAGATACACTTTCATTCTTGTGACTCTTCTGATTATTCTGAAATGCACAGACCAGGCAGGCTAGCCTGATTAAGTCTACATTATTTATACAGGCATTTCTGATACTGCTCTTACAATTTCATCATAGAATGGTTATGGGTAGAAAGGACCTTAAAATCATCTAGTTCCAAACCCCCTGCCATGGGTAAGGACACCTCACCCTAAACCATGTCGCCCAAGGCCCTGTCCAACTGGGCCTTGAACACTGCCAAGGATGGAGCATTTACCACTTCTTTGGGCAACCTGTTCCAGTGCCTAACCAGCCACACAGCAAAGACAGGCTGCCTGTCCTTGCTTTTGCCTTCTGTAATGTTCTTACTTCCTCCTAAGTTTTCTCAGCAGCTCTTTATCCATCCATGGAGGCCTCCTGGACTTCTTACCCCATTTCCTTCTTGTCAGATTGCAACACTCCTGAGCTTGCAGCAGGTGATCCTTGAATATCAACCATGGGCCCCCCTGCCTCTAGGGCTTTATCCTTTGGAATCTTACTGACCAGGTTCCTGAAGAGGTCAAAGTCTGCTCTCTTGAAGTACAGGACAGTGAGCTTGCTGCATGCTCTTCTCACTGCCCTGAAGATCTCAAACTCCCCTATCTCATAATCACTACAGCCAAAGCTTCCCTGGAGCATCTCTTTCCCCACCAGCCCTTCCTTGTTGGTGAGCACAAGGTCAAGCATGGCACCTCTCCTTTTCGGCTCCTCTATCACTTGCAGGAGGAAGCTGTCTTCCACACAATTGAGAAACCTCCTGGATTGCTATCATCATGGTAGTCTTGAATTGAAACCACAGATATTTGATTACATGGATCTTCCAGGTATAGCTGAGGTTTTTTTAATCTTTAAAATGTATTTTAATCTTTAAAATGGTAGAGAAAATGTAGAGTATCTGGAAAGAATACAGAAAGTTCTACTTGTTTACAAAGATTTGATGGACTGAATTTTCAGTTTCTGTATGAAGTTTTCAGAACTGCTGTATGTAAGAATTCTTTGATGATACTATGCAGTTTTAAGCTTCTGGGTTATGTAGGCATTTTGTTTGTAAGACTTCACTTGTATGAATAAAGGAAAAGATGTGTATGAAAATGTTTATTTTGATAGAGAATACTGGAGAAAGAGTGACTCTTCAAATTGATTAGTACATGAAATTCATTGTGTTTCCAAGCACTTCACTGATTCTTTTTTTGCCACATTTTGAAAAGAGAATCAATAGTTATTATAATTCCATAAGTGGAACAAAAAGCAAAAAGTTAGTTTTCCAGAGGTACATAGAACAGCGAATATATACTGAAAGAAAGATGGAAAGGTGGGAGAACTCTAATCAACTATATTTATCAGCATTCACACTGCTGAAAACTTTAACAGAAGGTAAAGTTTCTCCTTGTACCACAGTATTACTAAACCTCTGAGAAGATTTTGAGACACTGCATTTTGTATCATCTACTACTTACACGGTTTCACTTTCAGCAGTGTGACATGAAGAACCTCACTCTTCCCTTGGCTTGTATTAAGGTTTTAGCATGAAATTCCATCTGTGTATGCTACTAAGAGGAACAGACAAAATGTATCTTGCAGAGGTCTAAGCTATACAAAGGTAGGCGTTTAGCCCTGGTTTAAGTTCGTATTTCACAGGAGTTGCAAGAATACAGGGATAAATAAGTTGCTGAGTTGCAATCCTTACCCTTGTTGGTGAAGTTTAGAAGTTTCTTGCCAGTGTAATTTAGCAGATTTGTAGTAACAGTACTATTTTCCCAAACTCTTCATCAGCACCTTTGCTGAGCTATTGCGCTCCTGCTCCTGTTGCAAGGCCTTGCATGTCAGTCAAATTGCTTACCATAGTCTGGCATCACTATTTGTAGCTGGAAGATTAACTGGTGCTTTGCATGAGGTATTACATTAGCACAAATTATTGCTATCTAGTGGTGACATTCACCTTGGATATGCCACATCATGTCATTTGCTATCCAAGGTACATGCAGTCTGTCAGATGAAGTCAGTTAGCATCTGGTGAGCCCAGAAAGACAGAAATTTCCAAACCCTAATAAGCCAAACTAAACTCCAATCAAAATTTAAATTAAAGTAAATTCAGTTTGTTTCCTGACAGTCTGAAAAGCTCAACTAATTCTTCATCTTTTACATCATATTAATTGTGAAGTACATATTTCCCCTCAGCCTCTCCCTAGGCAGTGTCAAGTATTATTCAAACAAACTTGGCCCTCTTTAGCATTTTGAGTAACCTTTTATTTCCAGTTATATTTTATTTTATTGTTTCTGTACTTTTAAGTTGTTGAGAGAGTCAAGGAAAATATCTTCAGGTCCTACAAAAAAAAAAAAATTATACTACTTCTACTACTTCTAGATTTATATCTAGCTTTGTACCAATCACTAGCGCTAACTGGTCTCCTTTCCTGATTGCTTTAAAAGAAAGACTGAGAAGAATGGATCTGAAGACCAAAATGCCCTTTGGTAATTTGAGGTGATTCTTCCATTGTAAGAGCTGAGGTACACATAGGGTGAGTAATCTTATTATATGGATTGTACCTACTGAATAAAATGTATTTCCTACTGCAACTTTTAATATGATATATTTTTTAACTATGATATAATTATTCTAATTCATTTTATATAGATTGATTCTGATTTCCTGGATGTACATTTCCTACTGAATCTGAAACTCAACAACCATAGAAATTATTTGGGTATTTTTTGTATTTTTGTTTGTTTTCTTGCTGAAGCAACACCATACAATTCTGTATTCCCTTAATGCACATCTCTTCCCACTGTTACATGTTTCTAAGGAGCCCCAAATATTTAAACCCCTTTGCAATGACAAGCTTCGAAGATTCTTGGTTGTCTCTTCAATTTTCTCCTGCTGTTTTGTTTTACTACAGTAACTTTTTCTCTAGTTACATATATCTAAGTAATTCTTCATTAGTATATTCAATATGAAACCACTAATCCAAATTAAGGCTGACAAAACAACTCAAACGACAGATGAATACACAATTGGCAATTAGGACTTTTAGAAGGGATGAAAACATGAAATACCACTTTACCAGAAGTATGAACTTCTTGAGCTAGAGAAATGTGTGAAGTGCAATACAGCAATGAAACTGGATTCAGATGTTCCACCCAATGACTAAAAGCTTTCAGAGCTCTCAGTGTGCAAAGCTTTCAAAGAGAAAGCACAAGAGGAAAGTGAGGGAGAGCCAGCAGGCTCTGTGATGTTTAGTTTGCATCAGAGATGTGAAGTTGTTCTCCCTGGAACTCTTTCACAGAGATCTGAGATGTTTATGCATGGATTCATACCACTGGGCATTACTATTCAGTTTGTATAGCTTCTAAAACTTACATCTTTAGCTGTACAAATAACAAGGATTTACAGACAGTGCCTTAGAAAGCATCTCAAGATCTCAGAGATGCGCATTACCTCTGTTGCTATTACGATATGGTTCCAGAGCCTCAGTTCTCACAAGAGCAAGTAGTTGAAGGACGATGATGATTTTGCTGCCTGTCCTGGGTTCAGCAGTAGCAGTCATGTTTCTCCTTCTTGGTAGCTGGTGCAGTGCAGTGTTTTGACTTTTGGCTTGGGAACGGAGCTGATAACAAGGATGTTTTGGTTTGACCAAGGACTTTGTGAGCCTCATGTTCTGCCAGGGAGGAGGGGAAGCTGGGAGGAAGCAGAGACAGGACACCTGACCCAAGCTAGCCAAACAAGTATTACATGCCACAGCACGTCATGCCCAGGATGTAACTGGGAGTTACCCAGAAGGGCTGGGAGTCTGCAGGGTTGGAGGAGGTGTTGGTGGGTGCTTGGTCTAATGGGGTGGGGCGAGTTATCAGTCGGCTGGTGCTGATGTGAATTCTCTTCCCTTGCTATTTCCTATATCATTATTATCATTGGTGGCAGCAGTCATGATTTGTGTTATACCTTAGTTACTAAACTGTTCTTATCTCAACCTGGGGGAGTTGGATTCTTTTCGATTCTCCTCTCTGTCCCTCTGGGAGTAGGGGGAGGGCAAGAAGCAGGGGAACTGAGTGAACGAGCTGTCTGGCTGGGTTTAAACCACGACACTGCCTTTACTTCCTCTGAAGATTTTTTGGCAATAAATGAATGCTTGTCTCATCCAGAAGTCCTGGTGGGGGCTGCTATTCCAAACAAGGTGGGAAAATACCCTCAGCTATGAATCATCTCTGAAAACATATATTCTCTTTTTGACTGTAAACCTGTTTATTCAGTTTCACAATGCATTTGCTGTCCAAAGTTGTTAGAAATAGCACTAAGACTCTGTGTTAGGCAGAGCTTTGAAATGGGAAAAAATTAGGTTTTGCTCAATTCAGAACGCCACACAACTTAAAAGTTCGGTTTTGGAGTATTTTTTTTCTTTCAGTATAATTTAATGGAACACAAAAATAATTATCTCTAACAAGATAATTCTTTGACAAGAGAACAGTTAAACCTCATCAGGAATAACAAAAAAAAAAAGAATGTCTAGGGCCCTGAAGGCATCTGTAGCTTTGACTGTTCCTGCTCAGCACCTGTGGCTGCCCCTCTCCCCTCCCCTCCTCAGCCCAGGACACCATATCAGCCCCAGAGCTATCTGTTCCTGCCCCAGCAACACTGCAGCAGGGCTGGTCTCCAGCTCCTCACAGCCCTGCCCTGCCACAGACCACCCTCACCTAATCCTGCTCCCAGGCTGTGCTGTGCTCCGTGCACAGGTCTGAGTTACCATGGTGTTTCTCAGTTGCCTTTCTCACGGCTGGGAGCCTGGGAGGGTGGGAAGGGCCCTGGCTGTCAGGCCCTGCTGTCACCTAGCCAGAGTAGCCTCAGACACTGCCTGGCCCCAGGGAACCACCTGCCTCCATGGCACCCTGACAGATGGAAAGACAAGCATCAATGATTTATGTATCACAGTCTTAAAAGCAGAATACCACTATCAAAGATGTGGGAAACTTCGGCATACTATGTCTATAAAGTAGTAATCATAAGAAAGAAGTGCTAAACTGATTGGAAATGTAGTGCCCTGACACCATGAATGTACCTGTTCTGCAGGTATTTTTCCTTTTCTCTGGTTTTGCTATTTAGTGCAGAAATTTTCATTGGCTTCCTGAGTTGCTATGAAGTCTATGGCCTGTTCTAAGTCGCTAAGGAAATCCTTCTACCATTGCTAAGCACTGGATCCACTCTCTGTGTCGGCTGAGCTTTCAGCTCGTTCTCCAGTTTCTGTCCCAGCTCGTTTCCACAAGCATTCCCATGGGTGTACTGCAGCAGACAATGCTCCATTCTCCTCCAGTAACTCCCCACAAATTCCCTCTTCCCTCAGCCCTTTAAGTCTGACCCATGGGGCTGCATCCCAGGCTGCATCATTCAATTTTCTTCTCAAGGCTCAGGCATACCCTTTAAAAATCCTGATCAGACTATGCAGTCAACTGATACAGTTTTACCATCTACTACAATGTGTTTGGCATGAGAGATGTTTCACACTATCAGGTAAGATAATGTGACCTGCTTAGAAGCAGAACCATTTTTGCACTTCTAAGAAACTACTTTTCCTCTAAGAATCTACTGTGCCTCTAAATCACTAGCCCATTTTTTCCTGGCCCAGTAGGTGTGAGTGTTGAGAATCCCCTAAAGCTCCTTCCAAGAACACAATTTCCAAACAGCCTGGGATTTGACAAAGTGGGTCGTGAAACAGCCAAATCTGCTGCAAATATATGGCATATTCTTGAATGTAATCTCCTTCTGTAACTGCCCTAATAGATGAGAACACCTATGTTCTGTAGAGCATTTACACCTGAAGCAATGTAGGATTTCCCATCCTACTTCCTTTTTCTATCTCATTATTGAAAGAGCTGTTTTGTTATGCTATTTACTGCCATGCTATTCTTAATTGAGATCTGGAAAGAATCCTGCACCACTCACCCTCCTCCTCGTGTTCCAGAGCAAAGCACCTGTGAAGTAGCTACAAGTGAGGGAAACTAAAATAAGGAAAAATAGGTACATTAAGTAGATGCTTAGCTTCAGTAAGCCTCATCGGGGGAGAAAAGGTTTGTGTTTACATTTGTAACTGGTTTATTTCTCAGTTTTCTGTGAGCTCCTACATCTGTAGTGCCAGCCTTCCTGCAAGGCAAAGACTTAGACAACCTATTCTCTTCAGGTGGAAAGCTTCAGCAACAATTAATTCTAATTTTAATTCCATTTTCCTTTCCTGTTTTCCCTCCTTATTTTTCAAAGTCTTAAACCTTCTCAGCTATGGTCTGGACTCAGCATGTAACTAAACCTTTTCATTACAGACCACGCTGATCTTGAAAAAAAATACTGAAATTTGTATGTGGTGACCCTAGCTAAAAACTACGACAAACCAGGTCAGTTTTATAAATAGGTGAAATTCAGGTCCCCTGTCTGAGGTAAAAGCAAATATTTAAAGTGAAATATTTATTACTGACTGGTAATCACAGATTCCTTTTTAAAATTTTGAAGAATGATAACATAGGAGCCATACTGTGTACTATCTTTACGCATATGATTACAAGACTTCATAATTCCAAACATTTGAATGACTCTATTTATCCCAAAACTGAATTTCATGAAAAAGCCGTTCTTACACAAAGAAAATCTCATTTTAATGGTTCAAATACACTGATAAAATACTGGAGATTAGATGTAGTTATATTAATGTTATGGACATCCCAGGCTAACTCCATTGGTAAATTCTATGAACATTGTTTAGCACACAGTAATGCAGATGGTGCTCAAAAGCAGACCAGCTAGCTGCCAACTCTGTCCTCTGTGTAGGAAAGGATGGGACAGTAGGAAGTGGAGTCAGAACTTCCCATTTCCATGATGAGTTTTTCAAGCAGTCCTATCCATTATTTCCCCTGCTTAGATTTGGGGCCATCTTTTCCCTGGACCTGCCCATAGAATAAAATACTCTTAATTTTGGTTATTGTGTTAGCTGTACATTTTTCAAAGGTTCATATACTGTGAATATTAAAAATATAAATTCTCTTGGTTAAGAGAGAGAAAAAATGAAATGGATATTTGAAGATGTTATTTGAATCGTTTTTCAATTACTATTACTCAATCAAATATACAAGAAACTGAAAATTATATTGGCAAGATGAGCTTTCACTATCAATATATAAAGCTGGGTGAGGAAGGCAAAAGTAATCAGAAAAAAAACATGCACAAAATTGAAGTGACAATCTGATACTGTTCAAAAAATCATTATATTTTATACAGATCATTTGATGAGATAGAGGCCAAATTTAGCCCTGGAGTAAACAGATGAAATGCACAGACATTGGAGAAGTAACAACAGACTCTTATATTTCCTTCTTATTTTGCAGCAATAAATAGGATGTGCACTACAGTTGCAGCTCTCTACAAAAGGTATGAAAAACAAGAAAGTCATTTTGTCTCTGATAAAGGCTCAAAAAAACATGAAACTAACCGAATATGCAGCTAACCAAGCAGAATTTATTTTCTTATGTTTATTTTTCTGCCTGTTGCTATTAGCATATTTTTATCTGTCAGAAGATGTTGCATTTAAACTGTAAACCCTAGGAGATCATTACATTTATGTGGATATTTTTAGGATGGTTTTCAGGGGAAGAAAAAAGTAATCTCAAACCTCACTCAATAAAATACTAAACTACATAACTGCACAATGTTTCATTTGTTCTGGCAGGAATATGTTTATATATATGACAGAGCTTGAGGAATCTGTAACTATGTGCACCATTCTGTACACAAACTTATTTTGTGCATAATTTCTATTTAAACCTCAGAATCAGTAAGAAAGCCTCTTTCTCAGTACTTTCAAGGTTATGCAAAAATCAAATTTTGTGTCTTGAATTATTTAGGGAAGACCTCTATAGGCAAAGTTTTACTGCGTATGATTGTAATTTAAATCAACCATGTTTAAAACTATTTTTACTTTGAAAATTGCTTAGTTTTTGAAACAAGTGATTGAAAAATGAAATGTCATCTCCTCTATTACTTCTGGCTTTAAGAACTCTAAAATAGTGTATTTGCAGGAATTTCCCTTTCTATTTAATATCCAAATCTAGTGATGCTATTGTTATGAGACATCAGATGCAGTTTCCAACTCTCATATTTGAAATATTTTGGCCTTTACATATTACAATTAAACCATTACAATTTGTGGTAAAATTGATTAGAGCATGGAGAAAGTATCAGTAGGGAATGAAATTGCACTCAGGAAGCATGACTTTAACCTAGGTAAAATTGTACTAAAATTTATATAATGAATTTGTTAGCCAGTTTCTCAATTACCATAAATCAGTATTATTTCATTTATTTCAATGGAGCATTTCCGAATTCAGTAAGGCTTTACCATCAAGTGTGGGTCTGTTTGTCTGAAGCGCTTGTGTTTTATCTGTTATTATACTAACTCATGTTACAGATTTTTCTATTGAACATGTTGAGTGATAAAATATTGCCCCTTTTTTTCATCAAGACATATATCTGAAAGCTCAGGCAGTCAGTTAACAGCATTCTCTAAAGCATGCAAGTACCTTAATATCTTTAAATGTGTGGCCTTAAATTGTAGAGCATGCCTACATAAGACATCTTCGACAAACACAGAAAACTGGAAATACCTACAGAACTAAGAAGGTGCAAAAGACATGACTAAATTTTGAGCATGCTTGGTTTCATTTCAGTATATTAAAATCTGTGGCTTTTGTATAAAATAACTTTTTTAAAAAAAATCCTGTTATATTTCTATGCATATAAATAATAATTGAGCACACATGAACAGGTAAATAATTGCAAAATATTCTTCACATATCAGTAAGATCCTAATATTGAGGGGCTTTTTTTGCAAATATTATATCATGCTTTCTAAAAGACACCCAAAATTAACAAAACGTTATTTTTGATAATGAAACTATCATCCATGGGCAGCAACCCTTCAAACTGTTTTCATCCTGCTGGTGCTTTGGTAAGAAATGTAATTGGAATGCATCTAAGATTTGAGTTAAAGGGGCCAGTAATTTGATAGGAACACATGAAAAGCCTTCCCTGAAAAAACAACAATCTAGACAAAATACAATCTTCTACAATTATCAGTGATCCGTGTCAGTGTCCTGTGTGGATTGCCAGCAACTTACGAAGTAGTAACTACATATCACAAAGTTTCAAATGGAATTTTCAGAAATACATTTGTCTTTCATTATCACCATCTTCTTCATATGCTACACTTATATCCCATTTTGTACAAAAAGTTCAATTCCTTTGAGTTGATATCTGATATTTTAATTTCAGGGTGCTATCTGAGCTCTTTTCAGCCTTAAAATGATCAGTAACTTTTAATTATTGTTTATACTGTGATGACTTCTGAAATGTAGCAGTAGATTTAATAGATATTTCACAAATATTCCATGGTTTGTTTGGCTGCTTTACAGACTAAACATAATCACAGGCATCCATGAGTAGCAAACTATATATATACACACACTAGAATGGCTACCTCCATATGGAAAGGTTTCTACATGGGTCTGAAATGGAAAGCCTAGCTAGTACTACTTTAAGAGAATTGCAACACCTGCCAGCCCCAAGAACAACAATCTGGAACAACCTCTTCTGTAATGACAAAAACAGAGAATAGAGCCATGTTGAATACTGTACTGCATACTTAACTAATCATTCAAGCACAAGGTGCCATAAAACATAGGTTCATAGACTTATTACATGGTCTCCTGCACTGTTTTTCAGTGACAATCAGGGAGTTCTATACATGAGTAAGAAAGAAGAAGCAATTCAAACCATATCCCTTCTGGTACATAGGGGAAATTTTGTAACTGTGGTCATTCCTCTGCTGAAGAAATGGAAAGTCTCTTGAGAAGGCTGTTGCAGGAAAGCATATGGTTTTTGGCTGCCAAAACTGCACAATATCAGAAGTTAAAGTAGGAAGGCAAAACACACTTCTTATTTAATAGGGCTGGTAAGAACGTGACTTCTATCCTGTGATAATGTGGACATTTTACAATCTGTTTTCAGGCTGAATTGAGATTGGGGTGGAGCTCAAAACTGAAATGAGGAAAGAATCTACTCAGAAACACTAAAACATTTATAAATGTACTTCAGTACTGCACAATACAGTTAGGTATCAACACCATTTTAGCTATCATTATGAAAAGGTTAGAGACGGAAGGATGATCTTTCAGTATGGGGAATGCACAAAACAGCTGAAATCCAACTAGGATTTTTTTTTTTTTTTTTTGGTTCACACAAAGGGGTTTTGGTAACAACTTTTGACTAGGTTTATTGATTACTCTTTGGCATTGGGAAGCTAAAACACAAGATCATATATGGAGCCAGACTGCATTATGTTCTTGGCAGACCTAGTGGAGCTATGATGGCAGGGAAAACAGATGGACTGCTGAGAGCTGGTTTCAATGAGTTGTAGGACTTAAATGAATACTTCGGTTCAATACCCAAAAGCCAATTTTTTTACTCTTGTGAGATACTGGAAAATTCCTCCATTCCAACTGCTCCAATACCAGACAATATCAAAAGTTACAGAAAATTTGATACAAAGACACCCACCTTGACCTGACTGAGTACCTGTGACAACATGGCTCTACTTAAAGACTGTGTTCTTAATCTTACTCAGTCTATCTAGTAAATAGAAAATGTGGTCAGCAGTTTGATCTGTCCTTCCAAACTGGTTTAGAAGGAAATAGCTTGATATGCAACACTCACATTAAAGTGTTTTGAAGATCAGCTGCAGTTCCTACTGAAATCAGAGAAATTCTGGGAGTTTAAAGCATCTTCAAAAATACAGTAAGTTTTATGGATGTCTGAACCACAGACCTCTGTGACTAACTTTATAAACACTCATTTTTGAAAATTTTTACAGAACCAGTCCCTCATTTCTTGAAATAAAACTTTCAGAACCCCCTCAAGCGTTTGAATTTGTTCAAAATAGAAGTATGACATTTGCCAGGAGACCTTGCAAGTAACATTTTCAGAGCGCTGAATACGATGAAGGATTTTTATCCATGCAACTCCTACTGTGTTTTTGACTAACTTTACACTGTTAAAACCCTGCATGATGGTTAACTCCTAGAAAAAATTTCTTTCCAGAGTGAAATTTACATAGACTCTTATTAGCAGAATTATTTAAACAGAGTTTCTACCACAACTTCAGTTACACTTGTTACACCAACAAATAAAATATCAAAAGGTTTATTAAAAGAGATAAAAACTTTGATAGGAATATATAGTGGAAGAAGCAAACAAGATCTGTAATTGCTAAACTCTCCTTTAAAGGGAACCCTTTTCTCTTTAATTTCATGGATGGCTGGAATTTGCAGTCTGAAAATATGTCCAATGCTCCATGAAATTTACTTGTCTATAAAATGTCCACTCCTGTTAATATGAACAAATAGATCTTCACTATACTTGGTTACATATAATTAAACAAGGAGTAATTCTAGTCTTATCAAAACCTCATGCTTTGACCTCCAAAGGAGAAAACATGTAATACTGCCTTTTTAGCAAGGCGAAATGTACATTCTTTATGCAGTGGCCTTTCTTTGTCACTTCAGTAAGTTATTTTTTCTTTTTCATGATGTGTTTTACCAATAACCCAGAAAAGCAGAAGCCCTGTAGACATCTAATAAAATATATTGAGCCAGAAGCTGAACGCTATTCTTTGCTAATATCACTGTACAAATTTAACCAGGAGCTTAAGTTAATGAGGGCAATGAATCCAATAGATTTTATGATGACAGAGAATGAAATCTGCTGTCTAGAAACCTACTAATTAGAACTGTCAAAACATATTTAAAACTTCTTTTGCCAAGCAAGTGAATCAGTCATGTATTTTTGTGCAGCTATCACAACTACAGAGGTAAGTACACAGTTTTCATAAAACAAGACAGCCAGACATACTCAGAGAGCTAAAATCTTTCATAAATATATTTCACCTATGCTTTGGAGGGTGGAAAAAGTGAAATTGTAAGTCAGAAGAAGAATTCTACCTCTTCAAGACGGAAATCCATGCAGATTTCTAGTCTGTCAATGATGAGGTCTCCAGTGCGTCTTTGATTTTTGAACTTGTTACTTGTCTCAGCTGTGTATTTTATTCAACCCTGTAGTGGAAAAAGTGTTAGAATTCCCAGGCTGGCCAAAAAAAAAAAAAAAAAATCGATCCCCAAACAAAACTTTTTCTCCATGAATTATATTGTTTGCTGTTCTTCATCTGCTAAAGCTCTCAACTTTCAAGTTATACAACACATGAATAAATTACCTTGGACTAATACATATTAAGGTTAGAATCATCACACACTAGGGTTTCCAGAGTAAAAATCCACAGGGGTACTATTGCAACACAGTGATAAATAAAATTTATGTGTTGATCTCTTTTGCACTATCTAAAAATGCACCCACTAGTACCTATGTTGCATTCATATTAATGGCCAAAAAAGGGTACTGTTGAATGAAGAATAGAACAAACTCTAAGAGCATAGGTCCTTCTTGATAAGATGGCTAAAATCTTATCTATATGCCTAATTTTACGTAGAACTTGCCCAAAGTAAAATTAATAGTTATGTACAGACTTAAACTTATATAGGACAAAAGCCTAAGACTGGGAAGTTCTTGGATCACCCGGTGTCTTTGTTGTGCATATGTGCAAAACACCTAGCAAATTTCAACTGCAGGTTTTTTATATAAAATTTTATTATATAGCATTGTCCAAGCATCATGAAGGATGACCTGAAGAAGCTAAACAGGAAATGGTGATTAAACAAACTACCATACTTCAGTTTGGGATTGGGGACACCATGCACTGCTTTCCACATGGACAAGTGAAATATTTTGGAGTAAACTTTGTGAAGTTGTAGCCCTGGAAACACATTCTCAATTTGAAAAAGATGAGGTTTTATTGTTGTTGTCTTTGTTTTGTGGTGGTTGTTTTGTTTTGGTTCCTCCCCTCAACAATAGAGAATGTTGGTGTTTGCAATGTTTTTCTTACTTTGGAAAGCTGAATTAGGACCCTTTAGAGCAAGATTTTTTTCTTAGTTACCCAGGCAAGGACATTCTCACCCTCATTAAATTGCGTTCTGTATTTTCAAAGAACTTTGTCTGTGCTTTAATTTTGCATTATATTTTCATCCCAACTTCGCCAGTTGTGGCTCTCCTTTATTCCTTATGGTATATATTCTTTCATGTACTCTACTAGAAGCATAATGAGAGCAAAAGACTAAGCCATAGCCACACAGAACAAGGAGTTGCAATTAGCTCAAAAACAAACAAACAAACACACAAAAACAAACAAACAAAAAAAACAAACAACCCACAAACCAAAACCCACAACAGGAAATATAGTGGTTTGTGTCTTTGAAAATACATGTATAGAACAAAATTCTAATGCCTCTAGCCAAGAGTTTTAAATCCATCTAAAATTTAAATAGCCACCCTTTCCCTGCTGTGAAAATTCCTAATTACTAATCTGTTTAAAATACCTATCATACTTTAAATACTTCATCATGGTTGTTTCACTTCAGAAGCCAGCAACAGTAAGTTAATCAAATAAAAATCATTGTTCATGTATTTTGCCCATATAATCTAATTTTTCTTCTTTCTTTGGGCTTAATATATTGGCAGTATTGTCTGACTTGACAGAACCAGGGCAGAGAGTTCCTGAGGTAAAGCTATATAGAAAATTTTCACTGACACATGCACATTAGGGTATGTTGATTACTATATGCTCTTTGCAAAATAAACAATGTGTATTGTTCCATGCTTCCCCCCCCCCCATCTTCTTTATATGTACTGAAGACCTTTGGCGGCAAAAATTACTGAATGCACCATTACTGACATTATAATCAACTTTCTGATCACTGGCCCGTATTTTATCTTGCTGTGCTCTACTGCTCTTTTTAATTTATTTCATACCGTGGAATGAAAAACTTCAGAAGTGTGACCTCTTTACACATATGAACTCTTAACCAGTCATTTTCTAGCCTTAGGGAAAAATTCTTGTTATTAGCATACCTTTTTCTCAACAATTCAATTTTATCAAACTATTTCAATTAGATGATAGTATTTTTCTTTCCAGCTTCTCCCTTGAATCTTATTTTACAACTGGGGTGGAAAGGTTAAATTCAAGATGATATCAAGCTAACTCAGTGGCTGGTGAAGTTTTTCCTTAGGAAGGACTAAATACGGTAATGTAGCTAGGGACACATGTTAATGCACCTTTTTACTTTTCACATGCTTTTTTGCTAATTTTAAATTGAAGGTTATAGGCCATGTGAAATGAAGTGACACCCATCCCTATTTGAAGCTGATGGCATTTTATCCCACTTTTAGCCCATCAGTATTTGCATGACCACAAATGTTAGAGAAAAAAGAACCAAAACATAATAGAAGCATTTTCTGTCATTGCCTTTCTATCTAAAAGTGAGATGTTGATAGTCTATCAGTCTACTCAGGAGATGTTACATTCAGTTCTTCCCCTAAGACAACTATATGGAAAACCAGGTTGAAACAACTTCATACAACTTCACTGAAATAGCTGGCATAAAAGACAAATGACATTTGTACGATAAAAACTATGCGCAAGGAATTACAAGAAAAAAAAACAAAACAAAAAAAAAAAAACAAACCAAACCCACCAAGACGAAAACACACCATAAAACCCCCAGCCAAAACAACAATGATTTTGAATGGTAACAGTTCTTTTATTTACTGAACTAAATCTGCAGTGATTTTCAATCTTATCTGTCCTCTTTACAAGTTATATATAGAAAATATATATTATCAGCACCTTGTAGCCTCTTTCCTTTCAGGACTTTTTACCTTTTGGTGTGTTACTATTTAACATTAGATAGGCAGAAGGGGTGAGGCTATGATTACTACTGTGAAAAACCTCCTGCATATCTGAAGAAAAAGATGAATTTCAGAATTTCACGTATCCTTATGTGGCTTATATGGGCAAAGCATGCCAGAAAAGTCAGAGACAGTGCTAAAGACATGGGCAGGAGCAAAACGCTCCTCCTTTGTGCCAGCAGGTGCCAATGGCTGAATAAGAACCTGCTCAATTCAAGAGCAAACAAAAGAGAGATCACCTTAAATAACTTTGTCAGAATAAAGCCTTACAATTTTAGAAATAGCAGGAAAAAAAATAAAAAAAAAAAGCAACCCAACCAAACATAAAAACCCTCTCTTAAATATGGTTTGAAGGGAACTTTAATGATTCTCAGCAATTTTAATAGGAATTTAAATACTTGTATACATCCTCAGAAGCATGACCTTAGGTATCACTCCATCCCTTACTTGCAAAATGTAGACAACAGCACATTCTTTCTTGGGGTTCAGACAGTACTGTCAAGGTGCCACATGGGTCAGCAGCCCCCTGTGGCCAGTCACCGGGAAGGTCAGCGGCTCCCTGCATCAGGCAGGGAGGTACCTGATAGGCAGGTTCAATTCCATCTATCCATTTCATCTTGATATCAATGAATTCTAGGAGAAGACCTCAGAACATAAGCCACTTTCTCCCTATCTCTGAAGTGCAGAGCTATTCAATAGCAACAACTATTATGAAATTTAATGCTGAGTCTTTGTATTTAATTTTAGGGAGGTCCCTACAGTCTTCACAAGGACATACTAGAAATTAGGGAGATAGCCTGCAGTCTGCTTATAAATTACATATGGATAAAGAAAGGATAACAAGACTATGTGAAAGAAATAGAGAGGTGGTGGAAAAGTAGTAAACATGAAAATAAATCAGGGAAAAAAGAGAGTTTAGTGAAAATGTTGGCAGCAAAGGCAGAACACAGAAAATAAAGGAAAAAGCAGAATTCTATAAAAATAAGCTATTCTAACTTCACATTTATTCTAATTTTCTTTGCTTTGTATAGTTTGCAAGGAACTACACAAAGTATGAATGGTATTAAACTCAGTCATCCATAATGCTAAAACATTTATATAGAAAACACATTGCAGGTAACTAAATAAAGTTTGGCTGAGTGTCTGCATATGAGCTTAGGTAGACACGTTCTTTTAACTTACAGTATTATGTAGAAGCATCATTAAAATTTAAAAGCTCATATAGTTCCATTGATACCAGTGGACCTGTGCCACTTTTCACCAATGGAGATATTTTGGGGTAAAAAAGAATTGGGAAAAAGCCATTTTGGTAGAATTCTACCAAGTAGAATCCTGCTAGTTAAGAAAAACATCTCAACACTTGTATGGCCTAGCTGAACGCTGCTGCTATGGCTCTGCTTTGTATCTATGGAAACATTTTCATGCTTCCCAACACCTCCTACACAGGAATCCTCCTAGATTCAGAGTGAAGTAAATTTTCCATGAAATGTGACCTAAGGATAATTCCAAAAAAAACCCTTATCATGCAACATGCTAAGATTTTAGACTATATTGGTGAAATGTACATTGGATTTTACTCAGTACCTTTCTAAAGCAAAAAAGGCTGTCTAATTCAAGACCAAGATTTCAGGTGCTGCTGTAATTAACTGCCTAACTGCAGGAAAAATGGAAATCCTGCTAACTCTGTGAACATGTCTTAGGCTGCTGTCCTGGGTTCAGCAGTAGCAGTCATTTTTTCTCCTCCTTGGTAGCTGGTGCAGTGCTGTGCTTTGACTTTCAGCTCAGGAACAGAGCTGATAACAACGATGTTTTGGTTTGGCCAAGGACTTTGTGAGCCTCATGCTCTGCCAGGGAGGAAGGGAAACCAGGAAGAAGCAGAGACAGGACACCTGACCCAAACTGACCAAAGAGGTATTCCATACCACAGCACGTCATGCCCAGGATGTAACTTGGAGTTAGCCGGAAGGGCTGGGAGACGGCAGGGTTGGAGGAGGTATCGGTCAGAGCTTGGTCGGGCTGGGGGGGGCGAGTTATCGGTCGGCTGGTGGTGAGATGATGTATTCTCTTCCCTTGTTATTTCCTTTATCATTATTATCATTGGTGGTAGCAGTAGTGATTTGTGTTATACCTTAGTTACTAAACTGTTCTTATCTCAACCCGTGGGAGTTGCATTCTTTTCGATTCTCCTCTCCGTCCCTCTGAGAGCAGGGGGAGGGCAAGAAAAGGGGGGGAAGTGAGCGAACGAGTTACCTGACTGGGTTTAAACCACGACAGCTGCCTTATTTTCTTTTCAATGTTGTCGTGACTGAGTGATCTGTAGCCTAAAAGAAAGCAGATGTTATGCTCATCTCCCAACATGACAAGGAATACATAGTGAATTACAGGTCTGTCAACAGTTTTACCACAGTCCTAAAAATTATGGAAGCCATTTTCAAAATAACCTTTTGGAGTAATTTTTTTCTCTCTCAGTAACAGCGGGAATGTCAATAACTTTCTTGGATTTATAAAGCTGTATTTTACATGGCTAAAATTAAATATGAAAGTTTTCACCAAATTCCAGGTTATATTATCTGGAAAATTATGTGAACAAATTCCTGTATGCCAAGACTAAAAAAATGTAGAATATATATCTATAGATGTTTGAGCTAGAAAGTGATTCCTATCCTTTGATTACAATTAAAAACAGATCCAAAAGATTGTTTTTACCAAAACAGTCACTGCTAGTAATCTCACTGCTCCTGTGGCTCTATCAGGCTAGAAACCGAAGAAGATTCTATTCTGCCTAAATATAATGCCTTCCCGGGGGGGAGGATAGAAAATTCTTCTTTTCTATTTACCTCTGACAAAGTTATACCAACCCCCATGTTCATGAAAGTAATAATCAGTGATAGCCTCATATCAGAGGACAACATTAAGAAACCTGTCTGGCAAAACCAACAAAAGGAAGGAAATACTGTAATCAAGAATTTAAACTGTGTTCAAGTCCTTGTTGCAGCTTTTTGCTTTAGGCCTTTATGGCCTCATTTAGGTCTTCTGAACTATTCTCTCAATGCCCTTACACATGGATGGCTTTCACTACTGAGTAGAAATTCAGGCAGAATTTGGTCTGAAGAACTTGGGAGTTAAAAAATGAAGTCATACGAGGAGCTGAGTACTAAAAAATAAGGGACAGTTTATAATAGCTACCTGAGTATGAATATACATTGTTCTGGTAGAGATAATCTGAAACCCCTTCCATGCTGAAGCCTTACCACTATCATAGAACACAAGAATTTAAGTAGATATGTGGAAAATATCTACATACTAAATGAACCTTACAGACTATAGCTGGCAAAGTTACATGCAAGATTGTCCTGGGTTCAGCAGTAGCAGTCAGTTTTTCTCCTTCTTGGTAGCTGGTGCAGCGCTGTGTTTTGACATTCAGCCTGGGAACAGTGCTGATAATACCAATGTTTTCAGTTGTTGCTAAGTAATGTTTACCCTGACCAAGGACTTTGTGAAGCTCATGCTCTGCCAGGGAGGAGGGGAAGCCGGGAGGAAGCAGAGACAGAACACCTGACCCAAGCTAGCCAAAGAGGTATTCCATACCACAGCACCTCATGCCCAGGGAGGTAACTGGGAGTTAGCCAGAAGGACACGGGGTCTTCTGGGTCGTTTCTCGTTGGGTGGTATCGTATTCTCTTCCCTTGTTATTTTCTCTTATCATTGTTGTCATTGGTGGTAGCGGTGGTGATTTGTGTTGTACATTGGTTGCTGGACAGTTCTTGCCTCAACCCGTGGGAGTTGCAGTCTTTCGGTTCTCCTCCCCATCCCTCTGGGAGCGGGGAAGGGGAGACCCCCCAGGGCATGCCTCGATTGCTTCCAGCCTGGCACCACTCACTGGGAGTGAGTGAACGAGCTGTCTGGCTAGGTTTAAACTACGACAAAGATGTACGTAACTGTCACATAATTAGTAGAAATTAAGACAAAAATTGTTTCTTTTTTTTTCTTCAAACTTGTTAGCTAAAGTGGTAACCCCACTTCAGCATATCCTAACCATTTGAAATTGCACAAGCTGTTGATGGGTAAGCTTCAGGGAAAACCCCAAGATCATTGCACATAAACCCAGTGCTCTGTGTGTATGTAAGAGTGCTGGAGTTGGACAGCAGCTTGTCAGGTAAAATACATTTGTGCCTACTTACTAGAACTGCTGACACTGAATACTGGAGGCAGGAAATAAAATAAAAAGACCTCATGGAGAGAGAACTTCGACTAGGATAAATCAAGCTCAACAAGGCAGTGTACTCTGTTCAAAGATCTGTCCTTAAATTTTTCAGTTAATTTATGTATACTGGTCAGCCTATAACAAAACTGTTACAAAAATACAGTACCTATGTTCATATAAAATCAATAATTCAGGTAAGAAAAAAAGGGAACAAGACTGATTGTATCCCAGAAGTAGCCTTCGGCTTTTCCTTCTCAGTATCTATATATGTCCTAGACTCAGCAGTAGCAGTCATTTTTCTCCTTCTTAGTAGCTGGTGCAGTGCTGTGTTTTTGACTTTCAGCCTGGGAACAACGCTGATAACACCAATATTTTTAGTTGCTGCTTCGTAACACTCTGACCAAGGATTTTCTGAGTCTCATGCTCTTCCAGGGAGGAGGGGAAGCCAGGAGGAAGCAGAGACAGGACACCTGACCCAAACTAGCCAAAGAAGTATTCCATACCACAGCGCATCATGCCCAGGATGTAAAACTGCGGGCAGTTACCCAGAAGGGGGAGATCACTGCCAGGGTTGGGCTGGGTATCGGTCGGTGGGTGGTGAGTGGTTGTATTCTCTTCCCTTGTTATTCCCCTTATCATTATTATTATTGGTGGCAGCAGTAGTGATTTTGTGTTATACCTTAGTTACTGGACTATTCTTATCTCAACCTGTGGGAGTTACATTCTTTCGATTCTCCTCCCCATTCTTCCAGGAGCAGGGGGAGGAAGGGGGAGGGAGTGAGTGAATGGCTACGTGGTACTGAGTTACTGGCTGAGCTTAAACCACATCAATATAGCACACCTAGATCAGCCATCCTTGAGAAATGAGCAATGTCATTTGCTTCTTTTGATTTTCTTTGAGTATCCAGAAGCTAGGCAAGCACCTGTCTCTTATAAAGGCAACTGAGGTTTGAGTTTAATTAAGCAATTATAACTCTATTGCTTTGTAGTATTTGAAGCTATGAACAGCTGCTGAAACTGATTAAACACTAAGACAAAGCCTGAGGTGTCTGATCAGTCCAAAAAGTCATTTTGTGCCAAATAAGGAATAAAGTGACAAATATTATTCTTGTCATTATGTAACAAACAATAATATAAAAATAAGATTAGTTGCTTTCACTCTAATATTTTAAGTACTTGCCCTCAAGTTTGTTACTAGAGATGTTAAAACACAAAGGTCAGCATTTACTAGCCTCATAAATTAATTGGAACATACTGATATTTTTTCATTTGCCAAATTGTGTCTACTTTGAGATGAAAAATCCAAAGCGTAATACAATCCTGATTTTTGTCTAGAGTATTGGGCAGACTGTTCTTGGGTAATAGTAAAACTGAAAAATAGCAGTAGTTCTCTGAAATCATTACTAGCTTAATTAATCTAAAGCAATGCAATGACCAGGCAATGCACTGAAGTTCAGAAGAAAATACTGAAATAATCAGTAATGTAACTTGCATTGTGCTAGCTCTTTTCTGAAGAAAGTACTCTCGGTCGACATTAAAAATGAAACTTCTTAATATCCCTTCAGGGCATATATGCATATACTGTTATTTAATAGTTCAGAAGACTGAGGCATACAAAGCATAAAAGATTTGCCTAGTTTTACTGAAGTGTGCCATGCCTCTAAGACCAGATCTACATATGCTTTTAGCTGAAGTGCTATATTTTAAATATGGAACAATACATCATTTCTGACTGAATCTGAAATACTAGTCTCCTAAAAAACACCAATTTGAATATATATTTTGTACATGAAATTATTTATATGTAAGTTAAATTCACAACTGAAGTATCTGTTTTAGCCAAAAGATGCGGGTTTTTTTTCAGAGGCAGTTCTCCTGAACAGATGGAAAGAATAGAAAATAGCTCCAGTTCATGTTCCGGGTAGAAAGGAATACTATATTTCTCCTGGCTGTGACAGGATGGACTTTTTTTTCCCTTCTCAAAGGCCTGCAAATTGTTTTTCTTTGCCAAATTGAAAGAATGAGTGAAATAGGTGAGTAGTCCTTGGCTCACATACTTCAAACTGAGTTAGTTTTCATATCATTATCTTTCTCATGCTTTAACAAGTTAGATTCACTTACAAACTATCTTGTATGCTGTAGAGAATGAACTTAATGTGCTCCCAATCAAGAGCTTACTTCTTTCTAATCAATTTAATGTAATTAAATACTAACATGCAGCTTCTTTCACATTACCTTCCATTTTGTGCAGCTCTTTTATGTCTAAAAAACTACTGAACCCGGAAATCAGGAAGAAATATTTCAAATGTATTGTTGTTGCTTATTTTGCTGCAGGCCTAGCAAGATGTCATGTGCTGTTTAATGATACCTAGAAATGTGTTGCATTTTTTTTCCCCTGACCACAGAAAGGCAAGTCTCTTTTGCAGCTACAGTCTGCTGTCCCTCTAGATGTTAATTCATAAAACTTCTGAGCTCTGTTAGTCTAAATTGACTGACACCTTTGCTCCATTTATGGTACCATAAGCCTGACAGTGTTTTTTATCCTTGCCAGGCTGACTGAATTAAGTTAAGATTCTCCCTGTTTGAGATCATAAATAGCTTCCTTTCTTCAAAAACCCTCAGAATTCCTTTAAGAAATTTTCAAGTAGAGGTAGTTACCAGTTAGAATTATGAATGTCACAGACCTAAAAAGGGAAGCTAAAAAAAAAAGAAGGGAGGACTTTAATAAACGTTACTCACAGGAGAATGGTACCAAGAAATATAAAGAAGAAATAACCAATAGAATGTACTAATTTAGAAGAGAGTTATATTCATACAATAAATAGTTCTCCTCCTAATTGTTACTCTCTGCAAAGCAACTGAACCAGGAAACTATAAAGATGAGTAATGCTGCAGTCTTTAGATAATATGGATGCTCTTAAGTAGCATGTTGCTCTAAGAAAGCAGTTTTTACAATTACGTAAGAAGTCAGACTGAACATTTAAATACCAGTAAAAAAATGATGAGTTAGGTCCAGTTATGTTTTAGCGTAACTAAAATTAAAGGACAAGAAGTAACAATAGGTGTCCCCTAGCCCCTCATTTTCTGTATATATGGTAAATATAATTCAGTGAGAGTCTGGCAGAACTGTCTAAAGGAGGTGAAAACTCAGTCACCTTTAACTTACATAGAGTCACGGCACCGGGAACTTATGGCATCTTTGAAAATTTTTGCTCTTGTATACAAGGGTGCAGGTAAGTTTAAGTGGAAGGTTTCTACTTATATTTGGATTTTTTTTCCCAGTAAGAAGGTTGAAAGAGCAGAGAAGATTCACATAAAATCAGAAACTGAAGGAACAACCCAGTCACGGACAAAATTACAACAGAAACAAGCAAGCCTAGTCTTTTAGACATGCTCTTGAAGAAATGTATGTATAAAAGTATGCATGTGTCTATGTATATGTATAATTGGAGTGTGTTATATTTTGTATAAACACAGAAGTCAAGATGTGCGGTATTTTTCTCCCAAAAGAAAGTGATAATACATTTTCCATTATATTATTACAGAATGGATAATTAGAGAATATGCATGCCACCACTGGACATGAGCATATATGATTAAGACCAAACACACAGTATTCACTTCCTGTTTCTGTAGTATAGACAGCAAAGGTATTTATATCCATTAATATGATGAGGATCACATCCAAATTGATGCTAAATGAGGTTAGAGATGCTGCATTTAGTTCTAATTTATGAGTAAGAAATACTGATGTGTTTCATAGGCCCTGAAAGCTTATTTCAGAAGGATTTAGCTCAGTCTGGTTACAGAAATTTGAAAGGTAGTCCTTAGAAAAATGAAATTTTTCTTTTTGTACTCGCACAGACAGTTAATCAGTGATAGGATTTAGTTAAAAAGATCCCTTTGAAGAATTATTCGTACAATTCAGAATTTTCCAAGACTACCACAAATTCTGTGTATTTTTGCAGCATGTGTTGGCAAAACTCCAAACCCTCAAACCTATTGAGAATTTCTAATATTTTTTATTACAATGGAAATCTGAACACAGTACATGTGATCTAATATATATATATATAAATAAATGAAGTTTGATCTGTTTTCATTCTACACTAGTTCCCTGTTATTGGCAGCTGTAAAGTTCAAAGGAAACTGAAAAAGAGTGCAAGAGTGCTTCTTAACAGTGCTTTGTAGAAAGCTCCTTAATAGTTACTATGTTGACATAGACTATTTGCCGTTTATTACAAGGAAATAAATAAATAAATCACCAAACAAACTTATGTTAAATGTGCTTGCTTACAAAGCCAACACATTTTATAAGGGTATTTATGTTTTTACTCAAGGAACTCTGCTTAACATTAACATTCTCTGTAAAATCTGACTTCAGTCTTAAGAGCTTGTTTAAACCCAAGAATTCCATACTACTGTGGATATTCTTACAGCTGGATCAGAATATGAGTTCTGAAAGCTGTAACATCCATAAGAAATTTTTGAAATCTGAACTATTGCCTTGTTCCTGGTGTAGGTTGGACTTGCTTTTTAGCTGAGGGGAAAAAAAAAGAAAGGGAGCTGAAGATTCTGTCTCTGTCAAATCTAAACCAGGATTTGGTCAGACAGATAAACAGCATCAGATACCTAAAAGCACCAGAACTGCTAATGCTTTGTGCTCTCTGCCTGTAACTACCTGTTTGTCTAGAGTTTTCATCCCCAAATAGAGTATAAAGGTGATACTCACACAACACAACTCTGCACTTCATACAGAGAACATTCCCTAAGACAGCTCTCCAAACTGTCATTTTCCTACTTGTCTGTCTAATATGCCTAGTGATACTACATGGTGAGAGAAAATAAAAATAGGTTTGAATTCTCTAACAGAGATGTGCAGTTCATTGAATCATTGAAATTTTAGTAGATTAAAAATATTGACCAGTTCCACATCTCAATCAGAATAACAACTTCTGTTTTCTACACCCTTCTAGCCATTCATCTTGCAGATTGTTTCACTGCACCTACTTCTTTCCATCACAATTTTGTCAACCTATGTCCCTTTTCTGCCTACTATTTTTCTACCCACATTGCTCATGTACATTTCACTCTATCATTAGTCCCCTCTCATTTCACTCCATGAGCCAGATGATTTTTTCTGCCAAAGGCAGTATTGTTAATTCTACAGCACCCACGTAAAATTAACATAAAAAGCTGCCTAGTAAGTTTCAGCAGTAACTAAACTTCTAGAAAATATCCTGTTCAAAATCTGCACCACAATGGAGGAGCAGTGCAATTACTATAGAAAGCATAAAGCTTTGTCATAATGTGGACATACACATTCAAAAACCCCACAGTCTTACAAATCTTACAAATTGATTAAAATCAGAAGCAAGAATGGCCTAGTGTCTTCAAACTCCCCCCCCCCCCCCCCCGAATTTTTGCTATATTTCACTTTGTATCATTTTTGAGAAAATAAAGAGGAGGAGGAGGAGGGGGAATCTTCCTATATAAAACCAATAAATCTTCAGCATGTCATCTTCAAGAGTGCTGGAGTGAAATGAAGCCCATGTTTCTTTTCCTCTATATTGATCTATCCACAATAATGGACAACTGGCTTTACACTCTGATGTTTCACAAGGTTTAGCTGAACTTGCTTGCTATCTGAAGATAACTGCTGGTTGAATAGCAGATAACAGTAGTTTCTTTGACAACTTTCCTTTTTCTTTTGCAGGAGAATTTTTCCCAAAGTAAATACTTTCTATGTATTCATAACAGTTTCTGACTTTGGTTCATTTTTTAGGTTAGCAATCACAAAAAAAAAAAAAAAAAAAACAAACAAAAAAACCCAAACAAATGAAAAAAAAACCACCACCACCACCACCAAAAAACAAACAAAAAACCCACAAAAACACACCAAAAAGAAACCAAATACCCCCCCCCCCAAAAAAAAAAAACAACAACACAAAAATGCCACACAGAGCAGGTTACCAAATCCTACTGTCACTATGTGCACACAATGGGTACTTGCTTGATCAGATATGATATTTTTTATTCTGGAAATATAAACCCCTTTCAACTATACAGCTTTATTAATGGAAATACAAATAATGAGATTATTACTATGAACAAAGATTAGTTCTTTTTAAACAGCCCTTTACTGGTATTATTTTGTACACTCTTTAATTCAATTGTTAACCTACAGAGACCATATAAAAGGCCAGCTAGTACAACCAGTGAAGTGTTGGCTTTTTTAATTAATAGACACTCAAACAGCCACTTCCTGGGTTTTGTTTCCCATGGAATTAGATGCATGCAAATGTCTGGAGTGAAAACACAAACCTCTTAATTAGGACATATTTCCCCTTTTAGAGTGCCCTGTGAATACTTCATGGCAGATAATCAGAACTGAAACATCATTTGTTCTGTGCTTGCTTCAAAAGTTTTTTCTTGATTACAAATAAACATTTATACTACATTAACTCCAAGAGATTCCATGTGGGTTTGAAGATGATATTTCACTGGAGTCTGCAAATGGAGATGAAAATTCCTGAGACACAAACTACTGGAACAGAAGATGGAGAAATAATATCCAAGCAAATTAGCTGCATTCTAACAGATGTCTGGCAAAACTGGTCAGTTTGTCTTTTTTCATCATAGGTAAAAGGAAATGAAAACTAAACTTTTTAACTTTGGAGGAAATTCTAGCATTTATCTGTATCAATTTCTTAAGATCTGGATTTCATGTTGGAAAATGAACTGTAGATAATTCCTGGCTAACACAAATAGTTTAGTTTGGCTCAGCTTGCAACTAGTTGGGATATAACCAAAACTATAGCAAAGAAAAGGGGAGTGCAAAGTAAATAACCCTTGAGTTCTGACAGCAGGGGGGAGGGGAGACCACTGGACACAGTACATGTCAGCTGGACGGAAACAGGTAAGAAAGCAAGGAAAGGTGTAGAAGCCCCACAGCTTATTGCCCGGAAACAGAGGAGAAATGCCCTTCCATGATGTGTGTATGGCAGTGTCTCACATGGAAAAGCACCTCACTGTGGCTCCACATGCTGTTTACTGAACTCTCGTTCAGCAGGAACATTTGGGACCATAAAAAGAGCAGTACATAATAATCAGAATGCTTCATCTATCAAGTCATGTGCCAGAAGCTGGGGTTTTGTGGACTCTCCCATAAGAACTGATTTTTAAATGGTGAGGCACTGTTTGTATTTTTTTGTACGTGTACAGTCATTCAATATAGAGGAAACACTACCATATTATAAAGTGAGTTTTGTTTTTATCAAGTACCTCCATATATTTGACTAGGTTTACGTTCACTATTTTGGCCAACTAAGCCCCATGTTTCATGGAAAGTGAACAAAAGCTTACAAATGTGACACGAAATTTGCTTTCATTCTTGGGAAAAATGTATTAATCTCTTCAACCATCTCTGACACCAGTATCATAGTATTTCTCTCCTATGCTATATTATTGCAGGTTCTTCTCTGTGGTCACTCTATCTTAATAGTGTCATTTTATTACAATAATTATGTGATTTTTTTCTTTGTTTCTTCAGAAAGACTTTTAGAAGAAGGCAACTGTGTTTACATATACTTTGTTCTTTTCAATTAGCTGCATACATCATTACTCCAACAGTGTTAGAAATGTTTTCAGGATAGAAATCTAAATAGGTTTCTTAAACAACAGCAGAAATTAGTTCAGTAAAAAAAGTTTGTAGTGGCAGCTACATCAAGAAATAGCTCAAGACAAACACTTCAAATAATATTTCACTCTTCAGTTTTGTAAAGTTATAATAAAAATAATTATATGCAAGTTTAAAATCATCCATCGTGTTCTTATCCAGGCAACATGGGCTAAGGCAGGCAGGTGTAATTATGCATTCTAAAACAGCTGTTTGTGACAATTTGCTTGTAGCCCTGCTAGGAGAAAAGTGCAATTGTTGGCATTTGATCCAAAGGACTTGTGCTGTTGTTGTAAGGCTTCACAATACAAAAGGGCACTGATTTTATAAAATATGCAAGAGGAAGAACTACAGCCACCACATGGCATCCCAGCAAGGGCCAAATTTATTAAGCTCATACAGGTCTCCTGAAGAGACCTCCTGAATGAAAAAGCCAGTTCTCATAGCTTAGGCACAGACCTTCTGTCCTTGTGGGTTAGAGCACTGGCAGATAAAAGACAGCAAATTTTAGAATCCCCTCCAGGTATTTTCCAAACTTGTGAGATGAAAGTGCTGGGGCTACTTTGCCAAAAGCATCAGGCTTTTATTATTTTATTTTTTATTGGAACACCCCACTGACTAAAGTTGTCAAGTGCAAAGATATCTTCAAACAATTTGCTCCCCATTCATATTAGCCTCTATAGGATTTCTGCATCCTGTTTATAGATGTACCAGCAGCTTTGCTAAGTCACCAAAACAAGGGTGACATTAAATGGTATCCTAACTACCCCAACATCCTTTGACATTTATATCTGTCAGAAAAAAAAGAACAATTGCCTAAAGCAAACAGTTCTCTTCTCACTCCCAGTGGACCAATGAATAAGGAAAGGAATATGCCTTGCACTGCACTGAAAGGTTAACATTACATCTGATTATTGGTAGGAGAATTCAGTCAAATTCCTCCCACAGGATGCCTGGCTACTGCCAACAGCTATTTAGACGCTAGGGATTTTTATGCCAAGTGTTTGTCACTGCTGTCATGGCAGTTTAGGAGACGGGCAACCTAGGTGTATCTCAGTCCAGACCAGGCCAGGAAGAACAGAGTTCCCACTACTCAGAAGCAAAAACGCACCTATTGAACCATTAGGCTAATATACTTCAGGCATCTATTATTTCTGTGTAAAGAGGTAATAGTTCTGTGAATCAACAGTAATCCTTAAATAATATTGAAGCGTATGTCACCATGCTAAGGAAATGTGCCAGTGGAAGATGTATGATTGTATTGCAACTACTGATACTGATTAAAAAAAAATTAAAAAGGTAACTATTTGCCTCTATCACTGTAAAGCTACTTGGGCTTAAAGAAACAGAATTCTCCAGGTTGTGAAGCTCTTAAAAGTTAACTAAAACTGATCTGAGCTAAAAGTATGCCTGCCAGACTCACCTGATTGAATAACACACTCATACTGTCACTGCTGCACTCAGACTGTACTTCTTTCAAGCTGCTGTCAGCTATCTCCTTCTCTTAACTGAGCTTTACAGAGGGGACAGCAGCAGCCCTCACCCCTTAGCAGAAGAGACTGCCTTCTTCAGTCAGCATCACTTCTACTCCTGCCCCCTGACCTGGGAGCCGAGCAGTGGTAAGAGATGAAAGAAAGGCAGCAAGATGCTCAGCAAGCAGGACAGAAGAGAGGCACTGCTTACCAAGCTTTCTAGGCTATTATCTCCAGATCTGTGAGGCTTTTCAAGGGTGTCTGTTGCCCTACGTTTATAATTTCCTCATTAAATGAAGTTTTTTGAGTTTATCTTCCTTAACCGCAAATAAACTGCTACAAGATAGATGCTGTAACCTGTGTTTAAGTGACAGAAACAAGAAATGCAATGAATGACACATCAGCAATAACACCATTTTGTCTTGCACATATCCTGCAAAATATGACCAACTTCACATGCTCTGATAAATTCTTTTTATCTTATTTACTGTGAGTAATATATCTGTAGTGCAGGCTGGCAGGCATCTACAGGCATGTAGGTCTGTGCACTCCCACATCCCTACCCCAATTATAGCCCTCTTCTAACTCTCTTTTCATGCATGGAGCAGCATGACAACCAAGAGTACACTGATGCTACGCTGATGGGTAGTTGCAGTCAAAATAAACAAGTTTACGCTAAACTTCAGCATAGATCATTCAGGTTTTATGTAGAATGTCTTCATAAGATTCATCATACAGTCTGGACACTTATGAAAAAAATGGTTGATATAAAACAAGCGCCCAGTATTTTTAATATCAGTGCACAATCTCATGGCTTTATATAAGCATGGCTATTAAATAACACATAGTAGTATGTCATTTAGTTATTTCATTAATCATTGTTAAAAAGCCATTAAAATCCTTCAGATGCATGCCGAATTCTCTGAAGGGCATCTATGGTGTTCATTAGATAGTTAATGTATATCCACTAAACAACATTGGATAAATTCAAGGAAGTATCACTACTTATGAGAACAATAACAATAACAAAAATAAATTACTTGAGGTGACATCCAGAGTTCTGTCAATACCTGAAAGAGCTAGGGATATAACCAGTTTTGGTCATATATTTCCCCCTCAGATAGATGAACTCCTCTCCTTGCACTAAAACAGCAGCATCACAATGTTACAGAAGTACCATCCACAGTGACTGAATAATACTGTCATTTCAGTATGCTTGCTTGAGGAGTATTCCCTGCCTTGATCAACCTGTTCTTCTGAGTTACTAGCTCTACTTTAATAACACATCATTAGTAAGAAAAGTGGCTTAAATTTGCCCTTAACTTCTATGCTCCCAATACTTTATGTCATCATGGCTGGGATGCCACATTAAGGTCTCAGTGACAACAGAAAGCTACTAGAGAATAACTTGATTTCTAATGAGGAATTCCAATGCAAAAGACTAAGCAGCTCAGCAAACAGTGCAAATATGAAGAATGTATGAGACAGTGCGTTATGACAAGACCACCTTCTGGTGCCACAGGGTTTCAGTTGGGAAAGTATTTATTTTGAAGTCAAGCCACTAAAGGTCTCTGTAAGTTAGTATATCTAGTGGATTCTATTAAAACCCGAAAGGTTCCACTCAATCCTCACTTATGTGAAAAAATATTTCTCAATCATTTTGATATTTATCAGTGAGCATGATGAAGTTTACAGCTTTTTTTCTTGGCATTGTAAGGACACAGTCAAAAAAAATACCAAAATACTCTTGTGTATTTGTTTACTGCCAACTATTTTTTTTTCTGTCAGATACATCTCTTTAGGAATATTTGTATGCTGACACCTAGTGGCTCTGAATTAAATGTTACTTGTGGATGGTCAGTGACACATTCCTTCATGGCATGTCCATTTCTTGGAAGTAGTGGTTTGAATTCTACTGGACCTTTTTTAAAGTTAATGCACATTTGTTGAGACATAATACTAAATTTGTTTATGTGTTACCTTAAAGTTCATTGACCCTAATTATGCCTACAATGAGCATAAAAACATTCAGACAACTTTTTTTAAATCCAGTATTAGAAAACAAATTCATGTGCTTCAGCCTTTTTTTTTTTAGTGCATATTTTAGTCTAGCAGAATCCTTTTCAGTCCAAATGAACTCTTTAAAAGAGTAGACTTAAGATCTGATGATAGGTCATGGAATTGTAGGATCTGATATTCACACATACAGAAATACATAAGGTGAAAATACAAAGTAAGTTTGCTCCTATCTAAGGGAAAACATTTTCCTCCACTTAAGGTGAAAGTAAATATCCTTTGATTCAATGAGTTGGGAAATGTGTTGGCTTGACATAGAAACCTAAGAAAAAAATATTCACTTGAGTCTGTTGAAGTTTAAAGCTTGGTTTAAATCTCTGGGTTTTGATAAGTGAATGTTTTTCACCAGTATGTACCACATTTTGAAAAGGTCTCAGGTATATAAACTACCTCAATTGCAGTGAAGGCTTGTTATAGGTAATAAAGTGAGAAGAAAAATGAAGCAAAAGAATATTTTAAGTATTTACATACAAGCTTAGCCAGCATAGTAGGGTCAAGGAGCTTTTACTGTGGAGGATGACTATATGCTTGAAGTCCAACTGGTTTACTATATTAGCGTTACTGTTGATTTAAGGGTCAAAATAATTACTAGACAGATGGGAGAAGTACAAGACACATATATTAGCTAGGAACCACATTACCTTTGAGAACTATTTAGTATTTACATGGATTTTTTTTCCTTATTGTCTCACACTACAAAGAGATGCAAGATAATGATTACAGTAAATGTAACTTTAGGCATTTTTTTTTTAACTGACCCTTAAAATCCCATTTCATTAGGGGTTTTTAGGATTGTGTAAATAGTCCCTGTTTTCTATTTGATCCCAAGTTTGAAAGAAGTTCAGCATAAATTGTTTTGAGATAACTGTAATAGAGATGGTGTATTCATTTTATACAAGCACTTCTGAATACATGATCAAGACTCAAATCAGTGAGCTGCTCTTCTCAAACAGACCTACCTTCTATTAATCTTGCCCCAAAAGGCTCTACTTTTCTTACCTGAGCACTCTAAACCTTTCATTTTAATACTGGGTAGCAAGTTAAGACTGGTCCATTCTGATTGGCTGGACCTCCTGAGTGAGATGAATCTGTATTTAAGATTAATAGAAGTGCAGACCCTCACATTTTGACTCTCATTTCCATGTTGAAATTTTATTTATATTGAACAACACTACATATTATCTTCAACTACCGTTTTGCTTCCTTTTGACATCACACCATGAAAGTAGTACAAGTGGGTAGTTCTTTATTTGCTCATCAGTCTCATGTTTGGTCACAGAGGAAACACAGACTTAATACCTATGTTATTATAGTGATGAGCTGATAGAAAGTCAATTTAACAGAGTCAATCCAAAAAAACAGAGCTTCTATTTTTGGCTATAGAGGAAAAACCACTTTTCCAGAACACAGCAAAACCAAATTTCTTTCAAGGTTACACATTGCTGCTTTTCATTATACTAATGGAAAACTGTTGAAATACATAGGAGCTTTCTCTCTTCTAAAGAGATCTTAGATGTTTGGCAATCAAATGAAAATCAAAAAATATTTCAGAACAAATAATATTGTTTCACAGACACAGTGACACTTAGATACTTCCTCATGAGAGAAAAAAACGTTCCTTAAGCATCTCCTAAATAGCATTTCTTCTCGCAAAGACCTGAGGAATCATTCCTTTGAAATAATGGGTTAAATAGCTTACTGTTGACTTCAAAACTTTAAGTCAATTAGAAAATTTTTTATTATATTTTGCTTTTTCAATGAAAAATCAAGTTTTCCATAGTCAGGAATTTCTACAGAAAATGCTTTATCTGGTAATTTTAAATCTCAGTGAGAGAACTGAAAATCAGAAAACACAAATCTACATCACACAGCAAAAATTTTTAAATTTCCCTCATTTCTGATTTTCTGGAGTGACTGACATGGTATTCATGAAGCAATAAGTAGAACAGAAGATGGTTTACCTTCATAGATTTGGTGTTGTTAGTATATGCATTTGTTCCTAAGGCAGCAGACTGATACTGATCCAGACTTAATCCTTTTTGTCACAGAGCTGCTATGCTTTATATGACTTCCATTTCTTCCCTTCAGACTTGTACTCAGTCTTATTCATTTTTCCTCTCTTCATTTCTTACTATGCTTGATTTCTAGCAGTTTCTGAACATTAATACTTATGGCAGATTTTATATGCCAGCTGTTATCCCTACCCTGGCCTAATTTAGAATGACATTTGGATACCTCATTAAAATGAGTTTATATTTTCTCCATAAAACAAAATTTGTTGCTTTGATATTCCTGGTGTATTTTCCACCCCCATCAACACTGCAAACATTTCTTCTTTTCTGATGCAGGACAATTCATTTTTCAATCAGTTGGCAAATTTCCACTTGATGTCTCTCCTCATTGCTTCACTGTTCTATGTCTCAAAGTCTACCCTTAGAAGTTTCCCATTCCATTTTAACACATAATAGTGTTACACTATGTTTTATCAATAAAATAATAAAATTATATAGAAGATCACACACATGATTTTCAGATTCAGACCTGCTCAGAGGTTCTAAGTAAAATAGGTAGGTTGCCTAATTTACAGATTATGAATATTCTTTACCATCTTTTGAGCTTGCATTTTAAGAACCTTGTTAAGTACTTGGCTTGACTGGGACAAATACGAGCTCTTTACTTTGCAACTTAACTTTTTTCTCTCCCCCTTCCATTTTTCTGTATCTGTCCTATTTCTAGGTAGGCTGTTAAATCTAGTGACTGGATTGACTTAAGCCAGTGTCAATGCCTCTTCTATAAAGTCATTCCTTATATAGTATTCAGAGTATTTTCCAAACTCCAGTGCTTTCCTAATTCAGTTTTACTAAATCTTTCCCCCCTTAATGTGAAAGTGTGTACATATTACATTTGATAAATGGCCTCCCTTATCTTCCACTGCCTGATTGGCAGCAGAGCAACCATTACCAAGCCTCACAAAGCTAAAATAAATTGTTTCCTTGGAACAGGAGCCATGTGAAGTCTCTTTTCTAGTCAAATTTCATTCTTCTAGATGCTGGAAAACTGGTTTTCTGCTTTACTCTCTAACTCAAAATAGGTGAATTACAGTAAGGAAATACAGCTACATATGAAGACCCACAATAGACACAAGAACCAGACAATCTCTCAGAGTATTTGACCCTTTTCTAATTAATAGAGATTAACATCTTACCAATAAAGCATGTATTTTCATCAGACCTCTTAATGAAGTCTTTGGAGTCAGTAACATTATTTAAGCTTGAAAAAACTGTTAAGTATACTAGAAACTGAAGAGTGTGAAATGACAATGCATTACTGACACTGCAGCACTGCTGTCACCCTTAGGCTTTCCCATGAGCCAGAATTCATAATTCATAAAGCACGGTAATATAAAAGGGCAAAGTGCCCAAGTGATTGAGAAAATTACTGTCAACCTCAAGTTTATAATTTTTTTAAGTTATACATATTCTTGATTGGTTTGATGCTTTCAAAAACTGAGTTTCTTTTTTCCCCTCTTCCTTTGCTCTTTTAAATCTCACACTAATCTGCAATTGTGTTATGTCCAGTAAAATGAAGGCTTACCATATGCTATACCTATACACTACGTAGTCTCTGTGGTGCTGTTTCTTGGCTCCTACCTCAAGCTCTGTTTTAATTATTCTCTTATGTTCTACAGTGTTCCTATTAAGAAGCTTGAGTTCTAAAAATAGTTCTAGTAGGATGAAGTCCCCTTCCGCATCTGTGGGGGGAGCAGATCTTTTACCACACTCAGCGCAGTTCACAGGAGAAACCACAGGCCTTCCAGAAACTGAAAACAAAATGATAATTGGTTTTATTGTAAACATCCTGAACTGTATCAGGAGAAACAAAAGTCTTGTGAAGTTTCTACTGTCATGAAAGACCTGAAATAAAGGGAGAAAAGAAAGAAAACAAAAAACAGACTCACCACCCCAAAGATCCAGCAACTTCACCCCAATCCTTTTGAGTTCAGCCACTTTTAGTTGCAGGAGCATGGGAAAGGTGACCGCGGGCCGGTTGCCTATTTATAGGGTCAGGGTCACTTGGACCTCTCCCACAGCTACAGACTCATTTCCTGCCCACACACGCACCAGGAGCTGTTCTGGAAGGTTCCAGCCGGTGCCAGGGGTCTCCGGTGAGCCCCAGCCCCAGTTCCTGCTGTGTCCTGAGAGCCATAGTGTGGTGCCAGGCAGCTGCAGGGGTTGTGCCGCTGTCTGTGGGCAGGTTCTTGCCGGGGCTGTTGATGTTCACGGCCTCAGGGCAGACAACACGGGAAGCTATCCCCTGCCTTCTTCGAGCGCGGGCCTGCACCTGACCACCAACACGCTGCTCACCATCAACAGATGCTCGGCCTCCCTCAGCTCCTTCTGTCTGTTGAGTTGTTTTGAGACACACACAAACAGGGTCTATTGACTATCACAGACAGCACAATGTATTGCTAGATAAATTTCTGCGGAAATACATTGTCAAATGTGAGGTAAATCTTACCTAAAGATTTCAGTGTAGTTACTGAGATTTGTTCTCAGAAGCACCTTGCTTCAGCAAAGAGATATGTTTCAAGGTTTTTATGTACGCTACATAAAATCCAGAATAATTATGTTTTATGTCTTTTCTGCAGCCATCATCATTGTTATTTGTTCATCCAGGTCCACCTGGATAAATGTACTTTACTTATTACTGTGTGAGAAAAGAATGAAATATGTCATACACGTTATTCTAAGTTTGGAATGTGTAAGGTATTCCTGAAGAAAAAAAGATGATTTGCTGACAAAGTCGTGATAGTTCGCTTATTCTGACTTCAATTCTAGTGCTTGTCTGACAGACTCATAGTCAGGCACCTTCTGTTCACAAGCAGGCAATTCTCAATAGCCAATGATGTTGTGGGAAGTACTAACTTTCCAGTTAGTTAGCAAGTGTGTTACCACTGTTGATAGTTTCAGTGCTTACAGCACTGACTTGTTAAATGGGGAGGAAGTCACAGCTTACTGAATAATGCCAAATCAGATTCCTGGATTTTGATGCTATGTATACTATTCATAAGATTTTTAGAGTAGAGTTAGCAAATAATGCCTAAACTGGTGGGTCTGTATAGTGTTACAAAATTTGTTCAGAATATGATTTTGACCACTCCAGAATAAGAACAAGTGAAACAACTTTTTGTCCGTGAAAATTATGTTGACAGGCTGTGCTTATGTCTACTGAGCGAAATGGATCTGAGCTGCAAAGTGTTAGAGAGGTATTTGCAAGAGGTAGCTGAAGACTCTTTTATAAGTGTTACATTTCAGCATTACCAAATGCCTTCTCTGAAAATTTGCTGAAGCCTTAGACTCTGTTGCCATGGATGTCTTACACAGCTTGAGGCAAATGTATCATAGCCCTTGAACATGAGACAATTCTTTTCAATAGATATTAAATGTTTTAAAGAGTTCATGTTATTATATTGATAACATTCAGTTAAACCATTTTAACTCTTGGACATCATCCTTAAGCTGTGAGACTGTTCATAATGAAGCAGTCAAAATTAAAATTCTTTGATCCATATCCAAGTTGAAAAAAAATCAGTGAAATTCTGGACAAAATATAGATACAGAAAATTGCAGTGAACTTACTTTTGGAGCAATTCTAGTCAGAGTTCAAACCTATTAGTTTCTTTATTTATTTTTGTTAATTTTTAAATAAGTCATCTTTTCCCCCAAGGCTCAAAGCAATAAAATATAAACGTAGCAATCTCATCAAAAGAGTGGTGACGCCCTTCCCTGGGCCATAGCTCAGACTGGAATGTACCTACAAGAATCTGTCTGGATACTTATGAATTGTATTCTTGAACTCCACATGTTGATGAAGATAGTAATGTTCCACTTAGCGAACATGAAGTAAACTAGATTTCTCTTGCAAGGCAAGTGAGCTGGTGGGGCTTTTTGCAAGTTGCCTATGTTGTCAGTGGAGAAAAATAAGACTTATAAAATCAGGCTTTTAGGTCATGTAAAATGCTGAAAAAGTTGCAGCTTACTTTGGAGTTTAGTTTCAGATAACCAGAAGTAAGAATCAAGGAGAAAATGAGATTAAAAAAAACGGATTAAATTGATAATAGAGAACTTCAAAAAGGAGGTTGTTTCTATTGAAAGGGTGTTCAGAGACTAAATTAGTGCACAACTTTCATAAGAACAGACTAGTATTCATTTTAGATGTGGAAAATTAGACTAAAGAGTCACCTATGAATTCCATTGAGTCCAGATTTCAAAAAGAGAGAGACATTTACAATATTCAATACTATAAAATGTATACCTTGTATTATATTATTTATAATAATTTATAATACAATATTTATATTATAAAATACATACATTTTATAGTATTCCATTGCATCACAAAACAAAATAAATGAATGGCATTGCTGTCTCTTCTCATCTTTTTCTAGTCTGGATTTTCTTCAAGGCTGATAAACATTTTGTAGAAAAGGGGTGTAAAAGTGTTTTTTCAACTTCATTGGGTCTTAATTCATGTATTCATAATATAATTGCACTTTTAAGCCATTTATTTTGCTCTATAACCTGAGTGACATGTTTATTCTACTACAATAGTATAAAATATTTCAGTGTATACATTGGCATACCTAGGAAAAGAAGAGGTCTGTCCATGATTGCATCCTATCATGAAACCACAACAAACCCAAGAACATTCGTGAGTCTATCTTTGTAGACATAATCAGAGAAAGAACAGCTTCTTGGGATGATTTAGAGCATCTAATTTGGGCATTTTGCTGTGTCTGTCTTCTGGCAGACTCTTTCTGTTTCTCTTCACGGAGTACCTGAAAAGCTGTGGAGACCATCTTTTTAATTTAGTTAGAACAGTTATTTTCCCTAAGCTAGATGGGGAATACTGTACTGGGAATAGGGTTTGACCATGTAGATCTAAAATACAATTCTTCTGGAGTGCGTTGTATGCGGTATCCTGAAAGCTTTCGTCCTTATCTGAACTAGAGTATATTAGGAAAACCTCACTGACCAGCTGAACTGCTTTTGGTTGGAGCACGTTAAAACACATAAGATTGCAACAGTTCACAGGTAGGGGATCTGAGGCCTTGTAACTCTGTTTGGTTTTTTTTGTTTGTTTTTTTTTTGGGGGGGAGTTCTTATATATTACAGTGTAGTTCATTGGTAAAATTGAAGATAAAATAAAAATAGTTCCCAGTTTTGATTTTTGTAGCATGATTGCATAACTATAAATAGGAAAATAAAATCTTTAAGCAAGGTCAAAATTTTATTTACCTGGAATTAGAAAGAGTTATGTGCACAAAAATCAGACTAAATATGAACATGTATATTCTGCAAAATCACAAAAATACTACCTCCTTTTCATTTTGTATCTATCTTTCATAGATGGTGCATTGCTATTTTGCTTTACAGAAGTTGCCATACCTTAGTGAGTAGGAGCCTTGTTGTGATATTGTTTCCAAAGAATGAGACACTTGATGCTTTTCTTTCAAAGAAGATTTTTCAGTCAGCTATGCTGATACCTTCAGCAGCACTTGACATATGCTCATAGAAAAGAGCTGGTGACAGGAAAGTCTGCCTCTGAGTATCAGAAACAGACACTACTGTGTTCGCATTTACCAAAAAATGTAAAAGTTCTTACTTTGCAGTTTGCACTCTGCTGTCATGCAATATTTTTTTTATGACAGAAACAGAAGTCTCTGTGGATCCTTCCTTACCCTCTGCAGATGTCAAGATCTTCAATCCTTTCTTTTTTCCACTGTTTTCCTCTCTGCCTCCTCTTTTCAGCATCTGAATGTAATCACAGATGCAAAACTGTATGGCTCTCATAATGTAATAGATTCAAATCTGTGTCATCACTATGCCCAAGCATTCAGTTGCAGACTAAATGCTCCTTGTTAACCATTTTTATTAGCCTCACAATCAAGCTTTTTATAATTGCTGGGATAGAAACTACATTATTTAAAGTCAATTCATATTTCATACTTTCATAATGTTTGTATGCACCAACATCAAAGTGATGCAAAGGATGTTCTAAGTAGGACAGAAAGTGTCAAGCAATGCTGATAGAAAATAAGCGTGATGCCAAAACTTTCTAGGTACCCGATGCTCATAGGGACCCCTGTGATTAACATTAAGGTAAATGGGAATATAATGTGATCAGTAATTTCTGAGATAATGCAAGAATCTGAGCACCACCACTGGCGTGTTACAACAATAAATTTCATAGTTGAAATATCACTTCCACTGATTATGCAATTAACGTTTTCTATGGATGGTGCTTTGAGACATACAAATTAGAAGCCAAAGTGTATTGTGAAATGGCTTTTAATAAGAAGAGGTGTGTAAATAAGGAACAGGTGGTTGACTATATTATGTGTGTTACCTATATAATGAGGTAGAAGTTGATTCTTTATTTTTGATTCTTGAATATAATGGCTCTCCTGGGGCTAACTTTAAGTATAGAAGAAATCGAGGGACAATTCTAGATATAATAGAATTCTAGAATGGTTTGGGTTAGATGTGCCAAGGCCAGTTGTATGAGTTTCAGCAAGGCTAACTATTGGGTCCTGCACTTGTGTGTCACAACAACCCCATGCAACAAATGCTACAGGCTTGGGAAAGAGTAGCTGGAAAGCTATTGGGATAAAAAGGACCTAGGAGTGGTGGTTTACAGACAGCCAAATATGAGCCAGCAGTGTGCCCACATGGTCAAGAAGACCAGTAGCATCCTGGCTTGTAACAGAAATAGCGTGGCAAGAAGGACTAGGGAGGTGATTGTCTGCCTTGTACTTAGCAGTGGCGAGGCTGCACCTCAAGTACAGTGTTCAGTTTTGGGCCCCTCACTGTGAGGTGCCAGAGCACATCTGAAGAAGAGCAATGAAAGTGTTGAAGGGGCTGGAGCACAAGTCTCATGAGCAGTGGTTGCAATTTAGTCAGCGCATAGATCAGTGGCTTTATTATTTCATATAGTAGCTGGATTGAAATCTGTCTTCTACTCAGCTTCCTTCATGCATTCCATAACCCACTGCAACTCCATTAAGTACCCAGCCAGCACCTTCAAGGTCAGTTATTACTGTAGTAAAAGCATAAGACCATGAACAGGATCATAGAAGTATCATAGAATTATAGAATGGTTTGGGCTGGAAGGGACCCTAAAGATCATACAGTTCCAACCTCCCTGCCATGGGGAGGGACACCTTCCACTGGACCAGGTTGCTCAAAGCCCCATCCAGCCTGGCCTTGAACACTTCTGGGGGTTGGGCAGCCACAACTTCTCTGGGCAACCTGTTACACCACCCTACAGTGAAGAATTTCTTAATCTAATTTCACACCTAATCTAAATCTCCCCTTTCAGTTTAAAGACATTCCCCCTTGTCCTATTGCTACATGGCCTGGTAAAAAATCCTCCTCCAGCTTTCTACGGGCACCCTTTAGGTACTGGAAGGCAGCTCTAAAGTTTCCCTGGAGGCTTCTCTTCTCCAGGCTGAACATCCCCAACTCTCTCAGCCTGCTGAAGGCTGACATCAGAGAAGGACACCAAAAGATATTCTGAAGAAGGACATCAAAAGATGAACCTGTATAGTTAGAATAATGTATTTGTATCACACGCAGTTTTGACAGTCTTTATGGTAAGCTACTCTATACAGGAATGTGAGCAGTTAAAGTTTTAAAAAGTATCCACCTCAAAATGCACTGTAAATTTCTGTAAGACTCATGCTAAAAAGAACAGGCTTCAGAATTCAGTACTTCTGAAAAGTCAAGTTTTAACCTAGATTTTAATTTTTTGTGTATCAGACACAGCTAAATATTAATTGGGGGGAGCAGAGGGAACAAAACCCCACTACAAAAAAAGTAAAAAAAAAAAAAAAAACAACAACAAAAAAAACCCAAACAAATCCCCAATAGATTCATCTACTATATGATGTTTTTTTGTTGAAGCCCTGATACATGTGGCCTTAACTCTTAATTAAAATAATTTTTCAGAGAAACCGATCAAACAGTCTCTTACAGAAATGTTAGGAACTAAGACATCAAACAAATTATACATTTAAATAATGTTTACTAAACTCATGTTTTAGCTGTGAAACAGTTTCTGGAATGCCTTTTTTGAAATGAAATATGCATCATTAATATTTTCTTAAAGTTTCTGTATGAAACTCAAATTTACTGGAAGTCTTATGAATTGCATTAAAAATACAGCAGCTATGGAAAAGTGCTTTTTATTCCCCTTTTAGGTCCTTTTATAAAAATGCTGCAGCCTAACCTGAAGTGTGGGTAGCTTTTATTGAAAGTACATATTCCCACAATACCTTTTTTGTGAATGGCCATTTTAATTAGCAGAAGGCAAAACAAGTCTGTGCTCCTAAGACAATATGTAGTAAATAGGTATTCCTTTGATTTGGTACCTTCCCTATTTTGTTTTTTTCTTTCTTTCTTTTGTTCTGACTCTTTGTAGGATTAACTTTTTTTCTGAGGAGTGGAGTAAGATTAACATGATCACTTCTAATCTAGACCATGTTAGAGTCCCAGAATGAGAAGTACTGCATATGTGAGTAGAAATATTAGTTGCTGTGACAGCTTATTGAAAATGGTTAGGGTACAATGTCTTTGTTCCTATTGGTAAATACATCCACATTATAACTATTCATAGCTGGAAGGTACAATCAATGTAATGTGAGACAGTATACATGTCTCCTTTATTGCACTATAGGATTGGGTGGGAGTGGTTTGGAACATTTTTATTAGCTAATCCTGTGACCCTTTCTGAGTGGTAGAACTCTAAAAGATAACTGAGCTTTTCTGCACAGGGATTACATTTATCTATGTTGATAGATACATTTACATGTATCTATGCTGTAAGGCCCGTTGATCTATGTTCCTTGGGTCTTAGAGCAACTAGATCATACATATCTATAGCATCAATGCAATTCCAACTACTTAACTGGTTACTTAGACAAATACCTGTGATGTATTGTTATTTATGAAAGCCTCTGCATTGATCTGTTAAGATAAAACACAGTTTTTAGTGAATAGAAAGTTATTTGCTGTTAATTGTCTGGTTTGAGAACTCTTGAGTTCTTGAACTGTCCCTCATAGTATATAAAAAAAATATAGTACTGATTATCTATAGCTTCTCAAGATTAATTGCACTACTGACAATAAGCTCATTTTTTTTTTTTCCATAGAAATGAAACAACTCAACCACAAACATTTGCTTCATAGAAATTACTTGCTCAGTTATGACCTTAGCTTTTTCTTGGAATATTTCCAGTGATTTCAGTGGAGTTACCCTAGGAATTTTCCCTCTATATTCCATCCCCCTGTCCGAAGTCTGTGTTGAATTTATAGTCTTGTTTATATTTTGAAAATAGAGTAATAAATACTGGAAATCTGAGATTTGTGTGCATGTGTGCCACACAGTTAAAAAGAAAATGTACTGTCTTTTAATTAGTAGGAAGTGTGTGGCTTTCTAATTTTCTTCTTTTAATCCTTATTATTGTCACAAAATTTACTAATTGCCTGACTTGTGAACTGTGTTACAGAGGTCCCCTCACATTCTCAAATATTCTTTTCCTTCATGTTTTCCTGAGAGAAAAATAAATCCAGGGATTATCTGGAAAGAGAACTTCCTTATAGACTTCAAAGACTCCTTTGGTCTTCTGGATATCAGAGTATTTTAAGTGTTTCCACTTAAAATAGTAGCTTCTCCTCTGAGGACTGAGGGGAAAAGCAAAATAATGAAATTTAGAAAATGTGTGTTTCTGCATCTTGGCAAAGAACTTACCCAAATGTGATTTTAGCTCTGCTTATTATTAGTTCTGACACACGTTTTTCTTTGTAGATACCAAAGTCCAGCGTAATTTAGGGTGCCGTTTTATTCTGAAATATATTAATTTCTTTTTCAAAATGCCTACAGGTTTCAGTTCTGCCATCCTCTATCTGTAAGGAGAATGTTTGGATTGCTGAGTGGGGGGAGGGTAGTATCTATTTTTCAAATAAAGCCCCAGCATCTGTGCTCTCTGAAAGACTTAAACTGTCACCAAGTTCACTGTGAAACACTTTATTTCATTTATAACAGGTGTGTTGGTTTTTTGCATCACAATTTTATTTTCACAGAGCTTTGTCTTCTCAGTTCTTAGACATAACCTCTTAAACAGAAGTGTTAAGATGTGTGGAAGTGTGGAAGAAAGAGAGAGATTGGGACTGTTTAGCTTGAAAAAGAGCAGGCTCACGGGGATCTTGTCAAAGTCTACAAATACCTGAGGGTAGGATGTAAAGAAGAGGGAGCCAGGCTTTTCTCAGTGGTGCCCAGTGACAGGACCAGAGGCAGAAACTGAAACACAGGAGGTTCCTTCTGAACATCAGGAAATACTTTTTCAGTGTGGTGGTGACTGAGCACTGACACAGGTTGCCCAGAAAGGCTGTGGAGTCTCCATCGTTGAAGATATTCAAAAGTTGTCTGGACCTGGCCCTGAGCAGCCTCCTGTAAATGGCCCTGCTTGAGCAGGTGGGTTGCTCCAGTTGACCTCGAGAGGAAGTGGACAGCCCATTTTAGAAAACTGTGAACCTGAAATCTCAATGCCAATCAAGGGCCAACCTAAGACATCCAAGAAGAATACAAATTTAGCATTTCATCACTTCTACCTGAAATTGCAGTGTTAGAAATAGTGCAAATAGTGGCTTAGGAAAATCTCTTCCAAAATCTTCAGATATTCTCGGCTGCTGCAGAACAGAGGTTAAACCACTGTCTAGAACTGAAGTTCGAAGAACTAATTGTACTGCTGCCCACTATATTCTAATTTAATCTTCAGGTGACTTTTAACATAGATTTGCATTGGGCTAGGCAGGCTTGTGGGGGGATGTCCTGGGTTCAGCAGTAGCAGTCATGTTTTTTTTTTTTTCCCTTTGTGGTAGCTGGTGCAGTGCTGTGTTTTGACTTCCAGCCTGAGAATAGTGTTGGTGAAGTCGATATTTTCAGTTGTTGCTAAGTGATGTTTACCCTGACCAAGGACTTTGTGAGGCTCATGCTCTGCCAGGGAGGAGGGGAAGCCGGGAGGAAGCAGAGACGGGGCACCTGACCCAGGCTAGCCAGGGAGGTATTCCATACCACAGCACGTCATGCCCGGGGTGAGGGGTAACTGGGAGTTACCTGGAAGGACACGGGCTTCCGGGTGGAACTCGTTTTCTTGGCCGGTGGTATCGTATTCTCTTCCCTTGTTATTTTCCCTTATCATTGTTGTAGTTGATAGTAGCGGTGGTGATTTGTGTACATTGGTTGCTGGACTGCTCTTGTCTCAACCCATGGGAGTTGCACTTTTTTTTCAATCCTCCTCCCCGTTCCTCCGGGAGTGGGGGAGAACCCCGGTGGGGGGGGGGACACGGACCTCGATTGTTGTCAGCTCGGCATCACTCACTGGGAGTGAGTGAACAAGTTACCTGACTGGGTTTAAACCACGACAGGGGATAATTGTATAGCCTTTTCATCTGTCCCAAACTCTTACCAAAAGAATAAGGGAAAGTGACACAATTTTTTAGATAATTGAGACACCGGTTGCCTGCTTACTTTTACTTTTTCACTTAAAATGTTAGATTTCTGGCTGATGGCAAGTTTGTTAAGTAGGAAAAGCCATGGGGACAGATAAATTCTCTGCTTCATTAAAAATTGCAGCCAGCCGTTTGAGAATTGTTTTTCAGAATGTTCTAATTGCCAGCTCAAGTTTTCAGGAAGTGACCCAGCGTGAGGAGTAGCCAAGCATCTTAAGAGGATAAGGACTTAATATTTTTTTTTTCTTTCTGTACCAGTGAAATAAGTGAGAATCTGAGGTGTCTGTCACTCTTCAAGATGAAGAGTATACCTTGTCAAACTGAAGAGTTGAGGCAGTCCCAGTGGCATATCACAAGAGATTTCTGGTGCTTAGCAAGTTTCAGATTAAAAGTCTGAATGATTATTATGTCTGTGGTGAAAGGTAGGCTGAGCACACTTACAATGTCCCACATTTTATGAACCTTTTAACTTGAGAATGTTTTTATAGTGCTGGTGGTATTTGAAAATGAACAATGCCATTGGCACTTTATCTGTTCTTACGTGCCAGAGTGTTAAAATATTGTTATAGTCTATCATCTGGTGCTCGCATGTACTCTGAAAATATTGCCACAACACTTGAACAGGAGTAAAGTCAGATCAAGGAATTCAGTATTGATTCTTGAGAAAAACAGAGTTGTTTCTATAACAACTGCATTTTCAGTGGTTCAAGTCTGAATGGTGATTCAACCTACTCAAATTTGGCAGCATTTGTAAAATGTTCTTTTTTTTCAGGTGGGGCTCCCAGTAGACACCCCTAAGACACCAGCAATCTGGGAAATACCCCATAAGAACAGTATGCTTGGAAAGAAATTGTAAGGAATATAAATGAATGTGCAATAAAATAAATACTCTTCTACCTTATTTTGAATCATTCTTAAAAAATCAGAGCTTTTTGGAGTCCCAAATTAAATCAGGTTTCTCAAAGTATTGAGGAAAAATCTGTGGGAGATCTTAAATGCTGATGAAATGCTTTGCTTCAGCTGAACAGACAGCGAGTAGATGTTCTGTACTTTTCCAGCAGATCCTGAGGATTATGTAGGACTGGACAATGTCTTAGCAGCAATGACCAAAAGCAGAGTGACTGCAATATCCTGATCTTCATTAGATTACTTTTTCAGTTGTTTTGGAAGATTGTGACTAATTGCAAAGCATTCAAACGGTAGCAGGACAGCAAACATTTTGAAGTTAATCAAAACCTGCTTTTCTGCAGCAATGAGAGCCAAAGACTGTTAGAATTGTAAATGAAGTTAGAAAAGGTATGTATGCCTTCTTCCAGGTCTTGCAGTTTACCTTGCTTTTAATTCTGAGGTTTTCTGTATCTCTACACACACACATAAATGACAGGACTGTATCATACCTACCTTTTCCACACAGAACAGGTGAAATCTGCAGAATCACCTGTAGTATCTTCTTTCATAGAAACATAGAATCATAGAATGGTTAGGGTTGGAAAGGACCTTAAGATCATCAAATTCCAACCCCCCTGCATGGGCAGGGACACCTCCCACTAAACCATATCACCCAAGGCTTCGTCCAACCTGGTCTTGAACACTGCCAGGGATGGAGCACTCACAACCTCCCTGGGCAACCTATTCCGGTGCCTCACCACCCTAACAGGAAAGAATTTCTTCCTTATATCCAATCTAAACTACTCCTGTTTAAGTTTGAACCCATTGTCCCTTGTCCTATCACCACAGTCTCTAACGAAGAGTCCCTCCCCAGCATCCCTATAGGCCCCCTTCAGATACTGGAAGGCTGCCAGGAGGTCTCCACGCAGTCTTCTCTTCTCCAGGCTGAACAGACCCAACTTCCTCAGCCTGTCTTCATACGGGAGGTGCTCCAGTCCCCTGATCATCCTCGTGGCCCTTCTCTGGACTTGTTCCAACAGTTCCATGTCCTTTTTTATGTTGAGGACACCAGAACTGCACACAATACTCCAGGTGAGGTCTCACAAGAGCAGAGTAGAAGGGCAGGATCACCTCCTTCAACCTGCCGGTCACGCTCCTTTTGATGCAGCCCAGGGTACAGTTGGCTTTCTGGGCTGCAAGCACACACTGCCTGCTCATGTTCATTTTCTCATCAACCAATACCCCAAGTCCTTTTCCGCAGGGCTGCTCTGAATCTCTTCTTTGCCCAACCTGTAGCTTTCCTTCTTCCCCCCCCCGACTCCACGAAAGCTTCTCTAACTGTTCAGTTCTGTTTGAAGAAGCCAGAGCCCCTGTAGTCTTCAATGTCCTGTGCATGCTCAACCCAGTATTATAAGAGTGGTGCTCTTAAAACAACAGGCTGCAGAGTGTGAGGATTTAGAAACATAAATTCCAATAGTTGTTGAAGCTTCTGGGAGTTTTTAGTTCTTTGTTTCTTTGTTATTAGCATTTCATTAATACTTTATGGAAGTTTATTTATGACTAAATCTCAGGTTTTGAAGAAAGGTGTCTAAGGTAGAGACACTCAGAAACAATATCTATGTCATCAAAGGTTTTCTGCAGTAAATGAACAGCTGGTACCAAAAAGTCGAATTGCAAATAAGTAGAAGAGTTATCTTAAATCAGTGAATTTAAGGGTTGGCATCTCCAGCAGTATGTTAGAACAGACCTTACCGTACCACAGAATAATTAAGAGGTAATAATGCTCCAGGTGCAAATGCCTGATGTTTTGAATCTTCTACCTGCATGAATCCCATACAGTCTTATGGACTGACAGTGGTTTATTTGACTAAAACTTCCATCAAAAGAGGCAGGATTAGATTTTTGTTCTAATCTGCCTCTACAGTGACAATTAAATAAATGGTCTACTTTATTTCACAAGAGAACTAATGTGGCGAAAGCTTGAATGAATTGCTGGAGGCTTCAGCATGTTCACATCTCTGCTGGATTTGGAGTCCAGGGGCACATGTCTCACACTCCTAGCTGAGACAGCTGTTACACTTTGCCCTGGGTTCAGCTGTAACAGTTATTTTTCTCCTTCTTAGTAGCTGGCGCAGTGCTATGTGCGGCTTAAACCACAACACACTTCTAAACGTGTATGCTTTTGTAGCTGCAGTTCTTTCAGGCTTTCAGTGGGGCAGACACTTGGGAAAAATCTCTCCTATCCTTTTTATGTTTGAACATTTGCACTAAAGTGCAGTAGCTTTCTGGCCCTCATTTATGAATAGTAGCAGAACAGAAGTAGAAAATATTCAGTGTTACTCCGTAACTTCAAACAACTGGAAATATATTTCCAATGAAAATAGCTAAGATATGGGACATGTGGACTGACATGCTTGGTCAGCCTTGTTCACTGCAAAAACTTAAAATAGGATTTTCCAGAATTCAGATAAATGTTGATCTACTTGTTCAGCAAGCTGACTTTATTTCATTTTTTATTTTTAGTTTTAGCTTAGATGTGCATATTCTTTGTTCTTATGCCCTTGTGAAAGTTCACAAATTTGTTTGTTGTTGTTTTTTTTCTGCTTCTTATCCCAATTCTTCAATAAAAATTTGAGCCATAAGTATATTTTTTTCTTTATAAATATCCAGTTTAATACTTCTGAAAAGAAATTGTGCACCAAACAAAATATTCATGATCAAGGCTCTGAGCTGTTAGAATGTAATAATGATCCTGGGAGACAAGAAAGAAGAGCAAAAATATTTCTAGTCCTATTGTAGTATATTTTAATTAATTTTTCAATAAGTCTACAACTCCTTCCTTGGTAAAGTTACTAATTATATATTGGCTTAGTAGGTAGAAATTGGATAGCTGGTTAAAGTGATGTAAAAAGTAGTCTTCATGACATTTAGTAGAAAATCTTTGTTTCCTTATTTGGCAAGCCAGTGTGAACAATAGTTTTCTAGTAAAAGGATTAGAAGGATTAACTTAGTGACAAGAAGACAAGTTCCAATTCAAAACCCTAGATTAAAATACCTACATTGAGCTTGTAAATTTAATAAAATGAGTACTCTGTTTAGCTCTAGAAGAACAAGCCACACTGCTGTGTCTCCCTGAAGTCTGTCAGTGGAGAGAGCTAATAGAATTTGAAAACAGTCCAAAGAACATATAGGCCTAGAAGAGGCTTCCTAACAGCAGACTTCTGGATTGTGAGCACTTTTCTGTCTGAAATTTTTTCTTTCCCTGAATTATACCTGCAGATGAGATCTGAGAACTCAGCTGGAATACAGAATATTTTGTTGAGAGCTGGCACCTAAAAGCCAAATGAAACTGATGGAAAATAGAAGAAAATTGCCACGCCTGCTTCTTTCTGCTCCATTTTGAGCATGAACATTGCATCCTTTCAAATGTTTAGAATGTGATTTGACTAATGTAAGATCTCTACAGTATGAGATACTCAGTATAAAATTGGTGTTCTCATGGTGTTCTCATCCATGGGATTTAGGACATGATTCTTCACATCCTAAAGTAGGAAATCAGACAAATTGAATCCTAAAAGTGCATACTGTACTCACCTGGTAAGGAAAGGAAGCTCTTAGCTCAAATACAGATGCCTATAACACAGGCATTAAAATTTAGTGAAATGAATAGATCATGAAGATGATCAAGATGCCTAGGAAACCTTGCAGTAAGTGAAACACCTGAACAAGAGGTGTGTATTTGGCCAAAGCTTATTTCTTAAGCTTAACCAGTGATTACTCTATACATGAGGAAGTTTGCAAAAAAATTCCCTGGGTTTTCACCCTAAACTGGGTTATATTAAAGCTGGCAGAGAGTAAACAAGGAAGAATCCTAAAGCCTGGTTTTAATCCTTGTTTCATAGTAGTGAATCTGGTCAAGGAATTTTTTTTCCCAAAATTATTTTCACTGACTTTTACACCATGAGCTGAACTTACGAGGTCTTATTCTCAATGTTAGACAAACCTGAATGTTGAAAGTCCTACTTCTGCTTAGTGGTGTTTTTAAGCTTTTGTAATAATGGTTAAGTATATAAAACAGATGCATTTAAATGCCATATATTAGTTACAAATGTAGGCTGACCAAAGAAGAAATAGGAAATTACACAAGTCATATTACATACTGCCAAAATAACGTTTAATATTGCATAACTTATATCCACTTCACAAAAGTCATGATACCACAGCTGCTGGACTTGCATTATTATTTATTTTGTAGAAGAAGAAGTCTTCCTGGCACTAATATGATTTAAAAATGTTTACATCTCAGAATGAATGTCAATGATTGCATAAGCGCTGGCAAGGCTACACGTGACCCTTCATCTCACACCTCTATTCCTTGTTCGCTGGAGATAAACAGTGATCAAAAAGTGTTTCTATCCAGTGACAATTTACTGATGTCAGGATATTTTACCGCAGCTGACTTCAAGGTCAACAAAGTTAAAAGAGAGGCCTGATTAGTTTAAACATCAGAGAGACATCAGGCTGTTTTTTTTTTTTTAATCACAGGAAGGGTTTGTTGAAGAAAATACTCATATTTAAGCAATGAATTCTTCTATTCCTTCTGCAATCAGTACATCTAAAGAATGAATGCTTAGTGCAGTTGAAAGACATTGAAAATCTCAGCAAAAGATCATTTTTGGCAACATTTAAAGTATAAACTGTTATTTATAACATGACTTATGTGAATATCCTGATACTTCTGTGACTCATTGATTTTTTTCCTGACGAACAATACTAGGGGCAGCTGAGTAAGCACAGAAGAGACAGAATGTGAAATCCCACTTAGACTTGCAACACTTTGGCAGGGAAATGCTTTACTGAATAGACTGAAAGTGTGAAACTATATGCAGATATACTATGATGAATGTATATGCTTGACTTTTCTGGCCTTGAAGGTCCTGGAAGACCTTCACAGTACTTTACTTCACCAGGGTAATTAAGGAAGAAAAAACCCCAACACATACGCACACACATTTACCATAAAATTCTTAATGAGATAAAAATAATCTCAGCTCAAGATACTCTAAAGGACTACTTAGCATTTTGCTTGTGATTTTACATAATTCATCTAAATATAGTTAATTACAGAGCAGATTTATTTTTGTTGTGGGTGACATTTTCAGACGGTAGCTTGATCACTTTGTTTCGTAATGATATCCTGCATATCTATTTTGGTGTATCTGTAGAATTTGAATCAAGCTACCTTTTCTACTTTTACATTGCAGAGCCTCTTCTATCTTTTCCAGCCCTGGCTGTATGATGATAGCGTGTGTTTATATATATATACACATATATATATACACATATACACACATACATACATATATATAACATGATTAGATCAATACTTATGTCATATACCTCTTCAGGATTAATAACGTCAGTATTCATGTGGACTAATCCTTCAACTTTGAAAGCAGACAGTCTTTTCTTTTCGAATTTCATTCCCTTACAGCATTGCACTCAAAGTCAAAGTCACCAAGACATATGAACATGTGCTTAAATATAATTGTTCATTTAGGGCCATTCTTACTCTTCAAATCCTTTAAGACTCTGCTTAAAGTTAACCAGTATGTTACTGGACTGAGCCTTTTTGCAACAGATGGTAAGTTTGTACTTCCTAAGAGTCTTTCTCCTGCAGAGACAAGTTCACTTAAGAAGAAGAAATGCTCTGATTCAGGGGAGGCAGAAAGGATGTGTCAGTATAACTTCTTTTTAAGGCCAGCAGAAACCATTGTGATTATTTCAGCAGAATTGTAAAATGTTTTGGGTTGGAAGGGATCTTAAAAATCGTCTAATTCCAATTTCCCTGCCATAAGCAGGGACTACTTCCACTAGATTAGATTGCTCAAAGCCCCATCCAACCTTGTCCTGAACACTGCCAGGGACGGGGCATTCATGACTTCTCCGGGCAACTTGTGCCGTATGTCACTACCCTCATAGTGAAGAATCTAATATCTAATCTAAATCTCCCCTCTTTCAGTTCAAAACAATTTCCCCTTGTCCTATCACTACAAAACAAAATGTTCCTCACCAGATTTCTTGTAAGAACTCTTTAGTCACTGGAAGGCTGCTATAAGGTCTCCCCAAAGCTGTCTCTTTTCCAGGCTCTCAGCCTGTCTTCATAGGAGAGATGCTTCTTTGGACCCACTCCAATAGGTTCTTCTTATGTTGGGAGCCCTGGATCTGAACACAGTACTCCAGGTGGGGTATCACTAGAGCGGAATAGAGGGGGAGAATCAACTCCTTCAGCCTGCTGGTTACACTCCTTTTGATGCAGCCCAAGATACGGTTGGCTTTCTGGGCTGCAAGTGCACACTGCCAACTCATGTTGAGTTTCTCAACAGCCAACATCCCCAAGCCAATCTTCTCAGGGCTGCTCTCAATCCAGTCTCAGCCCAGCCTGTATTTGTGCTTGGGATTGCCCTGACCCACTGGACTTATTCTGAGTTTTAACTGAACATTTATTGGATAATAGTCAAAAGATGTTTTATAACTGTTGTTTCAAAGGGCTTGTTCAGTAGTGGATGTTGGGTGTTCTTTGGGTGAATCCTTTGAATTGCTATTACTCTAAGGACATAGTAATATATATTGTATCTCAGTTTAGTGAAGAGTTATATACCTTAATCTATTACTTTCTAATGTCGATGTTAAGCTTCTTTGGTGTGGTTTCTTAAAGTTTTGAGGCATATATAATAGCATTGTGCCATTACTCATTCCCCCTTTTTTAATTCCAGACTAACCACTTGAACCTACTAACCAATTTTAAGCAAATTTAAAGCAAAGGTATGAGTCTCACACAGTATCACACAGTATGCTAGAGATTGGAAGGGACCTCAAAAGATCATCTAGTCCAATCCCCCTGCCGGAGCAGGAACACCTAGATAATGTTACACAGGAATGTGTCCAGGCGGGCTTTGAATGTCTCCAGGGAAGGAGACTCCACAACCTCCCTGGGCAGCCTGTTCCAGTGTTCCGTCACCCTCACTGAGAAGAAGTTCCTTCTCAAGTTTAAGTGGAACCTCTTGTGTTCCAGTTTGCACCCATTACCCCTTGTCCTATCATTGTTTGCCACTGAGTAGAGCCTGGCTCCATCCTCGTGACATTCCCCCTTTATATATTTATATACACTAATAAGGTCACCCCTCAGTCTCCTCTTCTCCAAACTATAGAGACCCAGCTCCCTCAGTCTTTCCTCATAAGGGAGGTGCTCCACTCCCTTAATCATCTTGGTTGCCCTGCGCTGGACTCTCTCCAGCAGCTCCCTGTCCTTCTTGAACTGAGGGGCCCAGAACTGGACACAATATTCCAGATGGGGTCTCACCAGGGCAGAGTAGAGGGGAAGGAGGACCTCTCTCGACCTACTAACCACCGCCCTTCTAATACACCCCAGGATGCCATTGGCCTTCTTAGCCACAAGGGCACAGTGTTGGCTCATGGTCATCCTGTCGTCCACTAGGACCCCCAAGTCCCTCTCCCCTACACTGCTCTCCAGCAGGTCGTTCCCCAACCTATACTGGAACCTGGGGTTGTTCCTGCCCAGATGCAGGACTCTACACTTCCCCTTGTTATATTTCATCCAGTTATTCCCTGCCCAACTCTCCAGCCTGTCCAGGTCTCACTGGATGGCAGCACAGCCTTCTGGCGTGTCAGCCACTCCTCCCAGCTTAGTGTCATCAGCAAACTTGCTGATAGTACACTCAATTCCCTCATCTAAATCGTTGATGAATATATTAAATAATACCGGTCCCAGTACTGACCCTTGAGGCACTCCACTAGTTACAGGCCTCCAACTAGACTCCGCCCCATAGACAACAACTCTCTGGCTTCTCTCCTTCAGCCAGTTCACAGTCCACCTCACTACCTGATCATCCAGTCCACACTTCCTCAATTTAGCTGTGAGGATGCTGTGGGAGACTGTGTCAAATGCTTTGCTGAAGTCAAGGTAGACCACATCCACCGCTCTGCCATCAGCCATCCACCGTGTTATTTCCTCATAAAAGGCTAAGAGATTGGTCAAACATGATTTCCCCCTGGTGAAGCCATGTTGACTGCCCCTCATAACCCTCTTATCCTTGATATGCCTTAAGATGGCACCAAGGATAAGGTGTTCCACCCCTTTCCCGGGGATGGAGGTGAGGCTGACCGGTCTATAGTTACCCGGGACCTCCTTCTTGCCCTTTTTGAAGACTGGAGTGACATTTGCCTTCCTCCAGTCCTCAGGCACCTCTCCCGTTTCCCAAGACTTGGTAAAGATGATGGCGAGTGGTCTAGCAATGACTTCAGCCAGTTCCCTCAGCACCGGCGGGTGCATCCCATCTGGACCCATGGATTTATGGATGTCCAGATTGCTCAACTGATCTCTAACCCATTCCTCATCGACTAAGGCAAACCGCTCCGTCGACCTGACTTCATCTAAGGTCTCCGGGGTACAGGGCTCTTCAGGACTGCCTGCAGCAGAGTAGACAGAGACAAAGAAGGCATTCAGTAACTCTGCCATCTCTGCATCTTCTGTCACCAGGGCACCCATCCCGTTCATCAGTGGGCCTACATTGCCTCTGGTGTTAGTTTTGTCTGCCATGTACTTGAAAAAGCTCTTTTTGCTGTCCTTGACCCTTCTTGCCAGGTTTATTTCTAAGGATGCCTTAGTCCTCCTAGCTGCCTTCCTACATCCCCTAGCAGCAGCCTTATATTCCTCCCAAGTGGCCAGCCCCTCCTTCCATGACCTGTAAACTCTCCTCTTCCACTTGAGCATACCCAGCAATTTCCTATTTAGCCACGCAGGTCTCTTGGCCCTCTTCCTTGACTTCCTATGTGTCGGGATGCTCCGATCTTGAGCTCGGAAAAAGCAGTCCTTGAACATCAACCAACTATCTTGGGCCCCTTTTCCTTCAAGCAGCCTTGCCCATGGGATTTCCCCTAGCAATTGCTTGAAAAGGCCAAAGTTTGCCCTGCTAAAGTCCAGGGTTGCAATTCTACTTGCTATTCTACTAGTCCTACCACACAAGATCCTGAACTTCACCATCTCGTGGTCGCTGCAACCAAGGCAGCCCTCAACCCTTACTGCTTCAACCAGATCCTCCTTGTTTGTGAGGATGAGATCCAGCAGCGCTCCTCTCCTGGTCGGCTCATCCACCATTTGCAGGAGGAAGTTATCATCCACACACTGGAGGAACCTCCTGGACTGCGGCTGGGTTGCCGAGTGGTCCTTCCAGCAAACATCAGGGAAGTTAAAATCCCCCACGACGACCACGGCCTGTGACTGTGAGGCCTCTCTCAGCTGCCTGTAGAAGGCCTCGTCAACTTCCTCACCCTGATCCGGTGGTCTGTAACAGACACCTACAAGAGTATCCCCCCTGCCAGCCTGCCCCTTAATTCTCACCCACAGACTCTCAACTCGCTCATCATCTGTCCCCGGACAGGACTACTACATTGTAGTTCCTCCCGCACATAAAGAGCAACCCCACCACCCTGCCTGGCTGGCCTGTCTTTCCTGAAAAGGACATAGCCCTCCATGACTATATTCCAGTCATGTGAGCTGTCCCACCACATCTCTGTAATTGCCACCAGATCATAGTCTCCTGACTTAACACAGGTTTCCAACTCCTCCTGTTTATTTCCCATGCTGCGCGCATTGGTGTACAGACATTTCAGGGAGCGAGCTGAGCACACCGATTTCACCCTAGGATTATAGGAGGCCTCCCAGTCTTCATTAATTCTGGAGCGCTGCCCCACTGGGGCAAGCCCAGCTACAACCCCATCCCCCTTCGAATCTAGTTTAAAGCTCTCCAAATGAGCCCTGCTAATTTGTGCCCCAGCATCCTTTTACTTCTGTGAGACAAACCTTTCTCACTTGACATTGTCCAGACTGGTGCCCTATAAAACCAGCCATTATCAAAGAATCCAAAGCCCTGCCTGTAGCACCAGTCTCGAAGCCAATTGTTCATGAACTGAATCTTCCCATTCCTTCCCACATCATCAGTGGAAGATGGAAGGAGTGCGGAGAAGATCACTTGAGCCCCAGACTCTTTCACCATCTGCCCCAAGGCCCTGTAGTCTTTCTTCATCCCCCTCAGACTGCGGGAAGCAGCTTCCTCCCCACCTGTCTGGAAGACCAGCAGCGGGTAGTAGTCCGTCGGGTGCACCAGGTTGGGGAGCGCCCTAGTGATATCCCTGATCCGGGCTCCAGGCAGACTACACACTTCCCTATGATGAGGGTCAACTCTGCATATTGGGCCCTCTGTTCCTCTCAGAAGGGAATCCCCTACTACAATGACCCTTCTTTCTTTCTTATCAGAGGCAGTCTTGAGGTGCAAAGTCGACCCCCTTTTCCTATGTGGCCTTGTGGGCTGGCCTTGCCCCACATTCTCACCTACCTCTCCTTCAAGATCCATGGCCTCGAACCTATTACGGACGGACACCCGGGGAAGCAGGGCAGGAAGGGGGGAGGGTTTCCCACGACATCGAACTGGAACTCGCTTCCAACCCTCGTCATCTTTTTGGTCCCCTACCTCTGCGCAACAGCTACAGGGCAGGGGCTGTCTCGGGCCATCCCCCTCTGCCTGAGAAGGCAGGGGGTCCTTCCCCTTTTGGGGGGTATCTCCCTGGAACCGTTCCGACCGGCACGCCAGGGAGTTACTCCACCAGTCGATCTCCCTTTCACACTCCCTGATGGTCCTCAGCGTCTCAACCTCCTCCTTAAGTTTTGCCACCAGGCTAAGCAGATCTTCTACCTGCTCACACCTCACACAGGTGGAATGCTGTCCTCCCTCCCCCGGCAGCAGCAGGCTCTGGCACTCCCTGAATCCAGAGACTTGAACAGCCACGGTTTGGGACGGGGTCTCCGTCTGAGTTGCTGCAGTTGTCTTACTGCAAGCTCTCTTTCTGGAGACAACCATATTGGTCCGCAGTTTGGGACACCAGCAACACGACCTGCTTGTTCCTCTCTGCACGCGGTGGGCAGCAGCCTCTCTGAGGCTTTTTCAAGGCAAGGGGCAGGGAGTGGTCACCGTCACCATGGGAAAGCCCCCCGCCACGTCAGCCTCTCTCTCGCAAGGGCTGCTGGGGCTTCGGGGATCGGGAGATGTTGGGAGCCGCGATGTCTCTGCGCTCTCCCCTCTGATTTTCCTAATCTCCGTTGACCCTCGCAGTCGCTGAAGCGTGCCGGCTGTGGCTCTAGCTAGGCTAGCTCCAATCAGCTGACTGAAAGGTGTCATTTTCATAGATATTTCATGAAAATAAGCAGCTACAGCTGTTATGTCTCACTGACAGAAATCCTGCTGGACTCTGGTTCTTAACAGGCATCAGAATATCCAAAGATGTTCAACATAACTAAACCTGGTTGCCCCTGAATTTCTTCATTAATTTCTTCTGTTTGTAAAATTTATTTCTTCACAGTACTGTTTCTGCTGCACGTCTGGGATTCTTACAGGCTAAACTATTCAAAATTGGCTTAATTTAAATTTAGGTTAATTAGTTAATTAATTATATTAAAATCAGGGGTTGAAGCTAGATGATCTTAAGGTCCTTTCCAACCCTAACCATTCTATGATTAAAAACTATAATAAGTATGCTGGGCCATATTATGCGATGTGCCAAACCCATCACTCCCATTGACTGTTCCTCGCTTGAACCATATCATTCATTTATTCTTTTATTATGATCTCTACTCCCAAAGGTCAATATGTCTGTCGCAAGCATAGCAGTCATGAATCCGTATCCTCTCTAGACACTCCCTCAATTTAAAAAGCATAAATCATTAATTGAGTGGCTATTAATCTAAAACCAGAATCCTATTAAAGCTTCATTAAGAAATTCAAGTCAAATATTCCATTGTTAGAGTACTGTATAATAAAATCATATTAATTCCCTTTCTGTGGCATCATTGCTAACAAAGGTTAGGTATACTGTCCTATCAATGTTAGTTCTGCTCTGTTATGTGATTACAGAAATAATGTCCTTTTGGTCAACACGTCTGCACTGTGAAAAGGCAGAAATGCAGCTGAGGATAGTGACAAGAATAATAAAGAATATTTTTCTTTATATATACACAATGTACTCTGTATACAGAGATATAAGGATAATGCCTACAGGCAGTTAAACTAAATGTCTGATTTTTTTTTCCCATAGGGAATTTCTGCTGAGCCATCTTTTTCCTGGTATGTTCATATCTCTTCCTATATAGTCTCTATATTTTGTTGGGCAAAATTTAGCACATGCTGTGGCTTGTTTGGTTGCACCCCTGTGCTGACTGTCCAGCTGGTAGCTAATTCACAGAACAACTTTTCAAAATTACTGAATTTAGGCACTGAATTCTGCTTGCCTTTTCCAGCCTGCAAAATTAGTTTAGACCTCTCTATTTCACTCAGCTGCCAGTTTTCATAAAAACCAGATAGGGGCTTAATGTTTCTGAGATTCCCATTTGTCTGTCAAATGTTGTTGAGATTGACCAAGTTTAAAAGTAGCTGTCATCTGTGATGGACGAAGACAGGGCACATCACCTAAGTCTTGTTTCATACGGAAACTGAACTTCAAGAAAGAAAACATTAGCTGAAACAGAAACATTGTTTGTTCCCCTTTTGTGGACTGAATGTATTTGTCAGTGCAATGATGCAATAAATATGACCAATCATGTAAAGACACAAGGTTAAATTGTTCTTGCAACTAACACCGTGATATGAAAGTGAAACAATATATTGGAATAATTACTGAATATTTCAAACAGTAAATGAAACTCTTGTAGCACAGGGAAATAATAAATAACTGCATCTGAGTATGGTCCTTTTAATCTCAATAGGAAAATTTTCCTGGTTTAGAGACAGAAAAAGTATCAGATACAATAATTTTGCTGAGTAGCCATTTATTTGTGATTATTATTGCTTACCATCAATTTAGATGGAATTCTGTCAGTATTATAACTTATTATGAGGTTTCATCAACATTTCACATTTTTATATTTTAAACAACATGACGTCGTTTTGAATTAAAATCAACTACAACTTAACAGGAAAAACTTTACTAATAAATTCTTGCATATCTTATAAAAACTAGCATAATTTGGCGGGGAGAAAGCTTCTGTACTTGGAAGTCTATAACTAACACAACTATACATTGGGCTGAATAGGAATACCTATGAGCACATTGGTCCCCTGTAAATTCTGACTTTTGTATCTTGGACATACTGTACAGTACTTAAGAAAGAGAATGTAATTTAAATAATATAAGAGATTATTAAACTGTAGCCCAAAGGTAGCAGAACTGTTGTTCTTGAAGCCATGTTGGAAGGTCAACTTGGGAGTCTTAACAGAGATGCTGCCAGAAACAATGTATCTTCATCCTCACACAGGGCATCTTAGTTTTTGAATGTGCCTACCACAGAGGTTGCAGGTGTGACCATATTTATATTTAAGCAAAAAGCCTCTTTAGAGCAGTCGTTTTTATTCTAAGTCATAAAATTATTTTTATTTCTTACACTGTTTAAAAAAAAAGTTTAATCAAGTGGTTCCTCCTAATGAAAAATATATTTTGGTAGTGCAGGTATTAGCTGTCTTTGCTCCAGTTTTATCATCTTTCTATACAGGATTCATACCTGAAAATATTAATAAAGTAAGGCTCATCATGAGTAGCTTTTGGGCCATTAGTCATTTCAGTAGCTAGCTTGGGGGGTCTGAATGACAGACAGTGAAGAGGGGAAGTGTCTTATGATATCCGTAAGTACTATTGCAGGAGACTGTGTTTATAATTGGAAGGGAAGTTTTGTATTTAAAATAGCTTTACATTAGAAGTTATGATGGCTAGATATTATCTTAATTTAGGGGGATTATTCATTTGTACATTTATTTTGAGTCCTGGGGGTATGTTTGCATAATATGCAAAAGCATATCTGGACAGTTCATTGTATCTATGCAAGTGGAAAATTGCACATTTGCTTGCAACCAGCTACATTCTCTCAGGGAGAGAAAGATTTTTGAGAATCAAGCAGGGCAGTAAAATATTCAGAGAAAAATGATGGTACCCTGACAGAAAAGAAGATGCTGAGTGAAGCAAAGACTAAGTAGTCAAGCCAGAGTGGTCCAGAGTGAAAAAGTCTTTGGATTATGCAAAGGTTGCTACAGTAGAAAAAGCCTGAAAGTAAGGACATGCCCTGACAATGTGCCCTCACAGTGGGTGAGGAAACCATTGTGTATGAATCCTTTTTGTTTCTATTTTTTTGTATTGCTAGTCAAATTGAGTTTCATCTTGTTAAAAAGTTATGCTCTTTAATTTTCTAATAATACATGTTTTCTGATTTTTAAAGCTTTTGGGATTTTCTGGTGTGCTTATTATTAGGAAAAGGAATAGCCCAGTCTTTTCCAAAATACTGGCTCAAGCATTTTCACACCAGCTGCTGGTAACTCATTACTTCGTGCTAACTTATACTGGAAGAACTGCCACTATTCATAGAATCACAGAATAGAACCATAGAATAGTTAGGGTTGGAAAGGACCTTAAGATCATCTAGTTCCAACCCCCCTGCCATGGACAGGGACACCTCCCACTAAACCATGTCATGCAAAACTCTGTTCAACCTGGCCTTGAACACCGCCAGGGATGGAGTATTCACAATTTCCCTGGGCAACCCATACCAGTGCCTCACCACCCTTGAAGTAAAGAACTTCTTCCTTATATCGAATCTAAACTTCCCCTGTTGAAGTTTGAACCTGTTACACCTTGTCTAAAAACACTATGGTCCCTAATGAAGAGTCCTTCCCCAGCATCCTTATAGGTCCCCTTCAGATACTGGAAAGCTGCTATGAGGTCTCCACAGAGCCTTCTCTTCTCCAGGCTGAACAGACCCAACTTTCTCAGCCTGTCTTCATACCGGAGGTGCTCCAGTACCCTGATCATCCTCGCGGCTCTCCTCTGGACTTGCTCCAACAGTTCCATGTCCTTTTTATGTTGAAGACACCAGAATTGTGCTCCAAGTGAGGTCTCATGAGAGCAGAGTAGAGGGGCAGGATCACCTCCTTTGACTTGCTGATCATGCTCCTTTTGATGCAAGATTCCAAGCAAAGCACCAAAAAAGTACATAAAAAAAGATGCTCTTAAGCTTTTCTTTAGCCCTTTGCCCTTTGCAACCAAGGATGATGGCGTTTAACACTAATGGTCACACTAAAAATGGCAAAACCATGGAAAGAGTATGCACTACGAGTTGTAGAATTCTGCAGGCCTAAGTCAGAAGCTGGTAGTGACACATGTTTATGTATTCTTTTCAGTCCTAGCTTCCATGGAATTTGTATTCATCCAAGTCATCTGATGCTTTGTAACAAACTGTCCAGTTTCCAGAAGAGGGGGCAGGGTATGTGGAGGGGGTGTTAAGTGTTGTATGCAAGCAAAACTTGGAATTTGACATAATCATTATTTGACATAATTAGATTTTCCAGTAACCATGAATTAGCTGACAGCAGGTCATGTTTAACTGAATATTTTAAAATGAACATACTTTAGCATTTTATTGCTTAATGCCACTGTATTTAAGTCCCTGTCAGTATTTTCATTATGAAACATATTTTGGAAAATGGAGTTTAATTAAACAGTATCTCTACTGTTCTAAATTTTGTCAGGCTGAGCTGGCATACAGGCTAGACAGAAAATACTTCACAACGTAATTATGGACCCAGAGAAACTGAAGCGAGCAGACAGGACATTCACCTAGGTTCTGACAGTACATCTGTTAAGAGCAAAATCTAAAGAAACAAAAGTGGATGAAGGAAGTTTTTTGGTTTGTTTGGTTTTTTTTTCCATGTAACTTAATAAAAGTACAATGTAATCAGCTAGGAAGTGAACAGTGTTTAAAAAGCAAAAGCAAAATTATATTGTCTGAGGAGGAGGGAGAATGCATTATATCCGCGATCTTCCCCTGTTCCTCAGAAACAGTAGCTCTCTTAAGTAATCTAAAATCTTTGCAGTCAGCACTTTATGAGCATGTACAATCAAAGTGTAAAATTCATAAAGTAGTCATACAGGACAAGTGGTGTATAAATTTTGTTGCAGATATAACTACAGGGATTTGTGGAGTCATTTAACAACCTCTGATACACTGGTAAGTCTTGCCATAGAAGACGAGAAGGCCAATTTTAAACTTTGGAGGTTATATTTAAGATACATCAGCATCCATTTGCTACTACAAAAGAAGATTTCCACTGTATGTAAGGTGGAAACAAAACCTGCTAAGATTATAAAAGATGTTATTCTTTAGTTGTGCTGTACAACAGATCAATGTCCAGTCTTACAAGTGAAGTAGGGAGTACTAAATGAGTTCTAGTAAATGAGAACTAGTAAATTCAGTTCCATATCCACCTTCACTACCATTTCCAAAACATATAATACTTGCTGAAGCTATTGTAGAGTGGCTCTAAAAGAACAGTGGAACACTGAAGACAGATTCATTACTGATGTTCTTCATTATGGTGCATTACAGATATTTTGTCAGCACAGATGCTAGAAGACTGGTGAATTGGTAAGATATATAGAAAACTAATACATACAATACACTGAAATATTTCAGTGTTTGGCATGAAATCTGCCAAATAATGATGTTAAAATAGGTGGTATAAATATGCCCAAGAAAGATTTCTACTAGGAAAATACTAACTGAAAAGAGCCCTGTATAGGTGTGACAGGTGTGTGTGTGGGGGGTGATGGTGTACTTTTTTTAGGAAGAGGGAGTATTTTTGTGTTTTGTGAGGGTTTTTTTAGAGACAAAGGCATACAGGAGAATGATTTGTGATTGTGCTTTACTTTTTTAAAAAAAGATCACAGTCAATTGTGACACTAAAATCACTTTGAAGGAGCGTAGGACTGGATCAAAAAAAAAAAACTTTCAGCAACAGTATGTATATTTCTGACACAGCATATGTTTGACTTGTCACTTCAAATTTGTTAAAAAAAAAAAAATCAGAATAATTTTAACTTGTCATTTGTTCTGCCAGATCTTCTATTGCCTGCCCCTGTAGCTCTAGTGATGTGCCCGATCATCTATAACTCGCTGAAAGATGTTATTTATTTGTTGTTGTTGTTCCTTTTTGTATTTGGTTTATGTGGCAAGGATTAAGTAGAAGGAGGGCTGCAGGAGTGACTTCTATGAGAAGATACCAGAAGCAACCCCCATGTTGGACACATCTAGTTCCAGCAGGCTGGACCTGTTACTGGTGAAAGCTGAGCCAAGCAGTGACTTTGTGATCACTTTTGTGATACCATTTTTAAGAAAGGGTAAAAAACTGTATGACAGCTGCTGGGAGAGCTATACGAGAATGTGAGAGAAACAACTATGCAGACACCAAGTGGAGGAGGTGCTCTGGGTGCTGGAACAGAGATGGTCCTGCAGCCCATGGTGAAGACTGTGGTGAGGCAGGCTGTCCACCTGCAGCCCATGGAGGTCCACGATGGAGCAGATTGCACGTGCAGCCTGTGCAGGACCCCATGCCAAAGCAAGTGGAGTGTCCTGAAGGAAGCTACAGCCCATGGAAAGCCCATACCAGAGCAGTTTTTCTGGCAGAATCTGTGACCCCACAGGTAACCTGTGCTGGAACAGGCCATTCCTGAAGGCATACTGTGGAAAGGACCCATGCTAGAACAGCTGTTGAAAAAATGAAGCCTGTGTGAAGGACCCACATTCAAGTGGGACAAGTTCATGAACTGTCTCATGTGGGTGGGCACCACAAGAGAGCAAGGGAAGAGCATGCTGAGGAAGGAGCAGCAGAGACAAAGCATTATGAACTGACTGCAACCCCTATCCCCTATCTCCCTGCGCCATTCAAAGTAGAGGAGGTATAAAATTCAGGAGTGAGCTTGAGCCGGGGGGGGAAGGTGGTTTTAGACTTGTTCTTATTTTTCATTATTCTACTCTGATGTGATTGGCAATAAATTAAATTAATTCCTGCAAGTGAGTCTGTTTTGCCCATGATAATAATTGCTGAGTGATCTCCCTGTCCCTATTTTCTCACCTTGATTCGTTGAGGAGGTGAAGTGATAAGAGTGGCTTGGTGGGTACCTGGTATCCAGAACCAAGGTCACCCACCACGTTTTTTTCCACAACCCCATTGTCATCTCATTGACCTGAAGCTGCCACTTCCAGATGTCCCCAGCTGTGTAAAGTTGTGTAGGAGAGCTCACCCCTTCCTTGTATGCCTTGCATACCAGATTCAGGCCTATCCATGATTGCTGATAATTTGTAGATTTTTCTAGTCACTGCACAAGAAGTGGGCTTCCTTTGTCCATACTTTGAAAAAAAAAAAAAACCTAGCTGGCCAAGAGCTTTCTTTCCTTTGATCTCAGGTACTTCTTAAAGCATAATGATGTCACCATGCAAGGCTGCAGTGACCCCTTTTAGTGCAGCGATTTTGTGCAGTCAGGCAACTGCACAGCCAAATGCAAAGTGAGCTTAACTCAGAACTCCATTGTAACTGCTTTTCCCATGTTTCTGCTTTTATTTTGCCTGTATGTGTTTTATGACTCACTGTCACCAGTTCCCTCCTTTCGGAGACTCAACCGTTATATAGGGTGGCAGTCAACAGCTTTAATGCCCCAATTCACCAACTTCTGACAGGAATCAGAAAAGCAATAGCTGGCAGCCAGGTCTTCCTACTGTTCCTTTTCAGTAGCTTATCTTTCTGAACACAGACCATATTGATATTGTTCCCAGTGCAGGGAACTTGCATGAATCTACATCACCAGCCTCCACTTAAAAGACCTTCCTTAGACTTGCTAAAAAGATTCCGTCTACTTCATCACATAGTCTGCAAATGTCATCCAGGAAAAGGAGAAACTGTGTGGTATTATGTGATAGTTATGAGCTAGTGATACGTGTTAGTGATATAACATCTCCAAGTCATTAAGAGATATGACATTCTCTGAGTGACAGAGGAACCAGCAAGGAGAGAGGTGCTATGCTGGACCTTGTTCTCACCAACAAGGAAAAGCAGGTGGGGAATGTGGATATCATATTCCACCTAATGAAGTAATAATTTATTTGCACCAGCAAATTGACTTCACAGATTTCTAGCACATCACATTTCATCTAGGGTAATAGAAATATTTCACTCAAAATAAAATTTGGGTAGAGTTTTTCAGAGTCTAAGTGAGCAGCCTAAAATCTACAATGTGTATTGCCCAGCCTTGGTAGAATATGACTACAGTTGCTTTAAGAAATGGAGAGGGTTTCTCAGTAGTATAAACCATTCTATTTCTTCGGATGTAGTTCTCTAGTTTAGATATAGTAATTGAGCTAATAGGCACTCACTGTAGCTTGGTATTTCAAATTACCCTTAGGGTTTACACTTGCTGAAGTAATTGTTTTACTGAATGTTATTTGAAGCAGCTTTAGACCAAACAGCTTTGGTGGGTTTGCCTTGGACAACAGCCAAACTCCTATCCATCTGTTCAGTTCCCACCTCACAACCCCAGCCTCCAAAGGTTGGGGTGGAAAACAAGAAATAATATGATTGAGAAAGCTTGTGTATTGAGGAAAAAAGCAGAGATCCCTTACCAATCACCATCATGGGCAAAACAGGCTTGACTTGGGGAAAATTCATTTATTGCCAATTAAAATGTGGGACTGCTGTCAGTCCACAACAACTCTTCTCTGACACTCTTTCCTCCTCACACTTTTCCCTGCTCCAGTGTGAAGCCTTCCCACAGGCTGCAGTGGGCTCTCCATCGGCTGCAGCTTCCTCCAGAGCATGTCAATTTTCCCCACTGGGGTTCCTCCCTGCTTAATTTCTTTAAGATTTTGCAAACTGAGCTTAAACAGAGAATCTTTGAACACTGAAAGATCTCACACATACTTACACAATGCCTCAACTCTTACTTACTGCTAAATTTTACAGGTGTTTTCCAAAACCAACAGCTCCCTATTTCTCCCATGCCCCTTTCCCCAGGAAAAAATGAACATAATCAGAAAGAATCAGGAATGACAGAAGCTTAAGATATTTGAGGCCAAGACAGAGATGAGCAATCCTTGGGAAAAAAAAAAAAAAAAAAAAAAGAGAAAATTCAGGCTTTCTATTATGATTCTGAAACTAATCATAAATTCAAACTTAATCCCACAGCTGATAGGGTGGAAGCCTTTGTTTAAAATGTGACATTTGATTTCTTAACAATTTCTCTGCATTTTGAGTTAAGGAACATTTCACCTGGACAAATTATGGTGAAATCTATCTGACTTTTATTTACTGTTTATGCTAGGAAAAGAAAAAGAAATTCATCAGGGGACTGGAACAAAAGACAGTGTTGCAACAGCTTTCTCTCAAATGAATAGGATGAGATAGCTTTTACAGGATTGTACACTGTTTGCTTTATTTTTATTCTTTTTAAATTAGATATTGGATCCCTGGTCAAGTGCAATAATGTAAGATTATTCTGAGAAGAGCTCTAACTTTTTTTTTTTTTTTTAATTTGAGTTCAAGTGGGAAAACTTCTAACAACTTTAAAGTACACCATCCCAGTCCAGAGCCCTGATCTTTAAATGATGTGCTCATAAAAATTTAAAATGCTCTTATAATTTTAAACCAGTGTATGCTGCAATGCCCAGAACCCTGATCATTTCCAAATTTCACTTCCAATAAATTTAAATTGCTTTGTGCAATGCAGAGCAGTTTAAAATTATTGCAGTACTTTAAATTCCATACTGAAGTGCCTATAAAATTTGAAGACCTCCAATAATTTTAAATTGCTCTGCATGTTGTACTGCAATTTGAGCCTATTTGATAGGCTGGAATGTATTTTATCAGCCAAATTCTACTCTTAAGACTGTTAGTGTACATTTAGATTAGCTTTCTTCACTTTAGGATTTGCTTCAAAATACACTTAATAATCTTACAAGATGATGTGTATCTTCCAAGACAGTATCTACACAGAATAGTTTCCTGTCTTGTCTTACGTATCTTCAATAGGTTTTAGTCATCTGAGGAGCCAGGAAATAAATAAAATAGTAACAAACTTACAGTAACTTAGTATTAATTTTTTGGCATATTATATCTTATATGGACAACACTTTCCAAAAGCATAGAGTGTTATCTTAGCTTTCTTCAAGGGAATTTCAAAGGGAGTTTTTTCTTTAGGAAAGAAAGAATGCTGATTATTTGCATTATAATTCTTTGAATGATAAAAATCCTGTAACTTTGTTCTGAATTTGGGATATTTTTTGCAATCAGAAGCAGGTAGCAAAAGCCATTGAATGAAGGAAAAAAAAATGATCTCTAGTAGAATTAAAGTACATTTTCATGTAAAACTGGAGGAAAATGACTGCAGCCATTTGAATCCATTGAGGATACTATTATTTTAAGAGCCACAATGAGGCAGCTCAGTCTTTACATTCTAATCTGCTCCTATTTAGTATGCTTCTTTTTTCTCTGTGCACCAAGAAAAACACTCTGATATAATAAAAGGCAGTTGTCAGCTTAACCTCAGACAGTTCATTAGGGGACTTAATTTTTTGTTTATAGCTATAACTTCACCTAAAACTGACACTCAAAATATAATAGAGATGTATCATAGATACCTGGGACCACACCACAGGCCTGAGATAAAAATCACAATCCTTTTGCAACTGTAGAAGGAATTTTGCATAAGCAAAATGGAAGCATCAGCAGAGAATTTTAAGAATTGTACTTGAGCAAATGCAAGTGCCGTGACCTAAATCAAAGTTAAATGACTAGTTATTTTGGGGCTGAGAAGGCCTTCTTGTTCATGCCCTACCTTCAGGGTAGGTGTTCCTGATATTGAGATGACAATTGGTTTTTGCCATGTCTTAGATTTAAATGACAGTAAGCTTTGTTCCATCTCAAAATTTCATTTGTTGGCAACCTTAGAAATTATTTGTACTTAGGCTAAGAGACTGAATTTCTGGGATAAGACAAAGTCAAGCAGGTGACAAAGTACATCTCTTGGCAGTGTAAGAGTCATCTATGACCCTAGTTACTTCTTACTCCTTCGCTCCTTCTCAGGTGTGCTTCAGGAAGTCCTAAAGTAGATAGAAGGACTACTCCCAGGTAATTGAAAACAGTAATATTTCTTCAAAGCTTTCACTGCTACTGAAAGAAATGTCAGCTAACTGTACCCTTTCTTCAGTTCCTGAGTAAATTTTCTACAGCTAGAAAAATTCACCTCCAAATGGAAGGGGTACTGGCATGTTACTTAACTGCCTAAGAAGTTTTATCAACAAAATTTATCACTAAACAAAAATAAAACAGAGAAGCAAATCTGGCACATAATCACATTATCCAAGAGTGAATAAAGGTAACTAAATATACTAAAACTTTCTCTTTTTTTTTTTTCTTATTATTTTGCTTAGAAGAGAGATCATCTACTTCCTGTGTATAAATTTACTCTAGCAGGCATCTAAGCAACACACAGCTGCTTTCTTCCCTCCACAGTGGGACTGGGAGAAAATATGAAGAGCAAAAGCAAAAAAGCTCAAGAGTCAAGGTAAAGACAGTTTTATATGGAAGGGGGTTAAAGTAATGCAAAGGTAAAGACAGTTTTATATGGAAGGGGGTTAAAGTAATGCAAAGGCAGTCACTCACCACACTGACAAATAGACTGATGGCTAGCCTGTCTTTGAGTAATGGCTACCTACCCAACATTCCCATCTCCTCCCCACCCCAATATTTTAGTCCTGAGCATGATAGCACTGAGTATCCCTTTGGTCAGGCTAAGTCAGCTGTCCAGCTGCATCCCCTCTCAACCTCTTGCCCACCCCCAGCCTATTCACTGGTAGGGGGCAGAGTGGGAAAAAAGATTGCTGCTGTGGGAGCACTGTTCAGCATTAGCTAAGACACTGTTGTGCTATCAAGGCTGTTTTAGTCAAAACCCCAAAACACACCACCATAAGGACTGCTATTACAAAAAAATGACTCCATCACAGCCAGACCAACGTACAGTCTTGTATAAATCTTTTCCTACCTGCTGTGGTCAGACCCTCTGCCACTATCTACCCCTTGAAGGAATTTACTAAACAAATGTAAAACATCTGAAACTGCTCAGTGTTTAGTGGTGTCCTGGGTTCAGCAGTAGCAGTCATTTTTCTCCTCCTTGGTAGCTGGTGTAGTGCAGTGTTTTGACTTTCAGCTCGGGAACAGAGCTGATAACAAGGATGTTTTGGTTTGGCCAAGGACTTTGTGAGCCTCATGCTCTGCCAGGGAGGAGGGGAAGCCAGGAGGAAGCAGAGACAGGACAGCTGACCCAAACTGACCAAAGAGGTATTCCATACCACAGCACGTCATGCCCAGGATGCAACTGGGAGTTAGCCAGAAGGGCTGGGAGTCTGCAGGGCTGGAGGAGGTATGGGTCAGAGCTTGGTCGGGCTGGGGGGGGCGAGTTATCGGTCGGCTGGTGGTGAGATGATGTATTCTCTTCCCTTGTTATTTCCTTTATCATTATTATCATTGGTGGTAGCAGTAGTCATTTGTGTTATACCTTAGTTACTAAACTGTTCTTGTCTCAACCCGTGGGAGTTGCATTCTTTTCGATTCTCCTCTCCGTCCCTCTGGGAGTAGGGGGAGGGAAAGAAGGGGGGAAGTGAGTGAACGAGTTGCCTGACTGGGTTTAAACCATGACAGTTCTTTTTGGCGCCCAACGTGGGGCACGAAGGGTTGAGATAACAACAGATCTGACTGGATTAATAGTCACTTGTCGCAATGCTGATTTATTGGCTCTCAGAGTTGTTTCTCTTGATCTCACAGCTTCAGAATGTTGTAACTTACGTAGAGCCGGTATTTGCTGTGTTAGTGTTTATCAAGTGTGGGGCTTGGGCTAAGTTCTTGTCTCACTGTGCTTTATGGCAATGGCTTGTAATACGGACGGGCTCCAGCAGCAGGGCGGGACGGACGTGGCCGTGGACTTGTACCTGGCCGTCCGGCTGCTCTTCACCGTCCTGGCCCTCACCCTACTCTCCATCTTCGTGAGGCTGCGGGGACCAGAGGGGGCGCGGCCCCGGGAGCCGGCGGCAGCCGAACCGGCCCGGGAGAGCAGCCCCGGGGACCAAGCGGCGGCGGGAGCGGGGCCGGAGGCCGCGAGGGGACGGCTGCCGGTGGAGGAGGTCGGGGCGGTCGAGGAGCGGAAGGAGGCGGCTGCCGAGCAGAGGGAGAAGGCTGCGGCCGAGCCGAGCCCCGCGGAGGAGCCGAGCCCCGCGGCCGAGCCCAGCCCCGCGACGGCCGAGAGCATTTCCCGGAAGCCGCCCGCCGAGCCCCAGGAGGATGCAGGAGACCACGCAGCATTTCCCAGCAAGGCAGAGGAGGAAGAGCTGGACTCAGGACAAGAGAAGCTGGTGGTGGGAGAGCCGGCAAGCACAGCAGCTACACCAGCCCCAGTGACAAGCACAGCAGCATCGTGTGAGAGTTCTGAAGGTTTTGAATGGCCTTTGGGTGTCCTTGGTACCTGCCTGCTGATTGTGATGGGGATCAGCATGTTGGCACACACACAGACTGTGTTCTACCCACAACCATTTTGTCTGATCTCAAAAGTTAAGCAGAGTCAGGTTTGGGTCTTGTCTGGGGTTAGACGACGATATGGGGGGACCAAGAGATTTTCCCCAAAGCTGGACAGTCATGAGTGGCAGGGTGTGTGGGACAGTATGGGCAAGTATCTAGCCCACTGGGCCCCTCCAGTGCTTTGGAAGCATCGGAGATGGAAGGCAACTGTATGGAGTCCCCAACAACAAGCTGCAGAAACTGCTTAAGGGGACAGTGAATTATTTTAAGCCTGGTGGGCCCATGACACCTCAGGCCATCAGAGCAGAGATGCAATACAGAGATGGACTCATGATCGAGGGGTGGACTTAGCAATGGACACTATTGCCCAGGTTATTCACAAGTGTGAACACTGCACACAGTCTCTCCTGCTCTGGAATACTGTTACAAGAGATGGAGCCTGACATCATGGACCAGATGGACTCAGCAGCTTTATAGGGACTGGTCCATGCACTAAGATAAGAGTGATAATATATTGAAAATGTGGGATCTGAGCATGACGTGAATGGTATGGAATAAGGGGTGGATAATGTCCTGGGTTCAGCAGTAGCAGTCATTTTTCTCCTCCTTGGTAGCTGGTGTAGTGCAGTGTTTTGACTTTCAGCTCGGGAACAGAGCTGATAACAAGGATGTTTTGGTTTGGCCAAGGACTTTGTGAGCCTCATGCTCTGCCAGGGAGGAGGGGAAGCCAGGAGGAAGCAGAGACAGGACAGCTGACCCAAACTGACCAAAGAGGTATTCCATACCACAGCACGTCCTGCCCAGGATGCAACTGGGAGTTAGCCGGAAGGGCTGGGAGTCTGCAGGGCTGGAGGAGGTATGGGTCAGAGCTTGGTCGGGCTGGGGGGGGCGAGTTATCGGTCGGCTGGTGGTGAGATGATGTATTCTCTTCCCTTGTTATTTCCTTTATCATTATTATCATTGGTGGTAGCAGTAGTGATTTGTGTTATACCTTAGTTACTAAACTGTTCTTATCTCAACCCGTGGGAGTTGCATTCTTTTCGATTCTCCTCTCCGTCCCTCTGGGAGTAGGGGGAGGGAAAGAAGGGGGGAAGTGAGTGAACGAATTACCTGACTGGGTTTAAACCACGACAAGTGGTCACACTACGCATATTTCATTCTCTTGCTCCCTTTTTCTCCTATATAAGAGATGCAGAGAGATAAGGGATATAAAGACCATCTTACTTTTTCCATTTCTTGCAACATTCCCCTTCACTCCTTCTCCCCAGTTTTACATTCAATCATTGTTCATCTCTCTAGAAGTGCTAATCAAGCTTTACTTTACTATTATACATTGAATTTTGTTTGTTCTACCTTAGTTTGCTTCTAGAGTACTTCTAATCCTTGTCCAGCTTGCTTTGATATTGACTCTTGTGTTTGCCATTGCCCTACTTTCTTACATGGCCATCTTTAGATGTTAAAGCTATATGAAATACTGCTAAAAACCGGTGGAGAATCTCCTTAACTCCCAGAACTGAAGAACTTTTCAAAGATTCTCTGAAATACTTTTTTTTTTTTTTGCCTTCTCAGTTACACTTCTATTTATCATTGGGCTACACCCTGGATCTAAATTGTGCAGGGTTTAATTAGAAGCCTGTCATGCAGAATTATATGAAAAGCTGTTTGAAGAAAAAAAAAAAAAAATCCAAATAAATTATATCTTGAGCCCACAGTGGTGAACAGGATGTTATCAACTTCTATTACCTAGTTTTTCAGAAACTCCAGTTTTGCTGTTAACATGGGATCCTGGCTTTAATCACACCTTGATTATTATTCCACATCTTTTCACTGCTAGTGTAGACTTCATTATTGTGTGCAAAACTTCTTATGGTAAATCCTTGCTTTTAGGATTTTGTTTGCCTAGAAATTTCATAGCAGCATAGTGCAGCCATATTCAGTATTTTAATAGCAGTCACTGGATCTGTCAGTTATTCCTGGCTGTGTCTTGAAGATTCTTTACTTTTTAAATGAACTTAATTTTCAAAAAGTGATCTTAGAAAATGACCTTAAAGCTTTGCTGAGTATATTAACTGTCCTGACATTCTTTATAGTTAGCATGATGCAGCACAAGGTGATCATCTAATTATAATGATGAATATGACAAGACAAATAGACATTCAAGATGGTCAAAGTTTATTTTGTAACAAATTTTAGCCACTTAGAATTATTCTTTAACCTGACATTTTGGTGAACTACACCCACAATAGGTTTATCTTCTGTTATCCAAATATACCTCAGCGGCTTGAGACCTAGCAGCTATCTTCCTGCTTGACAAAAAAATATTTTTTATAGTTACCACAGGCCATACCAGGCTAAAAGCAGTCAATTGTACTTTCCATCACTGAATAAGGATGTATGTTCTTGCATCACTTTGTCTGTCAGTCTAAAGCTGTAGTTGAACTTTGTATAACCTTAAAGTTGTAGATTACTCTAATTATACTGTTTTTTATTTCATACAGTGGATGAGAGTTTTATATTTAAATTGCTTAAGTATGATTCATACGATGGCACCATATAGCACCACTTGTTGCTAGGTGAAAAATCTACGTTGGCAAGAAGAAAAAAAGTATAATGCTGTTGATGCTTGGCCAAGAGTAAGCAATACTCCTGAACAAATTTAGAGGGAAAGAACAGTTGAAATGAGATTAAATGGCAAAATAGGTCATAACAAAATAAATTATTTTACTTGTTGTTCTTTTTTGCAGGGGGTAGGGAGAGGTGGTGTTAGGTGTTTTGTTGAACAAGTGTAGTGGCTTTTATAGGCAAAATAAAGTCTCTCTCTCCTATTTCGTCAAAAGCACTTGGTACAGTACTGCAAGGTAAATTAGTGGATTTAGACATGAGGAAATTAGTAAAGAGATTGTGGAAAGAGTAGCCCATTAACTAACAGAAGAACAGCATTGACATTAACCTCAGTGTCAGGCAGGGTGGATAATGCAATTTTTCACAGTGAAGTAGTAAACAATATTCTCAGAGGTGATGTGATCCAAATAAATTATGAACATTCTTAAGCTAGAAGTTCATCAGTGGAAATGGCTGAGGAACAGAGACTTCTATGTACTAGTTCATTGCAGAATGGTGTAAATTGCCAATATATTGTAGCTGATAATAACATCATCTTTTCCCAATAAATACTAGTACAATTGAACAAGGATTTAGCAAAAGATAATTTGAAATTCTCTGCGTAATTCTGAAAGAAATCAGAGCATTAGAATTCAGACCAAAACAAGTAAGGAATTAATCAGGAATTTGGAGAGCTCGTTACAGGGACAAAGAATACAAGAACTTTATTCTTCTTAAGCTTTTAATTTGCTAGGATAGAGGATGGGATTGCTCCTTACATCCATATTCAGGCAAAAAATACCATGGGAGTTGAAAATCTACTTTAGTTAAATATGATATTAGCACAAGAATATCCGTACCCCAAAATAATCCCCTTTCTTTCTGGAGATTATTTTTTTCTCCAGTGATCTATGGAAACACCTAAATATGCCTGTTGCTAGAACAACTCAAGCCTATTAGTATCTACAGTTAAACTACATAGTTTTGCTTATTTTTTATTCATAAGCAATACATTCATTCACAATAGTTTCATAGATTTCAGCTGTCATTCTTTAAATCTATGTTCATTGTAAATGATCAGCTGAGCATTTTTGTGTCTTTTTTTCTCTGTTTTTGCTTTGACAACCAGGCTTCTGCCTCTTTGTACCCATTTGTTGCATTCTCATGTCTTGAGAATGAATTCAGAAAACTAGAAAAGAACTAAGAGAGCATAAGCAAATTTGGGATGGAATTAGGGATGGTAATCAGGAGAAAAACTGAAAATTATGGGCTCGGAGATGAAAATAGGATTTAAAAGGGAAGGAAAAAAATAAGGTGATCAGTGAAGCTCTCTGAACTTGTTAGCCCAAATTGGTCTAACCTGATCTTTTGGTGTCTTAGAATCCAGTATTGTGTTCCTACTATAAGGTGGATACTTAGGTATGTGACAACATAGGTACTGGGACATTTGTTGAGGACTTGGATATGTATGTTTTTGTGTATGGGATCTACCATTTTAATTTGAGCTTATATCTGTTCAATATCTTGGACAGCTTTCTACAAAATTTAACAGAATGGCAAAATTCTGCATTTCACTGACATACAGTTATGAATTTGTTTCTGTCAGTTTTAGGATTTTGGTGTAGAAATGCTCACAGCATCTATTCACCTGTTAGAGTCCTGATAGAGCTGTTTCCCAAATTACCTTCCTGAGTACCCCAGTGGATCATATGAGCTATTCTGGAAAACTGAGCTAGCCTAAACTTTCCTGACAAATAGTTTGATCACATTATTTGGTCTTCCTTGAAACAGTCTTGAAGAAATCTCACTGCTTGTTTAGATCTTTGCTTGTACTTCTGCCTGGATAGAGTAACACTATACTCAGCTACAGTCTGGGAGACAAGTGACTGGAGAGTAGCCCTGAAGAAGGGATCTTGGGATGCTGGTCAGCAGCAGGCTTGATATGAGTTAGCAATGTGCCCTGGCATCCAAGAGGGCAAACCACGTCCTGTGGTGCAACAACAGCATAGCCAGCTGGTCAAAAAAGGTGATTATACTCCCATAATCAGTGTTGGTGCAGCCTCACCTTGAACACTGTGTTCACTTATGGGTCCCACAATTTAAGAAGGATGTGAAGGTCCGTGAATATGTCCAGAGGAGGGCAACAAAGATGGTGAAAGGACTGGAAGGAATGTCCTATGAGGAGCCGCTGAAGGCAACTGAGGATCTTTGGATCTGCCTAGTTTGATGTAAGGGAGGCTGAGGGATGACCTTATTGCTCTCTTCAGCTTCCTGAGGAGGAGAAGGGGAGAGGGAGGTTCTGATCTCTTCTCCCTAGTATCCAGTGATAGGATGTGTGGGAATGGTTTAAACCTGCTGTAGGGGAGGTTCAGACTTGACTTGACATTAGGAAGCATTTCTTTATCGAGACGGTGGTCAAACACTGGAACACACTTCCTAGACATGTGGTCAATTCCTCAAGCCTGTCAGTGCTGAAGAGGCATTTGAACAATGCCTTTAATAACCTTGGGCTAGATGATCATTGTAGGTACCTTCTCACTGAAAATATTCTGTTCTGTTTTACTCATATTGGAATGGATTGGAATAGAAGTTTCCTTACAGCTAGCTGCCCATGGAAAACTTAAAACATAAAAGTTACTATGTGAAAGAAACCAAACAGCACTAGGGTTATGATAGCTTGTTTGTCTCTGTTACCAGTTTTACAACAAACAAACAAAACAAACAAAAAAAAAAACAAAACCAAAACACCCCCCGAGAGTTTTTTAACCAAAACTTGACAAGATAGGTAAGCATGGCTCATATATTGAGATAAAAGGCTGAAAGGCCACCAAGGAAAAAACAGTCTTGATAGCTTTTTGCTTTTGTTATTAATGGTTTGTACCTCAGTTTTGATACCCAGCCATGAGGTTTAGCAAATGCTAATGTATCAAATGTGAGAACTTATCTGATGAGTTAATATATATGTCATCATTGACCTCAAATTTAAAACTCAGTTTTGTAACATTACAGACATACGCTATATTAAGTAGCAGCTGGCTACTTTTTCATTGACCATAACCTAGCTTTTGTGCATGCACAGAAAATGTGGGAAGGAGACTTCAAACGCTTAAATACTCTGTTAGGCAACATTCTTGCATACTGGTTGAACTGTACTTTATGGAATTGTGTGTTTTATTTGAAATTTCAGTCTTGAACCTTCTATCAAGAAATATGTATTTGTGTTTTACTTGCATGTCTCTTGTAGGCTTTGGCAGGAAAACTTAATGCCCTTCTGTTGATTATCTGATATCAACCATCACTCGATTTATGCACCCATTAGAAATTAAAAAAAGATTTTGGAAGGAAAAAAAAGAGTCATTTGGAGGAAAAGCTCTGCATTGCTAGAAATATTTTTCCAGCTTGAAGATTATTTCAAAATAAATAACCCTTCACAATGCAATTGAAAGAATGATTTTTCTGTGAAAGCAACCCAGTACAAAATAACAACAGAAATATCATGAAACGTTAGGGGAAAGAGGAGCCTTGAAACTCTTTGACAGATATGTTTTTTCCAATTCTCAATAAACTCTTGCACAGCAGCCCCTTACAAAAACCAACCAAATGAAAAAAAAAAACTTAAAAAAATTACTTGTTGTCATCAGCACTTCACTTTCCACATATTGTTAAAAGAAATTGCATTGTATACATGAAAAAGAAAGATGTGACTGTAATTCAGTGACATAAATCTATGTCAAAGTTCCAAAGTTCCATTTAAAAAAAAAATTCTCTTCCCTATCCTCTTTACTTGTGTAACACAGCACTTCCATTGAAATCACAGTCTTACTATGTACTGTTCAATGTATTTTGTAGTACATTCCGCTGTTCTGCATTTATTACTGTACCACATACACAGTATGCAATGGTCTTTAAGTAGTGCATTTTATGTTAACTGATTGAACTTGCTCCTAAAGGCAGCAAAGTTCAGCTGCTCATCATAGCATTTCTTCTTTTTTCCACCTTCGTATCAGTACAAAGTGACCCTAAACTCACAGGACACCCAGCTTGACAGGATTATTTTAGATAGTGCTGTGGTTATTAGTTCTTACATCACTCAGCTTGTCAGTAGCCAGCATCAGAGTCGTGACCAGAAGGCGATGGAGATTGAGAAAATAGAGCAGGGAACGAACTCTCCTGTTCTATGGTGGCAATCTGCTTTTGTAATGCTTCCCTGAGGTGTTCAGCACCTGGCACAGCTGGAAGCACCCTCAGTCTATTGTAAATTGCACCAGGTGGCTAAACCAGCATGTGTCCCATTTATGATCATATAGGGGATGTGGGCTAAAGCTCTCTGTGTCTGTTTTTCCTGATTCATAGCTGGGAGCTGAGGCAAAAAATTCTCACCTTTTTAAGTTTGCATTATTGCTATTGGAATTAATAAGTATATGCATACTGAAAAAATAAAAATCCTCTAGAATAAAATAATTTTATATATTTTAATCTGAAATATAAAATATGTGTTTAAAATGATAAAGCAAAAAGTATAGGAAACAATTTTAAAACACAAAAATCTATATGTTGCATCAGTTTGGGACCAAACTGCAACCATGTTGCAATAGTGTATTCGAAATAACCATGTGCCACATTTCTTTTTCAGAATTAAGCCAAGGCTTTTAATACAGACACTGTATAGAAAAATGTCAGCCATTCAGTTCTATCAAAATAGTGATCAAACTGCCCCTCTCTGCAGTGCAGCACCAATCATGCTGCACATGTAGCACAGTAACACTGGACAGGAGAAGGTGATTGAGAGCTGGTGATGTATGTGAACCACTGCAGTGTCAGTTGGCAAAAGCTGCTCTACCACATTTCAGGGAGAGAAAGAGTGGGCAAGTTATGCCATCAATCAGCCTATGAAATAATGTCAACACAGCTTCTCAGTGTCTCCATCAGGAAAAGTATTAAAGCGTTTATACATAAATTTCTCTTTATAGTATATACTAAGCTATTAAAGGGCATGAAGACTGTAGTCAATACAATGAATGTATTTTTTAGGAGAAAAAAAATAATAAAAAGTAAGTAAGAAATCTGGGACTATGCTGCAGAACTTCCTCTTCTCTATTTGAGCTAACGTGATAACAAGCTACTGCTAAACAGAGCTAAGATTCCTTATGGCAGACTTCTGTTCCTCTGTTAACCTTTATTGGGACCATGAAAACATGACTGCCCTTAAGAAAACTATTAAGCTAAACATCTGAAGGGAGTTAAAGCTGCTTTATATGGCTATCCAATTATCCTTTCACAGCCATCATTTCCTGGCCATATATTAGAACTTGGTGAACTTGAAATAAATCATGCATTATGTTGTAGCAGGAGCCCGTCTTTCATCCAAAAATATTTGACAGAAAAAGATTAAAAAGCCAGATATGAGTCCTTTAGTGGTGCAACACTAGGAAGCAGCCATAGGTATATTATCAAGCTGCTGAGTTGGTATTGATACGAATGAAAGAGACCAAAGCTTTCCCTAGCAGATTCAGGACAGCCAGAGAGGGCAAACACTGATACTAGCTGAGAGAGGGTCAGTGCAAGGTACATATCAATCTGTATCCTGTAGGACTGTCTCTGATATCTCACAGAATCTTAGCCCTAGAAAGAACTCAGAACAGACTTTGTTCACTTTTCATTATAGAAACTACAGAGAACTAATGTAACTCTCAAGAATACCAGCAGACTTTATGAAACCTAGAAGGTTCACTGGCAGAGCTGTGGGAGGGGAAGGCTCAAAGCAAGCACCAGGAAAGAGAAGGCAGGTAGAGGATTCCAGGTATTTCCAGTGAAGTAACTCCCCACCCTCTGAGGACATTTGAGCCAGGGGAGAAAATAAGGTGAAAAATCTCGTGGTGGAGATAAAACCAGACGGATCCCTTACCAGTTAGTGATATGTGCAAAACAGATTTGACTTGGAGAAAAATCATTTATTGCCATTTAATAGAGTTGCATAGCGAGAAGCAAAAAGCGGAAACAATTCCCTTTCCCTCCTTCCCAAGTGCGACTTCATTCCTGTCACACCGACTCCTCGACCTCTTCCCACCCTAGCGCCGGCGAAGAGTGGGAGATTGCGGACAGCTATTCACTGCAGCTCCTTCCTCCTCGCGTTTTTCCTCTTCCTACGTGCTGCAGTCCTTCAGGATAAACTTGCTCCAGCGTGGGCTCTCCATGGGCTGCAGCTTCCTCCAGGGCACGTCCCCGCCCCACGGGGGTCTCTCCCGGTGCCGCAGGGGCATCGCCATCGGGCGCCCGGAGCCCCTCCTGCCCTCCTCCCGCTCTGCCCCCTGCTCGGGGCTCGCAGGGCTGTTTCTCACCCGGTTCCCCTCAGCCCTGGCTGCCGGGCACCGTTTGCCCTTCCTTACCCAGGCTTTCCCCGAGCCGCCCGCCCGTGGCTGAAGGGCTCAGCTCTGCCCTGCAGTGGTGCCGTTGGAGCCGGTTGGGACCAGCTGTGTCCGGCATCGGGCAGCACTGGTCTCTCCGCTCAGAGAACGCCCAGGCAGCGCCTCATTGCTGATGGTGCTGGCAGCACATGGACACCTGCACCCGGTACTGTTTCTCGGATATGATTTTTAAGGAAGTAGGTATTCAGATTACCGTCTTCAGCTTTCCTTTTTCTTTGTAATTCTGTCCTCGTAAGACTTAAAGTAAGGAAAAAGTGAAGTGAATGTGGCCTCTCAGCCTTCTCATTTCTCCCCTTTATGAAGAGTGGCATTACAAAAAAATTTTTCTTTCTCATAAAGACCATAAAGTTCAAACTCAGCTGCTGCTATTTGCCGATGTTGATGTTTCAGTGGTCGTTCTTTAAACCTAATGAGTTACCTGGTTTTATTTATTCTGACTAGCACCTTCCCACAAAAAAAACAAAACCAAAAACCAAAAAACAACCAAAAAAAAAACCCCAACCAAACCCAACCAACCAAACTTAATGTATTTTCCTATGACACTTATGAAAAATCCTGGTTTTTGCGTTTCCTAACAGCAAAAAATAAGAAAATTGTCAGAATAACAGGGCTATACTTTGGTGCCTCTTATAAATTGTTATAAAACAGGAATTTTATAATGAAGTGGCCGTATTTAATTGATATTGAAGAAGAAGTCTGCCTTAAAGCTAGTGGTTTGCACAGGCATGGAACTTCCCACTTCTCTTACTGCTGTGTGACTATTATAAGGAAAAGGTGCTGGATTTTGATAAAAAGGTGAGGAATATAATGCCTGTAATGTGCTTGAATAGGAATATTGTCACGTCACCTTTATGAAGCTGTTGCAAACAAATGTTTTAGATTTTTAATGATTGTACAATTCTAAATAATAAAACAGACCGATGCAGCTCCCTTGCAAATAACTCAGAGTTGAAGGTTGTGACATTTGTTGTCTGAATCTTAATTGGTCATTGTCTTTTTATATATAATAAACTTGGAATTAATGTATGACTTTGATTTCATGATGATATAAGAATTTGCATCCTGTTACAGGGGTTTGTGTTAATAATTTAGGACTTGAGGTTGCGTCACCTTTTCCTTCAGATAATCTGTATTAATTTGAGCAGCTCCACTGCAGTTGTTACTGACCTTTTCCTGCCAGCATCTGGTTTACATGACAGCAGTTAAATTTTTGTGTGTGTGATTCTCTACTTCAATTTCCATTTTGGGCCCTGAAACTGAATACAGTTTTCATGGGTTGGTGTTTTTTTTTGTGTGGAAGTGCTGTGCACGATAGTGCTCAAGTCTTCCAGAACTCACTGGAATTATGCTGATTTTTGGTGAAGAAACTTGTTATTTTTGTCATTCTAAATAACAGCCTTTGAAACAAAAATGATTCAGGAGGCTTAATAAAGGGAAAAGAAACTTTGATTAAATATATTTTTTGTGGCAAAGTTATTCATACATTTTAATGATCAACTTATTACTAATACCCCCAGAGAATGTCATGATTTCTTAACAAAATTATGATTAACAAAAACAGAGAAACACAGAATATGTTACTGCAAACTAATTAGGCAGATAATGAATATTCTGGGATTTTGGGAGACACAACAATTAGCACAAGAAACACAGAAATTTCCTTGTTGGAAAACAGTGCTGTGACCCCTCTGATATCTTTGTCCTCTTTCCATACTGCATCTATTTTTTATGAAGACTGTACAGTGGGTGTGTCTTTCTGTACCAGCATAAATGACCAGACTTTCTTTACTAGCCTTGTGGATCACACCAGAAGTCAGCCTTCCTTGTCAGCCTGGATCTTTTTAGAAGAGAAATTCATGGCAAGCATCAAGCTGATTGTTTCTTAGGAACCTCTCAGTTTCCAGCATGTGTCAGTTTACAGATTTCCGAAGCTATAGGCTGTCTCAGAACCAAAGATTCTATGCTTGAAAAATTTTCTGATATCCTTTATAACAGATTTCTATCATCTGGTCCCACCGCATGCTTTGGCAATCAGTTACATAAATGCTGTGCATGTGAAAAAAAGAAGATTGTTTCAGATTTTTTTTTTTATTTTTGACTTCTCTTGGTTTTAATTTTGGGTTTGGGTTGTTTTTTGGTTTTGTTTCTTTTTTTTGTGGGGGGTATTTGTTTGGTTTTATTTTTAATGCAAGATTTAAATGATTGTTTTCTATTATTTCATGGATATTTGTGAAATCTGCAGTGGTCTCTACTTCTATTTTACCAATCTCAATCTGTTTTTCATCAAAGGTAAATAGAGCAGGACTTTTCAGTGATTCCTATGTAGAAGCTATTCCTTATATCCAATCACATAGTTTGATTATTTTCAATGGCTGTCTCTTTGTGTGTGTGTGTCCCTATTTTTATGTCTAATATAACTATTGGGTAAACTGTAATTAAATTGTACAGTGGGTGTAGTGCTTATAAAAGATATAGACAAACTATTTTATGCTTCTCCCGATGTTTCCTATATTGTGGTATGTTTGAAAATGTTTTCTCCATGGTAAATCCACTTAGTGAAACTTCAATTTACTGTATTAAACAGCTGCGAATTTCACACCTACTTACAGTTAGCATTTTGCCTTTGTATGAACAGGCATTAAGGGATCAGTTGGTGTTTGGAATATATATTTCTAAGCATGGCTTGCATACTACTATTTCTTTGAGATATCTGTACAACTAAAGAATAGAGGAACCACCATTTCAAACTATAGTTCAGAAAAACAATATTGTAAGCTGTTTGACTGCTAACAAATATGGTAACTACCCATTCTATGTAGGATGGAGGCCTGCACTGAGTAGCAGAGTTGCATTCTTAAGTAGAAAGGACGCTGTATCCCCACAATGTTCCAACAGTGTTTTGAACTGTAGAGTATCAGGAAAAAAATTGTCCCTGGAAGGAAGCAGATGGTTCTTGGGGAATTAGGTATTACTGGAAAGCAGTGAGCAGATCCAACATCTATGATCAAAGAAACTTGGTTTCATATATGTGTTTTTTTCCAAAAACTGTAATTTTTTAGTGGCATGAAAATATAATTGATTGTGTTAACAACATGAAGGTATTGAATAGGACCTGGATTACAAGCCACCAACTGTGCCTTTTAATGGAAAAAGATAAAAATAGATGAGAAGCTTTAGATTTGGTTTTGCAGTCAAACCTGTGGTCTTTCGTTCTTGGTTGGGTTTGGGGTTTTTTTGTTTTTTTGTTTTGTTGCTTCTTCGCACTTACTAGTCATAATGGAGAAAGAAGAGCAAAGATTCAGAATGTTGTTTTTCTCATAGAATTTTCATAGCCTAATTTGTCAGGCAGAGTCATAGCACACAACAAACTTATCCCAATGTCTGTTCATAAAACAATTTGTTCCTTACTGCAACAAGACAAGACAAAACAAAACAAAACAAAAATCTTGCTTAGCCTAGCTCACTATTTCTCACTGAGAAATAAAAAATTTTGTGCAATTGAAAGTTAGAATTCAATTCAGTATTTCAGTATTTATTTGTTGCTCAGGACTTACTTGAATCCAGATGCCAGTCTGATTTTAACTCCCTGCTCCAATCTAGACATTATGTCTTTTAGACCAACATTTTTATAAGAATAAAGGGTAGGAATATCTCATGCAAGAAAGCACACAAGCAGCAATAAGGATGTGTAGAGAGAGATTTTGGTAGAATTAACCCCTAAAGAACCACTAGGTAACAGCAGCCAACACACCAGTCATGTAAGTCCTATTGATTCTTATCTATGAATATTTTCTGATTTATGAATATATAAAGCCTACAAAGGTATCAATAGTAAAATAACAATAATTAATCTGAAATGAGTCTATAGGGTTTCCTACATGCTGTATAGTAACAATAGTGTATAGATCTGTAGCTGTTACCTAATTAATCTTATTGGAAGGTAAGAATCCTCAATCCAGAACTCTTTTGTTTGAGATACTGCTTGTTATCCTATTTAGTTTTAAAATAACAATCAGACTTAGTTACTTTTGCAGATACTGTGCAACTGATAGAATCTGACAAAGGTTGGACAAACTACCTAGGCAAAAGTTTGGTGGTTATCCAGTACATAGATACCTAGCACTTTGGCAGTTCTATTGGTTGTACAATAACGTTTTTGAAAACACATTTTAAAAGTATCAGTGTTCAAACAAAAATATGAAGCATTTAAGGGACCGGTATTTATCCTGCATTAAAACCTTAAAAATCTTAGATTTCAGATTTTAAAAGCTAGTACAATATTAGCTGTTATAAATTGCATGCTATACTTTTGGTAATGTTCCTTCCTGATGAGTTACATTCATAAAGTAAGAGTCTCCTCTAAGATCAAGAAACATTGCTTCCTGGAGTCCATGCCCTAATTCTGTGTTTGGATGAGTTTTTCCCTAGTTATTTTGCAGTACCTCAGATCAAATATGTATAAACAAGGAATACTGTCAAATCTGACTTGATATTCATCCTTTTAAAAATGTAGAATTATAGGGTTGTAATGAGAAGATGGTTTAATGAACATTATAATAATAATAAAAAAAGAGCTCTTCTAGAACTCATTTACAAATTAGTACTAGAAAAGCAGTTTACTTCATGCCGTTCTGTGATTATTAGAAATACTTTAAACTTAACTTTATTTCTTACAATTGAGATGTAAGCTGCTGAAAGTTAGGTGCTAGGTTTTAAGACTAATAGCTAAAAAAGCACAGACATAAGCACAGGCAATGCTTTTCTGAAAAAAATTACTAATTTGTGCTGGCTGGTGCTTCATAGTAAATCTCAAGAAACCTTGCAAGAGACAATTAAGATATAACATTTCCAGGCAAAATTTCCTCCCAAATCTTGACAGTTAGAGGTCAGTCTTCTCTGAAATACAGGGATTTATATCTTTCCCTTGGGTCCATCACTTTGTACATGGTTAGAGACCTGAAAATGAAAGTTAAAATTCATTAGAGTTGCTGTGTGGGATCAGGCAGAATTCTTAATTATGTTGGCCCAGATCCACAAAAAGATCCACAGAATGTAAGTGCTCAAAGCTAAGTCTCATTCTCTGTTCAACACTTAAGTGATTTAAGGTCACAGTTGCTGCAATTCAAGCCAATACATTTCCCTCAGGAATATTTCTTCTGTCCTGATTTTCACTACTGGGTTAAGCATCCTGTCACCCTGTATCTCAGAGAAAACTTACAGAGCTCAGTTCTAAAACTCCAGACAGAATTTCTGTGGCTCAAACTACATGAAGGGATAGATCATCATAAAATTTTTAGAAATAATAAACTTTTCTGTACCTAGTCCTGCCATTGAAAGAAATATGTCTGCAGATATTGCAAGTGTATCATTAGTTCTATGAGAGGTGAGCTTCAAAACACCATAAAGAAATAAGGAAAATATTGTTGTTCAGCAAATTGTTCCCTATAGAAAAGATACCTGTTGTGTTCGGATAAGAGAAGATTTGAAATCAGGTCCTCCACTGGCTTGAATGGGAAGTGTTCCATTTCACTTCAGGAGAGCATTTTATTTTTGGCTTAGATTAGGCAAAATTCAGGGTTTCAGAAATGTTTAAAAGTATATTTCTTAATTTACCCTTTCATTATGCCTTTCAGAACACATTTTAGAAAAAAAGATTATAATAGGTTGAAGTGGTACTCCCATTCTAGATATTACAGTGATTGAACATTATAAACAGTAATAAAATAAGCAAATAACTATAAATTTTATTCCATTTTTATTTTTATCAAAAGAAAAGTTCCATAGAAATCCAGTAGGTCTTTGACCTGTGGCAGAATGGGAGAGTGGGCCCTGCTTGAAAAATCAATTGTAGCTTATAATATAGTCATATCTTAAGGGGTCCCTTTATTATTATGTATTTCTTGCAGATCTAGACATAAGGACATTTATTTCCTGCTCTGTGTGGGAGCAGGATGGATTGCTCTGCATTACTTTTGTCATGATCTCATAGTAGGTATACCATTAGTAAGATAATTTCAATTTCCTGCGATAGTGGATTGCAGGCTGTTGAAAGTACTAAAACATTAAAGATGTGTGGTACTGATGAACTAAAAAATGGGCAGGAGTGCGCAGAAAAAGTTTCACAAGTGGTTGGATTTTGGACATCTCTGGGGGTAAGTATTGTCTGATGCCCAATAAAAAAATTAAGCTCGTACACTTAACCAGAGTTCCATCTCCACTGTCTGTCTGCCTGCTTTCAGAAGCCTCATAGGAAACGTATCTTTGAGATAATTTCCCCCTTTCAAAATTTCATTGAATTTAGCAAAGTTAGAGGGAAACATTCAAACAAAAGTTTTGGTGTTTGGGGTGGAAGTGCGTGAATAAAGCTAATAGTATAAAGTTTTGCTTCCTTTCTTCTAACAGAAAAGACAAAGAAAAATAAGGACATCCTCACTGCAGTCAAGAAGGAAAGTGGTTTAAAGAGTAGCAGTTACTGAGCTGTATGCAGTTTTGAAGTATATGATACTTCATACATATGATAGGTATATATTTCGAAATTCTCTATTAAATCATGCAGGATATTCTGTATGTTTCAGCATTGGTGGGATTTTTGCTTGGGGGGGGGGGGGGCGGAGGGAAGGGACAATTTGTATCTTTGTTTGTTTTAATCCAAACATACTTTTTGAAATTCTCATGATTTTGCATAAAAGTCCAAGTATAATCCTGGTAATAATTATCCACAACTATTTCCATCCTTTGTCAGACCATTGCTAAGTCTTTCAATGGCTATTGTTTCTGTGCCTTTAAAATCTATTTCAGCTCTAGGATAGCACAGCAATAACAGAAAGAGAGCAGGTAGCAGTCTGAGGGGATAGATTAGAGAGGTGCCTGTAGTGTTGTATGTGGCAGTGTAACCTTCCCTATCCCCAGGATTGTGCTGTCTGTGATCCCAGGCCAAGGTCTGATATGTTGCAGCAGCACCTTGACTCAGACCAAGGATAAAGTGTAGAGATGAACCACTCAGGAAAAGAATGATAAAACTGTACACTAAGGTTAGTTTGTTGAGAGGGGCATACATAGCAGGTCAAGGATTAAAGATGGGAAAAAATCATTAACATAGAAATATTTAAAGGGAAAAACAGGAAGTTGGAAGGCGGGGATTAAACAATGGGAAGGAGCTGTTACCCCTTCTTCACATCACTGAGGACTGCTTGCAAGTCTTACAAAGGTGTTGCTTACAAGGACATATACATTTTTAGTATAGCACATTGTTATTCTTTGCTATCTTTTTTTTTGTGTGTTATTCACTACTTAGTGTCTTTATAACTGCTTTATACTCCAGTGCTACGTATACTTTGCAGTATACTTGTACACATCGAAAGGTACTCAGGCAGTCAGTGAGGCAGCAAGTGGATTTCATGTCAAAATTTACAATTGTCTTGTCAATCACTACACCTGGCTACATTTTGCAAATAGAAATGTTCATTTCCTCTTCTGCTTTTTATTTAAATCATCCTTGATAATGTCTGTATGAACATTTTCCCAAACACATTTGCAATCTGCAGTATGGAAAAGCAAATAGCACTTTGGTTTTGCTCCTTCATTAAAGTAGTTAAAGACTTTTCACTTACAGTTTATTTTTTACCTGTAATCTTAACTGTCATACAGTTCAGGAAGCAAGAATGCAAATTCTTCTTTGAAAAAAGTGATGTTCTTTATAGCTGTAACACCAAACAAACACCAATTTAGAACTGTTTTTTTTTGGGGGGGGAATCAACCAAAACCCCAACTTTTAAATCTAAAAAAGTAAAATTTGGATGTATAAAATCAAGCCATGTTCAATAAACTATTTCATGAAAATTGCAGTTATAGACTCACATCCATCAGTGTCTTGGGAATAAAACCATTCTGGATTTTGTAAATTTAAGAGACTTAGAATCACAGAATCATGGAATAATTAGGGTTGGAAAGGACCTTAAGATCATCAAGTTCCAACCCCCCTGACACGGACAGGGACACCTCACACTAAATCATATCACCCAAGGCATTGTCCAACCTGGTCTTGAACACTGCCAGGGATGGAGCATTCACAACCTCCCTGGGCAACCTATTCCAGTGCCTCACCACCCTAACAGGAAAGAATTTCCTTCTTATATCCAATCTAAACTTCCTCCGTTTAAGTTTTAACCCGTTACCCCTTCTCCTATCCCTATAGTCTCTAATGAAGAGTCCCTCCCCAGCATCCCTATAGGCCCCTTCAGATACTGGAAGGCTGCTGTGAGGTCTCCACGCAGCCTTCTCTTCTCCAGGATGAACAGCCCCAACTTCCTCAACCTGTCTTCATATGGGAGGTGCTCCAGTCCCCTGATCATCCTCATGGCCCTTCTCTGGACTTGTTCCAACAGTTCCATGTCCTTTTTATGTTGAGGAAACCAGAACTGCACACAATACTCCAGGTGAGGTCTCACAAGAGCAGACTAGAGGGACAGGATCACCTCCTTCCACCTGCTGGTCACACTGCTTTTGATGCAGCCCAGGATATGGTTGGCTTTCTGGGCTGCAAGCACACACTGCCAGCCCATGTTCATTTTCTCATCAACCAACACCCCCAAGTCCTTCTCTGCAGGGCTTCTCTGAATCTCTTCTCTGCCCAACCTGTAGCTGTGACTGGGATTGCTCCGACCCAGGTGTAGGACCTTGCATTTGGCATGGTTAAACTTCATGAGGTTGGCATCAGCCCACCTCACAAGTGTGTCAAGGTCCCTCTGAATGGCATTCCTTCCCTCCAGCGTATCAACCGAACCACACAGCTTGGTGTCATTGGCAAACTTGCTGAGGGCACACTCAATCCCACTGTCCATGTCAGCAATGAAGATGTTAAACAAGACTGGTCCCAACACCGATCCCTGAGGGACGGCACTCGTTACTGGTCTCCAGCTGGACATTGAACCATTGACCACAACTCTTTGTGTACGGCCATCCAGCCAGTTCTTTATCCACTGAGTGGTCCATCCATCAAATTGATGTCACTCCAATTTAGAGACAAGGATGTTGTGTGGGACAGTGTCGAACGCTCCCGAGAGCTTCCTGAGGGGCCTACATTCTCCCTAGTCTGTTTTTTACTTGCCGTGTACTTGTAGAATCTCTTCCTGTTATCTTTAATACCTCTAGCTAAGTTTAATTCTAAGTGGGCCTTAGCTTTCCTAACCTGTTCCCTAGCTTCCCGGACAACATCCCTGTACTCTTCCCATGCCACCTGTCCTTGCTTCCACTTATTATAAGCCTCTTTTTTCATTTGAATTTTCCTCAGGAGCTCCTTATCTATCCAAGGACGTCTCCTGGCCCTCCTGCCGCACTTCCTTCTGGTTGGGATGCAACACTCCTGAGCTTGCAGCAGGTGATCCTTGAATATCAACCAAGAGTCTTGGGCCCCCCTGCCCTCTAGGGCTGTATCCCATGGAACCTTACTAAGCAGGTTCCTGAAGAGGCCAAAGTCTGCTCTTTTGAAGTCCAGGGCAGTGAGCTTGCTGCACGCTTTTCTCACTGTCCTGAGGATCTCAAATTCTGTGCTTCATCCACAGATTCCTCTTGGTCAGGCAGTCTGTAACAGATCCCCACAATAATGTCCCCCACTGCTGTTCTGCCTTTAACCCTGACCCACAAACTCTTTTGACTGCTCACCTGTCCCCAGACAGAGTTCCATACTCTCCAGCCTATCCCTAACATACAGGGCAATTGCCCCTCCCTGCCTGCCAGGCCTGTCTTTTCTAAAGAGCCTGTAACCTTCCATTCCAACACTCCAGTCATAGGAGCCATCCCACCATGTTTCTGTGATGCCTATTATAACATACCCCCGTAGACGTGCACACATCTCTTAATTCCTCGTTTGTTTCCCATGCTACGGGCATTTGTATAGAGGCATCTGAGCCAAGCTCCAAATGAAGCTGGCTGGAGCGGCTGGAATATCTCTACAGTGCTCCGAGCATTATAGGCTCTGGCAACTGACTGGGTGTGTTGGGATGGAATGATGCCCCCCTCCCCCAACACATCTAGTTTAAAGCCTCCTTGACCAGTGTGGCAAGCCTCCTACCAAAACTGCTCTTTCCCTTCTTTATCAGACCAGCTCCACCAGCCCCCACTAGACCTGGCCTACAAGCTTGGGTCCCGTGTTCAAGGCACCCAAACCCCTGACTATGACACCACCTTTTTAACCAGTTATTAACCTGCCTAATCCTCCTAGCGTTTTTTAGGTCCTCCCCTGTACCCTGGAGAATTGACAAAAAGACTATCTGAGCTCCAGAGCCCCTAACCACCTCCACCAGGGCTCTGTAGTCCTTCTTTATGTTCCCCAGGCTACTACTATCTATATCCCTAGCCCCCACATGTATCACCAGGAGTGGGTAATAGTCCATGGGACTTACTAGAGCAGGCAGCCTCTCTGCCACATCCCTGATCCGTGCCCCTGGTAGGCAACACACGTCCCTTGAGACGGGGTCTGGCCGGCAGACGAGTGCTTCTGTCCCTTTCAATGTAGAGTCCCCTACTACTATGACCCGCCACTGTTTCCTAGCAGCACCAGAAGAGATCTTCTTTACCAGTGCATCAGCCGGCTGTTTCTGGCTCGAGTGCGCCTACTCATTAGCCCCCTGCAGGACAGCAAAGCGGTTCTGCGCGGGGACAACAGATTTAGGGGGAAGCCCCTTGCTTTTGGTTGTCCTTTTCCGTTTTTTGTTGTTGTTTTTTGTCACTAATTCCCAGCTTCCCAGGTTAACAGCCTCCTTCTTTCCTTCATGAGGTAGAGGTGAAGCTCGAGGCCCCTGCACAGTTTGGGCCAGGAGCAAGCATTCCTGCTTCCTCTCAGCTTCCCTGACATCTTGCAGTCTATTAACAGCATCCCGCAGCTCAGCCACCTGCTGCAGGAGGACCTCCACCAGGGAGCACCGAGTGCAGCCCTGCCCATTGTGCACCATTCCCTCACAAGACCAGTGCAGGCACTCTCTACACCCCGAGCTCTGCACTGCAGCCTCCCCTCTCATCGGCTCTGTCTGGGTGCCGGCGCTGGCCACCGCCGGGGCAGCCAGAGCAGAGCTCCCAGACCGGGCCCTGATCATACCACAGGTGCTCACCATCCCGCTCGCCTGCCCGCACAAACTGCCTCGCGACACTCCTGATCGCTCGCACTCCCTGGGTCAGGTTTTTACCCACCCAGGGCTGGTGCCGCTGCTTCAGGCTCCGCCCCCTGTGAGTCAGGTGCTCGCTCTCGTCAGCTGAGCTGCCGGCTCCTGGGCAGGTCCTGTCGAGGACTTGAGGCTCCCTCGGTGGCTCTTGTCGCTCTGAGTTGAGGCTCCTGGACGCGGATCTCCCACCCAGCTCCGGTGTTGAAGGCGTCCTCTCTCGAGCTACTCACCTCAGCTTAGAAGCTTGAGACACTGACCATATGAAGCATTCCAGTTTTTGGATACTTATCATGATAAAATTAGTTTTGAGGTCCTTCCCCTTATAAATCATCTATTTACTTTAAGGAGATATGCTTTGTAGAGTAATTTATTTATTTACTATTTATTAGTTTGTGGTCTTGCTGAATGTTATACTAAAGGCACTAGTATGAATCTGAATAGCAAGTTAGTGCCCTTCGAATCTGATATGAATAGAATGCTGGCAATTTTCTTCAAATAAAACAGGAATCTTAAAACTCAGGATGATTTAGTAGAAGAGGATTGCTAATTTAATATTTTGATGATTCAAATAAGCATATGTTTCAGATAGTTCACTTTCTTTATGTGTACAACATTGACAATCTAAAAAAGAGGCGTGAAAGCATTTTGGAAAAATAAGGAAATATCAAGTTTAAATAAGATAGTACTGTTAGTGGATCCCAAAATAAACCTGCCACTAAACTATTATTCATTGAATTTATTATTGTTGCATGTTTCAGAACTGCATTATCTAAATGTCCCTGTCAGAATACATTATTTAGAAAAATGTCTTGATCTTGATATGCAAGAAAATTATAGGTGACAATTCCTCAAATTTTGAAACACAATCTTTCTCTGAAATTTTCTCAAGATATAAAATATATGCAATATTAATTCTTTAATAAAAAATACTGTTAATAAAAAATCGAACATTTTTATAAAGAGTGATTCCAAAAGAGTAAATTACTGAAGTGATTAAATAGATGTTCAAGTTTGAAGGTTTCTTAACTTTTGTTTTAATAAGGGTTTCAAAAAAGAAAAATATAGCTCCACCTAAAGCACCAACTCTCTAGTAGAGAAGATAAATACTACACAATATCTGTAAATAACTCAGCAGACACTTGCAGACAGCTTTTTGAGACAGTATGGTATTCCATGGGCAATTTTATTTATTGTCCATCCTTGATTTCTTGTAAAATGGAGCATTGATTAAGTTACTCTCTTTGTTTTGTTAAGATGATACGGAATCCCAATATATTTTTGAATAAAAATTGTCTTCATTATAAATATGTATCAGTGGCTATTTTTATTTTTTTTAAAAAAGAAAGAGCTAAAGAACTTAGGAGGATTTACAAAAGTTTTGGAATATTCTCAAAATATATAGTCTATATATCAGCCAGGTACTACAGAGTCAGGAGCCAAGTTTCACCAGAGCTTGGTAAATAACAGTTAACTTCTGAAAAAGTGAAAACTGAAAATCATTAGGTCAGATCAAATACCATGAAGAGTTTATACACATCTCTCTGGGCTGTTAGAGGTGAGAAAGGTCTTTCTATCAGACAAATGCATTCATTTGAAAATTTAAACAGTATTATTTTAGTGCTCTTGACGCTTATTCATGGGTTGCTAAATACTCTGAGTACCTAGAAGCAAACAAATGGTATGTAAAATGGGAATACTCAACCCTGTGCCATTTTAAATTCAGTAACCACTTAATAGATGGTACACAATGGAACAAAGGAAATACTCTATTTTGGGCCACAGTTCAATCTTACTGTGGCTGTCAGGTGTGAGTTAGAAATGGATACTCTAATTAAGGTTACCAGGCAATTAGCAGGGGGTTTCTTGTGTTGCCCCAAAATATCTAAACTAGTTTTATTTTTACTATGCAGTGGCATTTCCCTATCAAAAGTACCTTGATGATGTACTTTTATATAGTTTTGAAATTAATTGATTCATACTGTCATTAGGATAACACAGTGACTCATTCAGTGCCCATCAAATGTTTGGGGCATACACTTTTCTGACTGTATTTTTTACCAAGTTTATAGAGTAATATGCATGCTATTAAAGAGTCATGTCATAGTTGAACACTGTTCTGTTTCAAAAAAAGAAAGCAATGGACAGAAGCCTAATGTTCCTGATAACTGAGGAGCTTTGATAAAACTGGACAAAAAGTAACACAAATTACTGCATTACAAAGTACTCCTATGCAGGTAGAAAATCCAGTGAGTGTTTCATCAGGTATCTTTTTTTTTTTTTTTTTAATGAATATTTGTAAATTTTGACTTTCAAAATTGGAACTCTAATGAAGCAGTGGCGTTTATTTCGTTACTTTATTCAGTAGCATTTTTATCTGCCAGAATTTTCAGATTGGAAATTTATAAATTTAAAAGTCAATTTGTTAAGCTTAGAACATTTTCAACATGTTAAATAAATGTTAGTAATTTCCTTATCTCTGTGTGTTTGTGGAGGGTTTGCTGTTAGCCTGGAGAATTTGACATTTACATGGTTTAAAAATAGAAATTTTCTAAATAATAGAAAAATCTACCAATATTTCTGAGACTTTGCAGTTTCCTCTAAGTGTTCATTGCACAGTTAGGTTGACATACAGTTCATTGTTTCAAGATCAGAACTGGGCTCTGTTAGTCATACTGCTAGAACTGCAATTTTTCTGGTTTCTATGTTTTTCAGAAGGGAAACAGTGTGAGCACAAGCCATTTGCTTACTTGTTTACTGTCAGACAGTAAATGTTACTATTATTTGGGTAGTAGCACTGTAAATTACCACTATTCAATAATAAGGTGGTTTTCCTCTGAAATAGACTGCTGGCCTACACCAGTCATTTCCTCATTGCAGCAAAAGGCTTACCCCAAACTTCAGGAGTGGTACACTGATATTTTGCACTTCCTAATACTACACAGTCACTATAAAACTGTTTCAAGAGAAAAAATCATTCTGAAGAGCAGCTTCCTGTAAGTTTACCTAGATTATTTTAGTACTTTCTACTTTTATACTTTTCAGTTGTAAGCATGTGTCATATAAACCCAGAAAGAATTAGTTTTGGGATTTTTTTATCCTCTGCTTTTGAACAATAGAAGTGGAACAACAGTGAAATTTACTCACAGATTACCAAGGAGAAGGACTTAGGGGTGGTGTTTGGTGAGAAGCTCAACATGAGCCAGCAATGTGCACTTGCCAACTCTATCTTGGGCTGCATCAAAAGGAGGGTGTCCATCAGGTCAAGGGAGGTGATTCCCACCTCTGCTCTGCTCCCCTGTGAAACCCCACCTTCAGTACTGTATTCAGCTCTGGGGCCTCCAGCACAAAAGGGACATGATCTTGCTGGAGCAAGTGCAGAGGAGGCCACAAAGATGATCAGAGGGCTGGAACACCTCTCCTATCAAGACAGGTAGAGAGCTGGGGTTGTTCAGCCTGGAGAAGAAGGTTCTGGGGACACCTTATAGCAGCCTCCCCGTACCTAAAGGGGGCCTACAAGAAATCTGGAGGGAGAAATTTTACAAGGGCATATAGTGACAGGACAAGGGGGACTGGCTTTAAACAGAAAGAGGAGATTTACATCTGATGTGATGAAAAAATTCTTCACTTTGAGAGTGTGGGGACACTGAGATTGTCCAGAGAAGTTGTGGCTGCCCCATCCCTGAAAGTGTTTAAGGACAGGTTGGGGCAACCTGGTTCAGTGGAAGGTGTCCCTGCTCATTGCTGAGGGGTTGGAACTGGATGATCCTTAAGGTCACTTTCAACACAAACCTTTCTGGGATTCTGTAATATCAAGTTACTTAAGGCCTGCTTGGCAGGACTATGGGTATTGTTGGAAGACCAAAGGTAAGCTATGCATTGTATAACTGTACATGTTTAGCAAAAGCACAGTCAGTCATTTTTGTATGTTTTCTGTCAGAATATGGGAAAAACTAAAACAAAATAAATGAAGAGTTTTTATGTGACGTTTTGGTTTTGCCTCTTCAGGACTAGGTCATTTTTGTGTAAAAAAGGGCAGCAGTAGCAGTGAGTGTCAGGATGCACGGAATAGGCAGGACACCTGAAAACAGGATGAGGAAAGGCTAGAGATATAGTGGGATTATCAACAGGGTAAAATGTCTTAAAACTCTTCAACAGAAGGGATTAGACAATTGCTATGGCAGCCCAGCTGTGGCAGGAGGGAGGATGTCTGTAGAAGAGCACCTGGGAGGAGGTACATCTTCGTCTAATAACTGTTTTGAATTGAAGCTCAAGGTTGTGCATGGATGGCTCATGCACATTGAACTGCTACACAAACATCCCCAGGCACACACTGCTATTTCTTTGTGCTTTTAGAAGTACTGTAGTCCTTCCATGCTCTTTGCTTTCTCACAGCTAGGTCATGGGGCTTTATCTTGTCTGTGAAAAAAGGTCACTGTTTTTTTGGATCTGATCAAGTCTAGCAAAAGTACTACAATGTTAACTGAGGTAGAACTATTGCACACTTGTTATGGTGGGAAGGGACAAAAAAAGGAATCTAGAACGTCTGACCCTGATTACTTTATTTCTCCTTGTAGATTGTTCTGTAGAGCTCTTTCATGTGAGTGGATCATCCAGTATTTGAAAATGTCACCTTTTACACTTAGCTAGATAAGAATTTTTTTAGGCTTTTGTGTATACAGGATTTACTGAGGAGTCTGTTTTCTACAACTTAGCGTTATGCACAGTAGGAATTAGAAGAAGATAAAAAGTTTACCTATTTGTGTTGTGAAATACAAGAACAGGGAGAAGCTGTCACTTTTGTACCAGCTGGTATATCTAAAGCTACTGTTTCTATTTCATCCTGGAGCCTTTTTTTTTTTTTCCCTGCCTTTTGTTTTCTTCATGAATGAAATTTAAAGGAATTAAGGAATCGCCAGTCTAATTATTTAATTTCTACTTCCAGGAAGGATTATTATTTTTCTACTGTAAACCAGTTTCCCCTGAGGTGGGCTGGGGACCATGTGAGATGAGAAAGGTTTTGGAGTCATAAACAATATCTTTCTATCATGACTACAAAGTCAGAAAGAAAATATGGAAATGGTATATTAATCTATGCTTTGATCTGCAAAATCAAAGAGGTTGCAAGATACCAGGTTTTTGGGGGGTTTGTTTTTCTGTTTGTTTTTTTATTGTAAAGGAAACTGGATTATAGTCTGGTGTTTCCATTCTGCTGAACAAAACTTCCTTTTCTTGGTAACTGTGGACACTAGTCCCTAGGGTTGTGACAGTTTGTATAGGGCATGCACTTCTGTTTTAGAGGTTGACAAGCTATTTTTGTTTTGCCCTCATAAAAGTCCTCATTTTTGCTAACCAGAACAATTTACACTAAAGTATCTCTCACAGATTTTCCAATTACAAGTTTCCTTTGGAGATTGCCATGCAGCATTGTGTTTCTTAATAGAAATGGGAGTGGTGAATGTATCATTCCCTGGTGATGTGAGTCCTTTTGCTGGTATGAATTCCACACCTGGGCTGAAAGCCGCTATTGTCTTCTGGGAGATAGTACAATAGAAATATAAATAGGCATTAAAAGAGGCAGTACCTCAGTTCCTCCCTGAAATCTGCATCTCTTTTTGTCTCTGTAGTAAAGATTCTTCAAGACTCAGCACAAGTATTATGCAGCATATGTCTGGAAAGCTTTTAATTTGTGTATGACATGCAGTAAACCTAATCCTCATTCTTGTTTGACTTGAGGTCAGGCTATTTTAAGGTGCAATTTGAAATTTGTTCCTACTCTGACCTCTCATGTTACAGTTTACCGGCTTGCTATTGCCAGTTGGATTGCATTGATCATTTGATTTTGTGCCAGTACAAATACAATATACATGCTGATAATGTGTGTGAAAGATGGGATCATGCTCATGTGCATGCATAGAAATTTCAGTTGTCAAAAGTCCCTATGAAATGTATCTTTTATTCAAATTGTGATCCAGAACCATGACCCAAAAGCTGGGTTAAAGCACTCAAAGTCATGGGAACAGAAAAATCTCTATGTTTTTCTTGAGGCTCTGTTTCAGTACTTGCAATTGAGTACCGCTCACTACTCAGTCACAGGACAATAAAAGCCCTGTACAAAGGAAGCGTTGTGTGTTCCTCAGTATGGCTCATAGGGGTTAAGCGTTACATTGCTGCAAAGGCCCAACTTTTGAGAGGCTTATGTGGGCAGTGTAATACTTTTTTTTTTTCCTGGGCTACAATGGAATTTTGTATGTCAGTGGCCTAAATATAGGACATTGTATAAGACTTTGGCAAGCTAATTGCTTATTACAGAGGAATTTAAAATGGGTGTTTAATGAATGAACACTACTTACTTAAGCACAGTAACCTTGATTTACAATGCTGTAATATGGTATTTAAGTCATGCAAGATTAGGAACTGTAAAAGTGACCCTCTATCTCAATGAAACAATCATTTTAATTTTAAATGCTTTTAATTGAAATGTGGGTTATGGACTGAAAGAATTACAGGCTTTTAGTTCAAAACTGTATTTTTGACTGCTTGCCTTCAGGACTCATAGCCATTGTGGAGGAAGGGGTAATTTATGAGTGTATGAACATAGGATAAAGACCTAAGAAGCCTGGTGACCCCATACCTGGCCTTGCTTTGAGCATGAGGTTGGGTAAGAGGCTTAATGAGGTCCTTTTCAGCCTAAATTATATTTTCAATTTACCTGAAAACATCATTTTTATCTGTAACATCTTTTCTCAGTCGTGGTAGTAGGCTAATATATGTATTCATATAGATGATATTTATGTCTTATGACTTGATGACAAAACATTTGGAGATTGGAAAACCTGCAGTCATTCCAAAAAATGATGGTTCACAGGAATTCATTACATCACTAAATTCGTAGCTAATCCCCCAAATCCATCTTTAAAGGTTATATTCAAAATCTAAGTTGTGCAGAAATTTTTATCTTCTGGGAGGCTGCTTTTCCAAATGAAGTTAATTTATCATTTCCCAGTTTATGTTACACCAATGTTAAAAATAAATAAACAAAACAGAAAAAAAGCCATTCCTGGGGACTTGAAATTGTTTTGCTATTTTTTGCCATGCTGTACTGGGACTGGTGATGATAAAGGAAAATAAGTAGATTCTGTGCTGCTCAAATCTAGGACCACTATGCACTTTACACAGGCCCAAAATTAATCCTAGAACTGAGTAAATATAGCAAGTAAAATAAATAGTAAATGGGAAATCCTGTGATCCAGTAGTTCTTCCAATTCTTAATCTCCACAAATAAACACATTCGGATTTTAGTTTGTTTTGAGTGTTGCCTCCATTTATACAAATAAGCAGCAATTAAGATGGTCAGCAGTGTATGCATATGGAGAGGGGAGGGGATGCCCAGCTCTTCCTGCAGATTTTGGAAGAAGCAAACACTTGTGCTTATCCTTTTATAGGTATATCCCTAGATAGAATGCCCACAGTAGTATTCTGCCAGATGGACAAGGTACATCGATACTTTATTAAAAATTATAATCAAAGTGCAGGTAGGCAAACCTGAGCTAATATTGATCTAGACAAAAATGGAATTACAATGCCAGAAGAGTGACTAGTTGTCATTAATACCACACCTGGGTAAAGATATTACGGTTTGTGCATGAGGGCCTTGTTCTGCATCCCTAGTGCTGAGTAACCACACAGAGTTATAGCACGACCTACAAGGAGTTAGCTTTCATTGTGGTGACCAGAAAAAGAAGAGTAGTGTTTTAGAGGTAAAATGAATATTTGCATCACATTTTAATTTGTATAACTTTATGACAGTAACTAGCATGTCAGTACCATCATATTAGACATCTTAGTGTTTTTAAATACTCTTCAATGAAATAAGAGGAATTGCAAAGCTATCCCTTGCATTTTGTGTCTATAAAAGTTTTCTGAGATAATCAGATTCAAGTTAAAGGTGAAACGTCTGTGTAAATAATAATAAAAAAAACCTATGAATACTTTTTTTCCTCTTTGACGTCCTAATTTGAGTGATATTTCAAAGATAGGGAGAACTCTTTGGGTAGTAATTTTATTTATATTATTCTAATGATCTGTCTGGTTCATAATCTGTGACCATATTTTAAATGTCATGAAGCTGCAAACACCTCTGCTAAGTGTCTTTTTTCGAGGATGACTTATCAACAATAAAGACACCTCCTTCCTCTGCCTCAATATTAAAAAAAAAACAAAAACAAAACCAAACCCAAACAAACAAAAGAGGAAAACAGCCTGGCTGTAAAATACCGTGCTTCCATTACAAGGTCAAGTAAATTCAGCAGATCTTGCAGAGCTGAGTAAAGTTCTGAATTTCAAAGCAGACCTCTTTTGCTATAATATACAAACCAGCTATACCTGAAAGAAATTTTGAAATTAATAGACCAGTGGATTTTGATTTCCTTCACTAGTTCTTTGTAGGTAGCAAGTTTATGTGAAGATAAAGGCACAAAAAAAAAAACAAACTCCAGAAACTTGAACCAAAAAGAAAAGAGTGCAAGAGCAAAACATAGACATAAAATGTTAAACAATATGCCCATGAGGGTTGTCTTTCCTGTACTATTTTTATCACTCACATTTTCAATCCTCCCTATCATCATGAACCGAAAAAGCATGTATGGCAGTTTATTGCCAATTACATGGTAAAGAAAGAAATTATCAAGCAAGAGAGCAGGTTTACATGATTCAAGAAACAATCAATCACAAGCAGAAGTGTTCAGAAGAACATGGAAGTGATAGCAAATGCCAAATACTGCATTAAAAAGCATGCATGCCGAAAAAAAAACAGCCCACTGCATGTTCAGTGGTTACTAGCCAATGTGTTTTTTCGCACCTGTGATTCCAGATTAATTTTTGCCTGAACCAAAAATAACAGATTAATGATTTTGTTATCATTACTCCAAAAAGTTTTACTCATCATAAGTAAGGCTACATTAAATGATAAATTAGGTGGACTGTTTGTTAGACCATTGACCCTGAATTTAAATTGAAGAAAGCGAGAATTGGATAATTTTCTGATCTGAGTGGAAAGCCTGTCACAGAATTAAGAAGTAGTGTAGAAGAATCCTAGAATAGTTTGTGTTGGAAGGGACCTTCAAAAGTCACATGGTCCACCCTCCCTGCAATTACCAGGGACATCTTCATTTAGATCAGGTTGCCCAGAACCACATCCAGCCTGTCTTCTGGAAAAATATCTATAAATAAGGTAAATCAGAGAAAAAACACAACCAAGAGGAAATTACACTTTATAGTGAAAGAAGTAACTGATAGTTAAAAGCACCAACCAGAAAGCAACACAGCTAAAGAAATATTTAGCCCTCTGCAGATGAAGAAAAGCCATGGTAAAATGAGGGAACTTACTTTTTTTCTGCTTCTCAAGCAAAGGCTAGTTAGTGTTTCTGACAACATCTTACTTTCTAGCTGCTTTTACTAGACTTTACAGCAAAGTGCTGATTTCATACAGTGGCTTGTTATGTTTTCCAAGTAATAGAGCTCTTGATCAGTATATCTGAATATTCAAAATCTGAAACTCTAGTAGTTTCCCTTATTTTGAGAGAAAGAGAGAGAGGAAAGGTTTTTTAATGCTAAGAGGGAGCAGAATCTTCTATAACACTTAAAAGAATTTGTGATACCATTTAGGGTGACAGTATAAATGATCATGAAAATTTGGTGTATTGACATAAGTTGTAGGTTAAATAAACCATCTAATGATTTATTTTAAAAGACAGGTGTCCTGGTTTCAGCTGGGATAATTTTCTTCCTTGTAGCTTCTGCAGTGCTGCCTTTTGGCTTTAGTCCAAGAATAATGCTGATAACACACCAATGTTTTAGTTGTTGCCTAGTAGTGCTTACTCTAAGTCAAGGACTTTTCAGTTTCCTGTGCCCTGCCAGTGAGGAGGGGCACAAGAAACTGTGGGGGGGCATGGCCAGGATAGTTGACCTTAACAAGACAAAGAGGAATTCCATACCATGGCACATCATTCTCAGTATATAAACTGTGGGGGGTTGGATGGGAGGGGCCGATAGCTTCTAGGGTCTGGCTGGGTATCAGCGAGTGGTGAACAACTGTATTATTTTGGGGTTTATTCCTCTTTACTCCCTATTATTATTATTATTATTGTTAATCTACTTTATTTCAATTATTAAACGGTTATTATCTCAGACCATGGGGTTTTTATGTTTTTTTCTGATTTTTCCTCCCTATCCCACCAGGAGGGAGGGAAGTGAGGAAGCAGCTGTGTGGTACTTAGTTGTCAGCTGGGATTAAACTATGACAGCATGGAATCTTACTAAAGTTTATATTATAGCAAGATAAACATCAACAAATGTCCTTTCTTAGGCATAATTTAATTGCTCTTAGCAACATTATTCTTTAATACTTTACGGAGAGTGAAAAATATTGTAAATTTTGCAAGTAATTTTTCATGAAGCTCTCACCTTCACCTCAGATGCACAGCAATCCTTTGCCATTCCTTAGCACAAGTTTCTATAATTTGTAAAGTCTGGCATATTTTTCCAACTAACTTTCAAGAGCTTCCTTGAGACTGAAGGTAGGAATTGAAGCTGGAAAAATTTTACAGTCCAACATAATAAATGGAAATTGGTACAAAAATATTATAGAAATAAAAATCTACCAGTGATCTAGGAAATGGCAATAAAATATTTAAAAATTACAGAACAGTGACGAGGTGATACCTGAAGATAAGTAGAATATAGGAAACTAAGTCAGCAGTCTTTTGTTGTCTTTATAACTGTACTGCCAACTTGAGAAGCCAATTCAAGAAAGTCATTCTGTCTTTGAGCTTTTTTCAAATGCAATGAGTGAGTGACTCAGATGCCTTAGTTCTAGCAGAAGCAATAAACTGTTATGCACTGAAGGACAAACCTGATTTTTTTCCATAGTCTGACAATGTTAGACCTCATAAGCTATTTCAAACAAAATATATTGTGTCTGTGTCTTTCAGACTTTTCATTAGTTGTATACTGAGCTAGAAAAAAGTTCTTGTTTCTCCCAGGGAGGAAGAATGGCTATTCCTATTAAGAAAGTAGTCTTGAACTTGAGATCTGGATCCTGTTCCCTGCTTTGATATGTTGCAATGTGTATTCTTATCTCTAAAATTTCTGTTGAGGTGCTGTGAAATGTTTATTACCGTTCAGAAAAGTGACTGTGAAAAGCAGATGGTCACATATCAGTCTTGCCTAAATAAATGCAGGGGATTTGATGGTCCAATACTCAATTCTAATCTCATTTTCTTGTCTTGTATTCAGTTAAGCAAGTTACTTTGAAGTCTTCAAAAATGCTCAGCTATGAAGGATAGGATTCAGCTCCAGGTGAACTCTTAAATGTAGCTGGTTTACATGTAGATGTCAGCTTCTTAACTTAGTGTCTAACAATAAGGTTGATGGAGATATAGCCAATGTAGTCAGTAGACTACAGAAAGTTATCCAGGTGAACCAAAGTAGGTGGCTCCTTTAAGATTAACAAATTAACTCTTGGCGCTCTTGCCTGTATTGACTAAACTGAGTACAGACAATGGCATTCATCTGTCTGAATGTGGAGGTAATCCCACCTGAAATGCAGCAATAAGAAATGAGTCAGTTTCTCTGGGTTAATTAATAGAAATAAACTGTATTCTCAGACACAGTGTCCTGTCCCTGCCCCCAGATGCCATCTACCCACTTAAAAGGGTGGTTGACACTTTACTGCCTCTTTCTTTTTACTATATACTGACCATTAAAGAATGATGTACTTGGATAAGGTGTTTTTATGTGTATTTTATGTCTGGGCACCAGTGTATAATTTTCCTTCTGTATGTAGAGGTTTCTTATAAACCTCTTATAAACTAAAGCACTCCCAGAGAAAACTGCTGCAAGCTGGACAATCACATTTTTTTATGTGAGTTTCCTAAACTACTTTTCCTCCACATTTGCATGTGTAAAATGGAAATAATAGCACAGCCTTTGTTCAACAGTTTATATAATGTCATGTGTCCTAAAAATGTCTTTCAGAGTGTACAAGTAAAATGTCTATCACCTAAGGTCTCTAATTCCTGATAAGGCCTTGCAAATTTTATAAAGTATGAAGAATAACTAGCTACAATTCACATGTTATGTATGAGAAAATTGTTCTGGCAAGAAAAAGTTAATATAGTCTATAGTAGCTCCCTAGTGTCAATTAAATGCAGTCATGAATAGGAAGCCCTGGATAGTCCTGGATGCTCAGAATATGGTAAGGTCCAGAATCTCAGCTGCTTAGAGATTCTGAGGAGTGATCATATAGGTATGAGGTACTTTTGAGACATTAATCTAAGTTTTTGCTTTGCTGCAGGAATTCCTATGTGAACTATGGGAAGCCGGTTAAAGCAAGGTCTATACAAAAGATCCTGGCAACAGCTGGATACCAAAATAACCCTTTTTGTAGTCGTACTCCTCAGACCCAGGCTCATCTGCTGCCTACCTTTGGAGGAACTGAGACACCCAACATTCTCAGTGGCTTCTGTAGACAAATGTCAACTTCCAAGATTTGAAAATTTCTAGGTGTTCAGACAAAGCATTAGTAAGAATATTGATTTAAATTAGAGAACAATAATTATCTGTTAATTTCAGTGAACTCATTTAGAGAATGACAATGTCAGCAGGGACCCTGGGGAAAAAGATCTCTGAGAAATTATACAGAGGTAGCATAAACATGCAAGGAAGGGAAAGACCTGATACACAACATAAAAGATGAAAGCAAATTGCTAAAAGGGAAGGAAGTATCACAGGAAAGAATTTTCTATCACAACCTGCAAATCTTCCCTGGCAAAATGCAAAGTGGAAGAGACATGTCAATAAAATCACTTCAAGATATATAAAAAGCAAATCAGGTACAAGAACAATAAATATGCAATATAGGTTATTTAAATATGCTGCCAACAAGCAACTCTTCCCTTGTCTACCTTTAACTTATGTATTTATGCTTAGTGGGTTTTATTATTTTGTCTTCCTCAAAGAGTTCTAACGTGGATTATTGAAAATGCATAGAAAAGTTAAATAATACAGCTGAATTTTGTGGTACCAAAATGTCTGACTTGAAGTCTAAAAAAGTTTGTTTGGAGAAGGCACAAAAGCGTTACTTTAGCAGAGTCCAGAGTATAATGCTTAGTTATCTATTCATTGCCATTGTGAAACTTCAGCTTATACAGGAAATGGTCCTTTCCCTATGAGCTAGATCAGGAGGGAGCAATTTCTTTAATCTGTCTGGATTCAGAGTCTCAGACAAGAAGATTAGATGTTGGGTCTGGTTTTCTTTGCAATTTGGAAAAAAAAATGATAAAGCTAAATTCTTATTTTTTTTTTTTTTATGAAAGCATTATACAATGGAGATCCAAATTGTTTGTTTCATTCCTTTTCTGTAAAAATGAAATATGGAAAGCCTATGAGACTTATTTTTCACAAACACTTTGAAACCTGCAGTTAGAGTTGGGAGCCAAGCCAGGTGTATACTATTGTCAGCTGGACAATATTGCCTTCCTGACACGTTGAGTAACAACGGTCTTCAACCTAATGATGTGAGATGCATTGAATTGAAGGCAAGTGTGTTTGTAAGCTTAGATGTGTTTATTGTGAATTTCTGCTAATTGAAATATCACTGCAAAAATCTTCCTTTCCCACTATTTACTGAACTGTGCTTCTGCTGCAGATGCTCTGTAAAATGTCCTCACTTATTTTTCTTTGTAGTGGGACCATTATATTTTTTTCTTCTTTAATGGGGGCTTGAGATGGGGAGACACAGGTCTCAACCTCTGAAGATTTTCTATGAAGCATTTTATTCATCAGATTGTGATTATTAATGCAATCAAGCTGTTAATAAAAGGTAAGTATTCAGAGAGTTTACTCACTCTCACCTCCTCTTGTAGTTATTCAGTTGAAGCCTTGCTATTTCCTTTGGAGTGTGGGAACATACTGATATCACTTCAGAGGGATGTTTGTTTCTTTCTTTCATCAGGTGTTCAAATAATGCTCTAGTTTTTCCCATGCACAAAGCATCTAGTGCATCTTGGATGTGGCCCAAGTTAAACAACCTTTTGTTGATGCTGAGTGTGTTTTAGTGGTGTTGTACAGAGTCAGCAAACTCATGGTGTCGTGACTTTACCAACTCTTGCAGATCCAGCAGGACTCCTGGTTGTCAGATCTTGCCTGTGAGCTTGTACACACTCCCTCATGTACTCAGCACATACTTCTCTTTTCAGCCCTTTGTTTTCTGGTAAATATCCCTCCATCCAGACCTATTGAAAGTTATGAAAGTTATTCATGTGAACTTTATGTGAACATAAAGGCAGCCTTTCTGACAGGATCAATCCTACAACTTTCTAGTGGTTTTGCCGTTTTTTGTCAAAATGTCAAAAATTGACTTTTGTCAAGTTTCATAAGTCTTCTTCATTTCAGAGGAGTTCTGTCAGAGTACTTACTGATAGATTTTTTAAGTTCTCTTCTAAGTCAGTTCCCCAGGTTTCTTTCCTGCTTCCCACTCCTAAATATGACTAAATAATTCCTCCAAGATTTAGATGGAAATATTCTTCAAATATTATTCACTTTCCTCCTAGATGTCTTTTACCTCTAACAGAGCCAATGAATACACACTCCATTCTTTCAAATTTCATAATATCCCCTGCGGTCTCACTTTTTTAGTGTACCTTTTCATGTTGTAACTGAAAAATCATAAAGTATCAGCAGTGAACAGAAAAAGCTAGGTGGCACCCCAGAAATAATTTATGCCACTGATTCCTTATCTGTCACTTGATATAACTTACCTGACTGTCTCTGCTCCCCTTTAACACTCAAACCTGTAATTTTCTCTTCTGTTTTGATGCTATGTGATGTGTTTTTTTTTCCCCCGGTTTTCATCATCTCACTCAACCCATATTGTTTCAGTGCTTAAACAGTTAAGCACTTTTTAGTGCTATTAGTGTTAAGTACTGTGGGATGTAGATAGAAACAGGTTGGCTACTCTATGGGAAGAATCTGAATAATAAGACTTCAACCAACAGTTGCAACATGGAGGTCTAGTGTTTAACTAAGGCCATCAGGGAACAATTAAAATAACAGGATTCTCTATACCCTAGAAACACATCAAATAAAACTTTGTAACTCTGGAATACCTGATAAGAAATTAGGTTGATTTTCATAAACTTATTGCAGTTTACCTTTAGTCTGTAGTGCACAAGATTTCATTAGTATTGCTATTTGCTGGAATTCTGAAGGTTTGAACAGCTTTATGATAGTTAAAACAGAATCATTGTTGATAAAGAGAAGTCAGCTGAGCAGTTTTTAAGAAATGCAGTAAAATGAAATGTTCAAACAATTAATATCTGTTCAAGTAAATTTGGAATAGTAGTTTAATGTGTTTGAAATATGTCTATCATCAAGGCTTTTGCAGCTATACATTGCAAAAATATGGCATATATAAAATGTATTAATTCTCACCCTTCAGGTGACTAAAAATTACTGTTCTCAGAAAAGAGCTCACTGTTAGGACAGTTATTTCAAGCTCTCAAGATATTTATCAAACAATAACATCTCATACTCAAGCACTTGAATAACTCTTGCCATTAAGAACGTTAAAAATAATGAGATACTGCAGTTGTTTCAGGCATTAAAACTTGGAAATCTGTAACATGGGGAAGCTGCTGGCTGAGAAATATGTAGGCATGATTAAATGTAATGGCTTTGAAGCCGAAATAGATTTTTATTTGCTCAGTCATATTGACAAACAGAAAGAAACCAATGTAAATCTGTCACATTTGAGTTCCATATTGTTAGGAAACTTTAGATTTTCAGTTTTTCTTTTAAAAATTGCAGTGTAAAAACTGAGTACTCTTGTAAGTGGCAAAACTGCTAACCTTGGAAATCTGAAGTCTATTCATATAGGGAAATAGTTCAGACACTAATATTTGACATGTTAATTGACAAATAGTAGTGACGTTACAGATTCATCTTTAATGGCATTCCCTGCTCTTGTAAACTGCCATTGTTCTCTTGAAATCAGTGTCAAATGATTTTTCATATTCATTCGTCCTTGACAACTTCATGAAAAGTACAGATTTGATATTTTAACTTGTAAAAAGACTCTGCAAGGATATGATGCCTAAATAGAAGCCCTCTAAAAAGCATGGTAACTTGCGGGATCTAGCATTTATTACAAGACTGAACCATGGTAATGACTGTGAGCATGTTTCTCCTGTTTTAAAAGCTGGACCAGAGCACTAAATATTTCTCTGCGGTAATTGAAAATTCAGATAAACAAAATTTTCCACAGGGTTTTTCTAATAGGCAACATCTGAAAATGTCTACCTATGTTCTAATACAAAAAGAAATTATTAGCAACTTTTTTGGATTTAAGATTTGCTCTGATTTTATAATAACAGTCGTTGGTTTTTAAGGTAAAGATTAACTGCTAACTCAGAATTTGTAATATGTACACATCATCTGGACTTGATTTTACAATGTCATCAGAAATTATAATTTTTAGACTGTTTAACATTAACATCTTCTGTTTGGAGAATTTTTTCTCCATTCAGGATAGCTATAAATTTTTCAGTATGATGGATAATATAAAATCTTGTCCTGGTGAAGTCAATAGTAGTCATTAAAAGCCATCTTTTTACCTCCTGTATTCATCTGCTCCTAAAAAGAATTTTATGCTGAAATTAAATTAGCTTCCTGCAGTTTGAGCAAATGTATCTGATTGCATCTACATATTCCTCCTATGTTCAGCCTTGTGTCAGATAGGATCTCATCATGTGTAATTTGGTTTTAACAGATCCAGATTAGCTCTGACAATTGGGATTCCACATTCAGGCATCCTGTAGTTGCAATAAAGGTTTATGCTCAAGTTATAGGCTATTAGCAGAGAAATTTTGCCTTGAAGTTTTCCTGTGCTGTAGATGGCCCAGTCTTGGATACCTTCACTACTGATTTAAGGAGACAAAATAAGTTGCAAAACAAATTAACTTGTGGCTTTGTCAAGAAATTCCATTTAGACAGTTCTTATATTGCCCTATTCCATCCTTACACAAAATATAGCTATTATTTTCCATGATCCTTGATTTTACTGGAAAGTTCTATTTTTCTTAAAGTATTGAAAATTTAGAATAATACAGAAAAAGGAAGTAGTTTTTAAGCTTTCAAAAAGCTATTAAAACATTATTTAACTGACAACTCTGAACATTAACTTTATGAATTTGAAATTAACATTTTGTTCATTACCCTGACTACCCATACTTTTTGCTTGTCATCCAAACTTCATACATATGTAAAAGATGTACATACCAAAACTCTAAACAAAGGCTGGACATATGGCCTGACCTAGTCAAATTCATTGTACTATAGGCTCAGAAATAGTCTGATCAAAATTATATTTCCTAAAGCAGTTCTGAGAGATTGACCTATTATTTTTATCTGGTGTAGAAGTCATGACTACATAATTTCTCTCTGGATGGGTGGCATGTTTTTAAAAATATTTAGAAAATTAAAGTAGTACTGTAAGTGTATTACATTACTTAAAAACTTTCTGCAGTATCACACCAAACGAGATCATGAAAATCTTTTCATTTTTATAGCAAAATAGTTTGATTATTTGTGTTTTAGTTTTAGCATATCTACTGGACCTGGTGTAGTGGGCTGACTCTGGCTGGACTCCAGGGGCCCACCAAAGCCACTCTATCATAATTTAGCTGTTCAGTAAAGCATGTGGGTTTTAAAAATTACATTAAACAGCGTACACTGTTTAAGCACAAGTTTAACAGTATCTTTGATACATATGCATGGAGATAGATTTATGGTTGGAGTAAATGATCTTAAAGGTCTTTTCCAACCTAGATGATCCTATGATTCTATGATTTTAATATAGAAAGTGAAGAAAGTCCATTCAATATAATATCTTATTTTGCTTTCTGTAAGCTTCATATGTTTTTACAAAGCTATTTTTGGATAATAATACTCAATTTTCAATTTACAAACTGTTCTCTTATTTAACGTAAAAAGCAACTGATCTAGGAACAAAGAAATTTCATAACCAAGTAGTTGTATCTTGTGTAATTTTTCTCATAGACACTCCTCTTTCCAGCACAAATAGTGAACATTTCCAAATCAAATGCAAGGAAGAAGGTTCTCTCAGTCTCCCCTCTTCCTCTTCTTTTCCTTTTCCCTTTCCCTTTCCCTAAAAAATACCTATCTGAAACCTCCTTCCCTCCTCTCCCTCACCCTTCCTTTCTGCTTACACCCATGGGCAGTGTGCCTTCCATGAGTTTATCAAATTACAAATAAGAATCTTCTGACCTCTTGCCTGCAATTTCTCCTAGGTTTGGTATACTTTTGTACATTCATACAAAATTAATTCTCTCTCATCCCTAAGCAACATAATGCTCAGAATGCTTTTGTTCTTTTTTAATAGAAACAATAGTATTTTGTCTGGAGGCCAGAATTCTGCTCTATTGATAATTACAGCCTCATCCTCTTTCAATTGCAAAACCCTGTTCTATCGTATTATAGGACAGCACAAGCTCAAGAAGGTATGCTTTATATTTTAAAGTCAAGAGTATTGCCAAAACTTTCAGACAGGAATATTTATACATTAATTATCCTACTATATAAAAAAAAAAAATCTGATTTTTAAGTTGAAAAGACATCTAAGTTCTCAAAGCCTATTTTTATTTTACCCTTTTCATTTTGTCCCAGTTAACATGATATAATACATAAAAGTAGACAGACCAATAGATAAATATAAATTTATGTGCTAAATATTATCTGGTATAAATAGCAGTTGGAGCCAGGATCAAAACTATATCAACTTCATACAGATAATTGCATCAAAGCTGGGAGAACATTCTAAATGGTGGAGAACAGCAACCGTGAACTTTACAATAACCATAAGACATGATAGCATAAAAGTATAAAACTAAAACAGAATTAATGACTTCTATTTTCAAAAGCAGTACAGGAAATGAACTGAAATTCACATACCAATTGCTCATATTGACAATGAATTACTCCTTTAGAAATTTCTGTGGTTTAACAAATAATGAATGTTTTTATTTCCTTTACATAAAATAGAAGATTTGAGACTTGAGAGTAGGTAAAAACTACTGACAGAACAAGAATTGTGGGAAAAGTTATTGAAAAAATTAGTTATATTATCAGAAGAAGGGACATAGTCAGCATATAGGAATAATTTCATAATGCCCAACCTGAGCAGCTATCTAGCCCTTCTGGGTAACTCCCCCCAGTATATATACTGGGCATGACATGCTGTGGTATGGAATACCTCTTTGGTCAGTTTGGGTCAGGTATCCTGTCTCTGCTTCCTCCTTGCTTCCCCTCCTCCCTGGCAGAGCATGAGGCTAAGAAAGTCCTTGGTCAGAGTAATCATTACTTAGCAACAGCTAAAAACATTGGTGTTATCAGCATTGTTCCCAGGCTGAAAGTCAAAACCCCAGCACTTCACCAGCTACTAAGAAGGAGAAAAATAACTGCTACTGCTGAACCCAGGACAAATATGCACAATAGAAAAGAATATGGTGACACTGGGGATGAGGTACCAATAGGGCAGATAAACAGCAGAGACTAGAAGATTTAAAATACAGGAGAAATGAATAAGGGAACTCTGCAGTTGGAAGGATGATAGGTAACTCAGCTTTGCCTTTAGGTTGGTTATAACAATAACACTGTCACTGATGTTTCATAAATTCATTGATGTTTCATAAAAGCAATAAGATAGATGCTAACCAAAAATAATGGCTATAAGGTAAGCTGGAAGTAGTAAATCTATATGGTCAGAGGGAAAAAGATGAAAGAAGTACAATGTTCTGTATTCCACACATAAACAGTGGTGGTGATACTGTAAATATGGTTCATTCATGTCAACTAGGTATAGAAAATAATGCTCACCTTTATTTGTATGGATAAATAAAGATGATTTCAATGTACTGAAATCTCAGTTAAACATATACAGCAGCACTGTTGTATAGGAAGAATAATGGCTTAGAGCCAAGGTTTAATAAACAGGCTCTTCCTATATGAACTTCAACCATTTTTTCTTCACTCAGTGAATAATGGAGAAGCAAATGGCAGTAGAGGTAAAATCAGCTGTGTGTCATATGAATAAGGCTGAAAAATATAACTTCTACTTTGATTCTTCATAAGCTGCGCTGACACCAGATAAATATTTCATAACAAGGTAATATTTAGTCCATGAAATACGTATTAGCGTAACCAAATGGAACACAGCTTGTCCAAATGAAATTCTTATTGTGCTGTAGACTTTAAAAATGTACTAAAAATCAAGACAGTCTCAACTATCTTGTATGTTCTTGTCTGTGTTTAAGATGATTGTTAGCCCTCTGGAATGTAAGTGGCCTATTAAGTATAGAGGATTACAATAAACTCATTATATATAATCCATCCTTCCTCAGAATACCGTGGAGAAACTTTCAACTAGGTTCTACAAGCAAATCTGTATCTCTGGAAGAGATGATTGAGACCTTATATTTCATATCAATTACGGGAATAGCTGGATCTGAAGTTGTAACTAAAAACAAGAAAGGAAACAAAGAAAAAATCCAAACCAAACAAACACCAAAAATAATAAAAACTATTATGCTTTCCATTACACTTTGTTCATGAATTTAGCTAGAGAAAGGATACCATCCACAGTAATGGGTTCAGGCTTCTGAACTGCAGTAGCCACTAAAGCCAGTAACTGTCCACACACTGAGATTAATAGAAGCACACATACCTGTGCCTATCCTGTTTGTTTGAAGCTATGTTATATTATGAGAGGAAATGTTACAGTAAGAACAATTTCTTGCCTTCTGAGAGACAAATAACATGAATTCACCGCAAAATTCTAGGGTAACTTAAATAGGACATCACAGAGCTGTTAATTAACATATTTAATCTATTAACTATTTTCTCTTTGGTAATAAAGGAATTAAAGGATTCAGCACCTTCCACTTTCACTGGCTCAAGATGAATATCAGATCTTAAGAAGCAAGAGTAAAGTGCAGGAGTTTACCAATTTATGGATAAATATCATAAACCAAGGGAGAATATGAAGATGGAAACATACTTCACAAATCCACTAGGGCAAGAGGACCTCACTGATGTAATGCATCTGGATTTTCAAGATTTTGATAGTGTCCTTTACCAAAGAATCATTAAAAAGCTAACTTATTTATGGGATAAGAGAGGAAATTGTTTTGTATACTAGAAATTGGTTAAATAAATAGGGAAATTGTTAGCATTCAACTATCACTCTTCATAGGGGAACATCCCAAAAAGTACATTTATTTGGGCAGAGGAGGAGTGCATTCTTAAAATATTATGCAATAGAATCATAAATGATCAAGAAAAAAGGGGTGAATGTTAAGGAGACAAGTTTGTTGATGCTCCCAGTAATCAACAAATACTCCCAATAATCAAAACGTAAAATTGAAAAAGAAATTAAATGTTATTGTATGTAAATTCATGCACATCGGAAAAAAACAACAGGTTTAAAACACTGCCAATATTGAATAAGGACTAACCAACATTTGAGTTCACAAAGGTTTCCTTATGGAAGTGGTTGTTAATGTTACAGAAAAAAAACAAAGAAAAAAACTGAATCAACAATAAAAATGTTGAAAATGACTGATGATAAAGGAAAACAAAAAAACAGAGGATAAATTAAACAAATGCTAACGTTACATAGACAATAAAATAAATAGAAGAGCCACTGTATATGACAGGGATCATAAGAAAGGAAAAGGAGTCTAACAGGCAAATATGTTCAAATTTTCAAGTTCGGTTCTGATTTTGAAGTTGCAAATTGATGTTATTAAATCAAAGCAGATGGGATGCAAATCCTATAAAGGAACTACTGGATAGAAAGAAAGATATACTCTTCTGAGGATCTATATAAAGGTAATGAATTATTACATGTTATTGACTGTTCAGGAAAACAAACACCAACATTAAAATTTGAAATTGTACTTTTAAGTAAAAGGTTCAGGGGAAAAAAAAAAGGAACAAAAACCCCACAATGCATCTGATAATAAACAAAGGTAGCTTTTAAAAATGGGATTTCCTTCACTTAATGTGTTCAGATATTTAGGAAACTGGACCATGCACTAACATCAAGAAGTGTTGCATGGCATCAGTTTGCAAATTGTTGAACCATTTCTTTGGTGTTACATGCAAGAAGTACTTCAAGCTGCAGTCACTTTAGAATTTAAAGGAAAATGGGAGAAGAATTTTTATCTAAGTAACCAGATTCAGATACAGAAACTCCCATATATGTATCTTGATAATTTAATTGGAGAGGTATTAAAACTTCATTGGTTTTTTGTTGTCTTTAAGGAATTTTATGCCATGAGCTATGACAAGTTATGCCTGAGTGGTGTTCTAGATGAGCTTTCTACCACATCTCGTTACTAGCTATGCAGCCAACATAACTGCCTGTAAAGCACAAGTAACATAAGAGATATTTTTAGTCATCAAAGGTGCAGTGTGAGTGTTATACACTGCTACCTTCTTTTTCCAAATTCATTGTTAGAAATGACAATAAATACAAAATAGAAGTAATGTAAATAAAACCATAAAATAAAACTCAGGTTAATCAATTACTTCAGATATTCCAATTACTTTCTCTTAGGAAACTCTAGCAGCTTTGGATGATAGGTTGTTCTGGGCAGGAAAAGAGCATGGAATCTTGATTAATCTATTAAAGAGGAAAATGTTGATCTGTAGAAGAACAAGACCTGAAGACGCTCCGAAAGGTAAAAACTTTAGTTTTATCATTATTATTGCTATTATTACTGCCATACAGTCAAAAATCAACATACTTCATATAAATGGCATATCATTGAAAGATGATGATGAGAAGAAAAATTAGTAATACAAAAACTTTGAATAAATGTGAAAAATAACCCCTCCCCCCCAAAAAAAAAAAATCTGTGGTAAACTATGTGGATGTTGTACTTACTACCATGGGCATTTATAACTGGAAGGAGAAAAAGTACTTGAGTAGGTTTAGAAAAGTTTTTTTATATATAACAAATATCTTTCAAAAGTAAAACTACTAACAATAAAACTGTAATGAACAAGCACCAGAAAAGATTGTGCTAATTCAGCCTTTATTCACAGCAGAGTGTCTTTTTTAAAAAATACTCAATTATAAAGTGAGCACCTATGAAGTACAAGGATCCACAGTATAAATCCATATATCTTAAACTCCATATGTACTTCTCATCAAACATATGCTGATGGTTCCATACATTGGGGAAGGACTTTCTGTGGTAACAGACAGCTTGTCTGTCAGTGACAGACAGCCTTTAAGACTTATTTTCCTGTTTTTATTGCATTTATTTAGTGCCTTTCATGGTGAATGTCTTGTTTTGTTTGTCAACTTTTTGATGTTGTTAATTTATAAACTTTAATAAATGGTATTTATGTTCAATTTCCCACATTGTGACACTAACACTAAGCAACTGAGGATTTGCTCAGATCAAGCCCTTATAATGGTCCATTAGCCTCTTGCTCGGCCATGCACTGTCTCTTAATTAGATATGGATTCACCATTCACCACACAAAATGGCTTGGGACGCTCTGAAATGCAGAACAAATATTCAGATGCAGCAGAACAAACGGGGAAAGGAAACAAAAAAATTTTCAAGGTAGAATCAGGAGGGATTAATGGAATAGAATCCATCAGCCTGAAAAAGTAGTAGATGAAGGAGCAGTAGAATAAGCCCAACACAGAGATGAATAGTATTAAAATGATAAACAGAGAATGATTAATCACAAGAGCTCCACTCAGTGAAATTATCAGCATGCTTAAAGAAGAAATAAGTATTTTTCCACACAACATATAATTATAGGTATAAATTGCTTCAAAACAGATAAGACAAGTTATCAGTGCCTGTTAAATGCAATATTCCAAATGCAGTCTCTAGCTCTAAAACCCCTGATGATGTGTAGCTGTGAAAAATATAACAGTGCAAGGGCACTTGCCATTGTTCCCATGTTCTTTCCTTACTGCCCTCCCCCAGATAAGGAAAAATTGAATAGATGGCCCATTGTCCTGACAAAGTGTGGCAATTTATATAATGTTTTCTATATACTGTAATTAGGTCAGATTGTGAATACGATGCCCCATAATAGCAGAACATTTCCAGAGTGAGTTTGCTGCCAGTACTTTTGAAGAGGTTTTAACAGAAAACTCAGTGAGTTGATTAATGTACATTAATTATCCAGAGTAGAAGCAGAATCATATAATTAATTACTTTATTCCTTTGATTTAACATCTTCAGAAGTCAAATGCATTCTGGAAAAAAAAAAGTGGACAGAATTTACAAACTAATATTTTAGATATTATCCCCTGTAACCACTGAAAAATTTAATCCAGATGACATTTGGATTAATAAAATGCAACCTTATTGGATTTAGTGAGGCTATTCTTGTGACAAAACTTTACTCCTATTAGGAGCTATGTGGTTTTCTCTGTATTCATCATACTGTTCCTATGAGTGCCTGTTTGACTTTCACGCTGTTGACGTAAATGAACCCTTTCATTGATGAAGATAATATAGTAGAGTAGCAATATGTGTATATAATTGCGCTCTTTAAAAATACCTTTGAAATTTAAATCCAAGCTGCAATTATTTTAGATACGCAAATGATCAAATTTAGGGTAATGCTACAAGAGAAATTCATAACAGCCTCAAATCAGAATAGAAATGCCTGTCTCTGCCTTAGGTTTATTGAAGGTATCTTGATAGAATCCAAATTCATACTAAGCTGAGGAAAAGAAATAATACCTTGTAAGCTTGTAAGCTTTATGTCCTCCTGTCAGAGCCCAATGCTGTCTGTTCAGGTTTTTTCAGAGAAATCCTTCTCCACATGAAGAGGGTTTAACCTGGAATACCAAATTTACTGTATAGGATTTTGATTTAACAGTGATAAAAGCAATGTTCTGAAGTCACAATACAAGCACAACATAGTGTTTGCAACGAACAGTTGAATCACAGTGCAAATATTATTCAATTTCTAGTGTCTCTACATGCTCACTGTCATGACACTGGGTGTCCCCAGTCATTAGGAAGGACTAATAAATTGAGGCCAACTCAGGTCCATTGCTCTCTTCAAAGTGCATGCTGCTTGTTACTCAGTTTTTATACCTGATGCTGGGCTAAGCCATGTTTACACTTTCCCACGCTAGTCTGGGCAAATAAGGAAGACAATACTCTCTGCTAATTAGCTCTGGGAAGGCCATTTACACAACCAGTTGACACACTAAACTGATACGAAAAGTTGATCCCCTGATACAGTCATTTATCTAGAACAAAGGCCATCCACTGCTCCATTTTGCATTAATAGTTTTCTTTGCAATAGTTTATTCCCTGCATTCTTCCCTGATTTTCCAAGCATACTGCCCTTGCCCATCTCTTCTGAGCCATGTTCCATTGCAGGGGTTTGTTGATTGATCACATCTTACGGTTTTCAGAAAAGAGCCAATTCTTATATACAACTTTATGAACTGCGGCCTCTTTTTCCTTTGGAGTAATTCTTTTTAGTTTCTTTTTTTTTCTTATAAGCAGAATTCAGAGCCATCCTTGAGTGTATTTCAGTTCACATCAGTACTGACTTTCTGAAACAAATTGCCCAGTCACAGCCACATGCTGTGTTTCAGTTAATATCACAGAACAGTCTTAGAGCTTGTGAAATTTGCTTCAAAATTAAACTAGAACATGCACAGGTGCATTTAATGCTTAACAGTCATTCACGGGCATACAGTCAGTAAAATCAGACAGGTACTGAAACTCTGCAAAACACGTATAATGTAGATGTCAGGCCCTCAGCATCCGGTGTTTCACTTTGCAAATTTGCTCATAATACACTCTAAAAAGGCTTCCAGTGTCTTCCTGGGAGTACAGAAATTCTTTTCCGCACCAGAGCCATCCTCAAGGCTTTACTTTTTGACAAGTCTAGCTCTCAAAGAGTGTTTTGTAGAAACAGTTGTTTCATTGGTCTTTGTTTAAAATTTATGTTCAGTAATGGCTGCATGAGATGATCTAGAGATGGTAATTTTCTAACTTTACTCAGAAAGAAGACATATCTCTTTTGATATATCACCTTTGATTGCAACATACACAGACATGGCTGAACTAGTTAGCTCAGAAACTGGCAGAAGCCCATTTGGGAATCATAAATCTTCCTCTGAGAAATCCATATTCTACTTTAAGTCCTGTGTCATTTTGACTTCCATGTTGTCCTTACCCGTGATAAACATTAATGACACTTCATGAAGCCTGCAGTATTGCTTTGCAGTTACAGTGTCACTTTCCGGTTGCAATGCCCTTTAATTTGTATTTTTGCCATACTCAGAAAAGAGAGTTTCTGGGACTGTAATAGAAGTGATAAATTTTATAAGATACTTGAATGTGAGTGGTATATTGGAATGTTGCAACAAATAATAAAGGCTCAGTAAGACATCTGATAAAAATGAGATGTTGTAACTAATGTCTTCCACGTAAACAGCAATCAGTACTGCATATTTTTGTGGGAAAGAACAGAATCTGTCATAAATACTGAATGTTGGGGAGGGGATAGTTGTTGTTTATTTCTTGGTTAATATTCAATATTAAAGTTAAGGAGTTACAGTAGCTTAAAATATTTTTGCATTATGAAATGATATTCAGAGACTGTTTTTATTTAACTAATGCAGTAAAAATGTTTGAAATGACAGCATTCTTACTCTATTCTAGTCTTTTTTCCCACATTTCTTCTATTGGTTCATTTTCTGTGTTAGGAGATTAGCATTAAACCAGGGGACTGCAAAGTATGATTAAAACCTTTGCATATAAAATTAAATTAGAAAATCAGTTTAATTAAGAAAAGAACAATTACAATCCACTGTAACATATGTACAATCAAGCAAGGTCTTCATTCAGATTTAAAGGTGAGAGTTCTAATAGGGAGCTGCCTCCATAATGATCTTGATTCATTCTCTATTTTCTTCGCATAAAATATGCTAATAGCTTGTGCAAATATATACATGTATAGATGGGTGGTTTATATCCTGAATTTTAACCTGCAGTATTTATTTTCAGTTAAGTTTTGATGAAAACATAATATTTTCGATATTTTCTGAATATTTATTGTGAGGGTTTTTTTTCATTTTTATCGTTGCTGTTGTCTTGGGGAAGGTATTGCATCCTAGAGGGAATGGTATTTTCAGTCAGTAATCTAGGTGTGTAAGGCATCTCATTTTAAAAGTATCCCAAGCAGACTGTCCTTTCGTAGGGGGACATGATGCCCTAGAAGTGTTGTTCATCTGCAGATATAATGTATGTATTCCTTTTGGACCAAACAGGTCTCATGAGCCTTTTTTTCTTGTCCTTTGGAATTATTTAATGAGGAATTATTTTATGAGACTTGAGAAAAGTGAGCTAGCTACTGTAACAGCACAAGAGTTTAGATTGCAGTATTTTCAAGAATGCCCAAAGATAAAACTCACTTCCAGGTGGATTTTTCTAATTTCAGTCCCATGACAGAAAGATTTAAATGAAACCACTTAGAAATAGTACTGGTACCTTAATGTAAAACTGTCAATAAACAGGAAGGTATTAGAGGTACCAAAACAAATATCTGCCAGGCTCTTAGAGATTTACCATCATTAAACTTACTAACGGATGGAGATATTGCTCTCTTCTGCAGGTATGCGTTTTCAGAAGTGTTATACATTATCACAACAGCTATTTTTAAGAAAAACATATATTTGGTTGCCTGCAGTTATTTGTATTTCTCAGTACCTACCATCCTCCTCTCCACAATTCTTCTGGCTTGGGAATTATAGTTTCTAAGGTTATGAGGTGCTTTTCATGCATCTCTGGATCATACAGTAACAACTGCACAGTTTCATTGTGTCTCTGATACAATTAATAAATCACTTCTGTTACAATCATATCCCAAATGTGCGTACCCAACTTTCAACACCAACTTGTAAAACAAGTGATCTAATTAACAATATCAGTATTTTTGACCCTTAAAAAATGTTTTTCTAAGGAAAGCTGAATTGGAATATTATATCAGCTTGTCATGGTAATTATAATAATTCTCAAGTGTTGTGTGTTCTGAAGTACTGTCCAGGAGTCTTACAAATTCTAAGAAACTCTTCCTCTGAGAATTACCAAAGATAATTCAGCTTATTTTATCCTCAATTTAGCTTTTGGTTGTAATCTTTTTTTTTTTTTAAGATTAAGGAAATTTAAATTACTAGTAATAATAATTCATCACATTTTTGTAAGCACATGTAAGTGCATACCATTTCTTACTATGAAGCTGGGAATTGTATTAACATCATGCAATTGCATGAAAAAAAAAGTAAACAAATAATATGATGGTGAATGCTCCTACCAATAGCAAGACTCATAGTTAATTTTGGCACATAGTTTGGTCAATTCAAGATAAAAAATAGTCCCTCCAAGGAAAGTCTCTGTGAGATTCAAGCATTTTTGTAGTAATTAGGTAGGGTAAATTGTAGCACTCATAAAAAACAGATCCAAAATTCTTTCTTTAAATTGGAGCAGGAAGTTCCTATCACTAAGCAAATATGTTTTAGAAAAAAATGTTGTTATATTCATATTGAGAAGGAATGGGGGAAAAACCAAAATACACTCTCCAGTCAAACTTTGATTATAGCCTAGTTCAGAGTTTCAGAAGTTCTTTATGGCACTGTCACTTTGAGACTGAAAAAAATCTGGGCAATTTGCTGTGTGAGACAGGGAGTAGGAAGATGGATATTTACATGACATGCACCAGACATCTGAGTAGAGCTAATGTAAATAGGAAATAACAGGATTCCCTTTGTTATGTCTAATCAGAACAGTTTAGTGTTGACATTTCTAATATTTCAGTTTATGAGTTAAAAAAAAAACACAACAAGAACCCAAATAAAGACCCCAAACATCATGGTTTCTTTTCTGAGAGTTTCAATTTGAAAGTCAACATTTTTTGGCCACAGATTTTTTAACTACTTGTAATTTCAACTTTAGATTCCCATTCAGAATTGCATTACAAGAAGCTTAATTTTGCATAGTACTGAACACTTTTTTAAAACCAAAAATATTTTAATGATGTCAAATTGGTGTTCTAAATACCAGTTGAGATTCTTAGAAAGTTTTAGACAAATGGTGATATGATTTCATTGTTAGATGGCTTATTTATTATTGATTTCTAGGATCATATTGCTTGAAGAAATATGTTTCATGGAAAATCTCTTGCAAAGGTTTTAGCATTATTAATTTAAGATATGCAGGATCCTTTCATCCCAATAATTAAGGAACATTATATGAAATAAGAATTTGCAAAATAATTTATTATCAGATCTGGCAGAGCTGTAGTGATACCACTGCTTCTCATTTGTTCATATTTATTTAATTTTGGACAAATAGCATTGTCCAGTCACTTTGAAATATTCTGTGTCAAACCAAATGGTAAGACTTCAGACTAAAATTTACCTGTAGGCACAAGTTGTGAATTAAATGTACTTGACACAAGATTTAAATACTTACAGAAGAATGAAGTATATGACTTTCCATTGGAGACAGTTAGACCCTAAGTGACAGGTAACTACCAATAAAGTAGTGTGAATTTTGCTATCTTAAATGATATTTATTGACAGAACAAATGTCAGTGTTTATATCCATGCAAATTATAGCCCAGATGTAATTCAGATTGCAGAGAGGCACTACAAAGCCAAAAGATTCAGTGACAACATCCTGTTGTCCAACCAAAGATTGCCACTGGAGCAACAGAAGGATGGAGCACTCCTTCTAAGCCGTGTTAGGCTCTCAGGATGCGCATGCATTTGTGTTTCAGCTGGGTTTGGGAGAGCTCTAGTGAAATGAATAGTACATTTCTTTCCATTTGTTTTGTTGTTCTGTGGTTTGCTTTGTGGCATAGTCCCACAGTAAATGAACAGATTCCTTCAGTGTGAAGCTAAACTGGAAAATGAACTCCAGGACTGCGAAATGCACTCCTGCCCTCAGGAGGGCATTTAGTCCATGTGACCAGGCTAGGGGTAGTCCAAAGCATTAAAAAAATCATGTACTTTGCATCAGCAGTTTCTCTCTGCAGAGTTATTGATCCATGACATTCTCTAATGCATACATAGTTTAAGATTGCTAACAGGTTAATCAGCAGTTGGAACAGACAGGTCTGCTTCTCCTCTTGCGCTCATCTGAATGGCTACGTTTTACATGCCTTTACAATAGGTGTAAGTGAAAACTCAGCCACTTGGTTTTTAGTTTATTACTCTTTTCCATCTATAAGCAGTGAATCTTACATGATGCTGAATTCATGCTTGGGTTTGGGAATTTTGGGGGACTTCTGTTTGTGTTAGACTGTTCCATATATAACAGTATTGAAATCCATGTGAATGTAAATTTACTTGTATTTATGTAAATTATCATACAAAAAGCCATACTTACTTGTACCTCAACTCAGTGTGAGTAGAGTGATCCTTGCTTACTGCATAATTCCATTTCTTTTCTTATGCTGCTATCTGCTAGCAAGGTGGCCTGCAGAAACTGCATGGCAAACCTCTTTCTCTGCCTTACATGTCAGCGACCATCTGTAACTTACACAAATAACAATAGTTTCTTTGTTTATGCTCCTTGTAATCAGTATGCATCAAGGTCTGCAGCTGAAGTGCCTGTCAGGCAAAGCTGCCAGGACATCTTTGCTGAAAGGATAGAGGTACCTGAATGGATTTTTGATTCATAAGGGGTCTGATGGACCCTCAGATGCTTCTCAGTAGCCAAAGAACTGTAGTAGTTCTACTCTTAGTCCTTTTACTTCAGTCCCTGGGCTCAAAGGATTGCTAACTTTCTGGCTCACTTCATCATCTGCAAGTTTCTGTCCATGCACCAGGGAACTTACATACCTTTTAGCTGTTCTACCTTCAAACATAGCTTAAAACATTAGGAGAATTCTGGTCTTAATTGTATTTTCAGAAAAATATATTCGAAAAAGCAAATTTGCTAACTTCTGGGGACTATATTGAGCCACTAGCTCATATGGTTCAAAAGGTGGTACAGCCCTCTCCCCCTAGTAGTTTATGAACCAAAGTGATTTCTGCCCTTGTGCCATAAATTGAGCTATGTCTGCTGTGGGTAGAATGTTGCTGTTAGAAGGTATAAAGTTACCATTTCATCACAGTCTTTCACTACTCGGATTTCACTTATCTTTAAATAGAAGATCCAAACCTGAGATATAAAACCATTATCCATCATAAAATATTGCTAACACTGAAGAGCATCCTCCTGCATTTCACTGACTTTTTTTTCAAGGTGAAGAAAAGGAACTGTTCAAGAGTTAGTTAATTCATATTAAAATACTTTTCAAGGTACATAGAAATTACACCTGAGCTGAAACCATGAATTAAGGAGATAAGTAAAACTACTGAAGAGGGGCTGCTGTTTTTCCTCTGGATATTACTATAGGCTTTCTTAAAATATTACATAAATTCTAATGCGTTTGCCTTTCAGGTCTCTGACAATTTGTCAGTGAAGTGTGTTCCCAGAGAAAATGGAAAATAGGAATAAATGAAAAAGAAAGGTACTGAGATTTACCCCACCCCCCCTCCCCCCCCCAAAAAAAAAAAAAAAAAAAAAAAAGAGAATTTGAAGAAGAGTCTCTAGAATATATGGTCCGCAGTCACAGCCAGAATTGCAATAAAGAAGAAAGTGGAAGAGACTTTGGAAAGGACAGATATTTATGAGCAAATCCCATAAGTCTTTCACACCAATAATCTGAAAGCCACTCCAATAAAATGTGATACTTCTATAAGCCATGAGGCAGTCAGGAAAAATAAAAACTGGACAGAAACATAACCTGCAGTAAAAATCAAAATAAGCAAATAGCACAGGTAAAGAAAAGGAAAATGTCTGTGTTAAACTCTTATATCTCTATAATGGAATGTTTGCATTTCAAGCTACTGTTAAAAAACATATAAAGCAAAATATATATGAAAATTTACAAACTCTATTACTGGAAATGTAGCAATGGTAAAAACGTTGTCACATCAAATTTCCTGGAAGAAACATGGTATTACATGGACGAATTAAGAAACTGAAGTTAGTTCAGAAAAGCCTTAACACCTGTCATCTAAAAATAGTTGTACATAGGTAGAATGTTAGAGTACAATGAATACACGTGAAAATAGACTAAATATGAAAATAAAAAAGTGTCAGTACAAAGGCAAACATTGGTGTACATTTCACATAAAATATGACAAAAATGAAGTAAACCCAGCAGTTTAAATCTTCAGCTTCAGTGGAACAAAAATATGTGAGTTGAATTTGGTGAATTTTTCTTTTTGAAACAGTTCCTACAAAAAAATCTTGGAATGTTTGGAAGTTCTCAAACATTTTCAGGATAATGACTGGCTTTTCATTTTTAAATGTAGATAATAACAAAAAAAAGCAAACATGAAAATACACCATTTTGAAACAGTCTTTAAAATGGACTCAGCAAAATGTTTTCTGGTTTTGAATCTATAGAAATTACTAAAATTCTCCTAACATTTTCATGTTCCAAATTTTATTTCCTATCACATTTTCAAGTGGCAATCCTAGGTAACAAACAGAATCTCTGATAATATTAGTCATTCTTGTTGCTTCTATCAAAGGGAACTTAGTAACCCAATGGTTCCTATTTTGATTAGAATTTCACCGATGCTGATAAGCATTAAAAGGCAAGTTAGTAATTAAGAATTTAAAATATTAGTGTGTGATTTTGACCCCATGTGCTTATAGGAACAGGGATTACGGATATTGAATCTGGTGAAATGCCAACAAATTGCTATTGCTCTGTAATAGAGTATCTTACTTTGCTCAGAGAGACTATATAGCAAAATATAAATAATCTATGCTTAGAGGAAACTTTATCTTCTTCAAAGCTTTCGGGAGGTGGGTGGTGAGGCAGATTAGGAGAGACCATTTCAAGACCTAGTTTTCCTTTAAATGGAACTTTTATCAAATGTGGAGAACACACATGAACGAAATGAGCAGTGAAATTTCCATGTGCAGTATCACTTCAATGAACGATGACATATCTCACTGTCTCAATATTAAAATAAAAAAAGTTTCATTCAAGCCCTCTTCCTGTGAGAGTTCTTTTTCCCCTTCCATCAGTGTCTAAGAGAAGCAGATAACTGCCATAGACGCTACATACAGTCACAGGCTAGAACAGAAGCTACACAAATTTAATCTGCATTATTTGACTGAGAACAGTCTCCTGGCTATGTTTCACTAGGCACTGTGAATTTCATTCACTGCTACCTTTGATAAGTGAAGAAGCAGGTAAATAAAGAACCAACCAAAAGCATAAAAATAATCAAGACACAGGAATTGTCTTGGTTTATGAATAATTGTGGTTTGTAGACCAAAAAGATGAGTTTCTGACCTATCAGACATTCCAAATGAATTAAGTATCTCTTAGGTACTGCTGTATGAATTGAAACTGCTAAGATGTGCCCGTCTTGAATTGAAATGCCAGGGGTAAGGGAGAGAGCACTTTGCAGACGCTAGTGTGTCTTAATTGCTTTTTACAGGCTTTTAATTGATTAGTTACCTTTCAGAGGTTCAAAACACAGTAATGATATTAAAATACTTCTGTAAGCAATCACCAGCCTCCCAGTTGGTTAAATAAACAAAAGACGTATTCCCATATTTCTCAACCACACTCAGCAAGAACTCAGGACAAAAATAGTTTCACACTTCTGTCCAACAGCCATAAGCTCATTGAAATTTGCAGTGAGTAAGAAATGACTGATGAAAATACATTTGCTTTAGGTAAGAAGATACTTGCAGAGAGATAATGATATTTACAAAAGCAATTAGGGAGGTTTGCAAAGAACTTTGGTATGGTACAACTAATGGGCTGTACTCTATGAGTACCTGGGTTAATCTAACTAGGACAGAGATCTAGAACCACAGTAGAATGGAAATGGAAAATATCTCAATGATGACATTTTATTTTCTTTTTCACAGTTATTTACATTGAATAACTGATTCCTTGAAAAAAAAATCCAGCCATTCACCAAAGAGAGCCTTGGAACTGATCTCACAGTGCGCAATTATGGTCTCCATATGTCTCATTCAGCATTCGGAATAAACAGAAGGATCTAGATTTCTATAAGGATTCCACATTTTAAGCTAATTTTAGGATAATACGTCAAGACCTGAAATTTTTGGAACATTATGTAAACAAAGATCATTTGAGGCAGAATGAATTTAGGACCTTTATTCCATTACTGAAATCACAGTAGCATTTCTTTGTCATTTTGGTGTGTTTGTTAGACATTTGCATTACCCTGGCATGTATGAAGTAGTTAAAGCAACTGGTAAAAATTCCATCCTAATATTAAAGTACAGATGGAAATGAAAGGAGAGGAAAGGGTGTGAAAGAGAGACATTTAACTAATTACCTAAAATGAGCAAGTTACTTAATATTTTGCCTTAAAAATTTGAAGCTTTCACTTTTGATAACACCATATTTCTGCATGGCAAAAACATATAAACCACCTCACAAAACTGTGCCAATTTTCTTCATAAAAGCTTTCTTCTTTTAATACAAATAAATGAATTTAATCATATTTTGAAGACTACACGTCTTCCTTCAAGCTGCAAAGGTTTTGTATTTTGTACCCTCTGATTCTTCCTTACACCAGTGACATATATGTGCTCTGAATCTCTGAGTACAGAGCTACAGACTTACAAGTCCATTATTTTGAATCAAGTAATTTGGGGACCAATTTAAATTCTTAATTAATTGTGTACAACTTTTTTCTTTTGGACATTAAAGTGTAGTAAGGGTAACATGACTATGGCTAATAGATGGAAATTTGAGTTCTGGAAACCTCAGCTGACACGAGGAATGGGACTTCGCTCAGTTCAAAAGCAGCAAAGCTCAGTGGCTGCTCCAAGGCTGGTCCCAGATTACTTTAGGCAGTGAGTGAAGTAGGAACCGATAGGGCTTAAGATAGCATTGAATTAGTCCCACCAGGCTCTATTATTCAAGTGTCAAAGGCCCATTAGTCTTTATGCTCCTGTTTTTCTAAAACCAAAAATAGTGAGCAATCAAGAGAAAAGTCACTGAAACAAATATTAGCTATGCTCCTGGTGCTTGACAAAGAACTATTTGTATGTATTTGGATCAGCAATTTCAAAGACAAGAGTGCTCAAATGACTTTTTAAAACCAATTCAGTGTCAAAGCATCTGACTGGGACATATAGATGAGTGTAGGATTTCCACTTACTGTTTTGTTAAGAAAGAGAAAGTGAGAGGGGAAGGAAAATGGAAACTAACTGACACAGAAAAATGAGGATGAAAGCGGGGTTTTGGGGAGTTTTTTGTTTGGTTTGTTTTGGTTTTTTTTTTCATTGGGAAGCAGTTCTATTTATTTCCTGCTTCTATGCAGTCACATATGTTTGTGAATAAAAATACTATTATAGGTATTAGCATGTTATTGTTTTACAGATATGTTTTAAATTTCCACTCATATTGCTTCAAGTTACATCTGTCCATAGCTATGATGTGCATAAGTCACAGAGACATGGCACATATCTGGACTCCTGCTTCCTGGTTCTTATAAAATGAAAGAACTCCAAATCAGTCAGAAAAAAAAAACAAACAAAAAACAAAACAAAACAAAACAAACAAACAAAAAAAAAAAAAACAAACCATACAAATAAAAGAGCTGGCAACAAGGCCATAGGACTTCACATTTTGGTAAGTTCTTGGGTAACACAAGTATCTGCATTGAATTTAATGGAATTTGATGCTTTCAGATTCCATTATCAAAGTTTATTTGAACCTGCCAACTAAAAGTATTTGCTTTAAGTCTTCCCTTTCTTAAGTGCTTTGAATTTTCTATTTTATGCTGAGAAGAGCAACATCAAACTCTTTTAGAAGCTGCTGTATGCATTTCCTAATCTGTGGTTGGTATCCTTGGCTCCATGAGTTGTCATGCAGATATGAGGCAGTGTCCTAAACCTGGACTCTCTAGGAATAATTCTTGGTATGGGTCTTCCACAATTAGAAGTGCAAAATACTTCATTTTCCTTGGAGGTAACCAGTCCTTGATGGCTTAAGGAAGAGGAAATGGATGAATGAGGAGAAACAAGGGTCACACCCTGGCAGTATCCACAGACTGTGCTGCCATATGGAACTCTGGACAAGTTTCCTGCTGGATCCAAAGCTCCTTTGGTTTTACACACCCACAGTAGAGTCTTGATGCCAAAGAATAGATAAATGAGACAGCAGATTTTTTTTTTGTGTAAAAAAAAAAAAAAAGGTTGGTTAACTTTGTAAACAAACTGTTCCACCTCTATGTCTGTCTGTCTATCTATCTATATATCTATCCATCTATATCTCTGTGGGAATTATCCTCATACTGGAGAATCTGTCATTTTATGCTTGTGTCTTGCCAGACGGGCATAAGACTGAAAACTATAAAAAAAATGATTTGATATTGGATAAAACAAAAATACTGAAGGCGTTTTTTGGATTGGCTCTTTCTATGTGTGTTGTAAATAGATCATTTATTTTGTCTATTTTTTCTTAAAGTCTAATCATGTTAAGTCTTCAATTAGACTGGTTTTATTTTATTTTGATATGACTAGATTTAAAATCTGCTGGAAAGAATCACATGGCATAATTCCTGTGCTTTTCTCATAATTTAATCTTGAATTATAAATAAATCATATACCTCAAGCACCAAACTACATATTATAACTGTGGTATTGGCTTTGATGGGGATTCCAATAAGAGAAGAAATATAAATTATTTCCATTTACATCTTTAGTTTCAATTTTTTTGTATCTTTATTCTAATTAACTGCAAACTCATTTCTATCTGTCTGTCCACCTGGATCTATATCAAGGTTCGTTTTTCTAGTCTTTGAATTACTGATTACTTGTTACTATAAATTACCTTTAAAAAGGACTCTAATTTTGTCTTCTAATGACCTGTTCTTAAAAAACCAGTCACTACACAGCTCTTCACTACTCAGCAGTGTGTGTCTCTTGACAAGAATGGTAAATGCAACTCTGATGTTAGCTAGTGGTAGTCCAGATTTACTTTATAGTAGGAAAAATTAGTCTAAATTATCTTAATAGACTATACAGGCTCTTCTGAACACTGGAGAATAAGCTTTAATTTAAAGTGCAAACTCCCCTCTCCCTTGTTTCAGCAATTCCAGTATACCTGTAAGATGAGGTAAATTTCATCACAACAAAGGCTGTTTGTTTGGTTGTTAGGGGAGGGGAGGTTCCTGCCTCCAAAGACTTCATGAGATACTTTATGTTTCTTCTTTTACCATTTATTTTTTTTTTTGGCTGTGGAAGACTCTTCACAAATTACTTACTTGTAAAAATTGGTGCTGTCATTTTCGACCTGATTTGTTTCCTGCGCATAATCAGTCTTATCTGTTTGCATTTTGCATTACATTTTTCTTGTTATAATAAATGAGAAAAAAAATTGTGAATGCTGGAACAGAAAATGGAAGACAGTTACCCTCAGGAGTATTGGCATCAACATTTCAATGGCAAGTGAAAATTCTGCTCTCTTTTAGCACTGATGGAATTTCACAAATCCAGTGCACATAGCACATTTCAGATTTCAGTGTCTTTCTTCCCTGTGTTGCTTTTTTTTCACCCTTTTCTTATGTTTGTTTTGTTTGGATTTCTTATGTTATTTCTGTTTAGAAGTTAATATGTTAAGTCAAGAATCATTAAACTCCAATATGCCATTGTTTAAAAGCTATATTTTAATGGTTTAAACTCACGTCAGAAAATCTCTGTACTTGCTGTGTAAAATTGTGAAGTAGGTGATTTTATCCTATTTGAATTTAAAGATTGATTCCATTGAACTACATATGTTTGAGGAGTTAAAAAATCAAATCTGTGAATTTTAGATGTAATTTAGAGATTGCCTAGTTAAGATCTTTGGTGTCAAATAATTTATATTTTGAACAAACCTTGGGTATTTTGTACTTTTTCAAAGGAAATTCTGTAGTGACAAGTTAACATCCTTATTAATACATTCCCCAACTTTCCCATGCCATTTTGATCTAGGTTTTTCAAAAGCAGTCAGAAATGACTTGCTTTTGTTCTTGATTAAAATGCGTATTTGCAGGTTTGTTCCTGAACTTACTGAATTCCTGAAGTGTGGTATGAAATTGTTGTCATCCCATTTTCATGCCAGCCTGCCCATATTTTTTAGAGCATAGCGGGAAAGACTAGGATTTTTATCATTGACCTCATTAGGACCAAAATGTTATCATTCAACTTCTGGATTTTTCATAACACTGAAATGCCTCTGGACTAAGAACATTCTTTTCTCCTTTTCTAGTAAGCTGCACGTCTGTATTAATGAGGTTGAGTCACGGGCATGACTACATTACTATAAAGTTAATGTTATCAACTGGACAAGCAAAATAGGTTTACTGGTTCTCTAATATTTTTTTAAGTAATGAAAGTATGAGATTAAAAATAGAGAAATTAGCTATAACAGCAGGAATCTAAAACTGTTGTTTTTCTTGGGTACTGTCCTGGGTTCAGCAGTAGCAGTCATTTTTCCCCTTCTTGGTAGCTGGTGCAGTGCAATGTTTTGACTTTCAGCTCGGGAACAGAGCTGATAACAAGCGATGTTTTGGTTTGGCCAAGGACTTTGTGAGCCTCATGCTCTGCCAGGGAGGAGGGGAGGCCAGGAGGAAGCAGAGACAGGACACCTGACCCAAACTGACCAAAGAGGTATTCCATACCACAGCACGTCATGCCCAGGATGTAACTGGGAGTTAGCCGAAAGGGCCGGGAGACTGCAGGGTTGGAGGAGGTATCGGTCAGAGCTTGGTCGGGCTGGGGGGGGCGAGTTATCGGTCGGCTGGTGGTGAGATGATGTATTCTCTTCCCTTGTTATTTCCTTTATCATTATTATCATTGGTGGTAGCAGTAGTGATTTGTGTTATACCTTAGTTACTAAACTGTTCTTATCTCAACCCGTGGGAGTTGCATTCTTTTTTTCGATTCTCCTCTCCCGTCCCTCCGAGAGCAGGGGGAGGGCAAGAAAGGGGGGGGGAAGTGAGTGAACGAGTTACCTGACTGGGTTTAAACCACGACAGTTCATTTTGGCGCCCAACGTGGGGCACAAAGGGTTGAGATAACAACAGATTTGACTGGATTAATAGTCACTCGTCACAATGCTGATTTATTGGCTCTCAGAGTTGTTTCGCTTGATCTCACAGCTTCAGAATGTTGTAACTTACGTAGAGCCGGTATTTGCTGTGATAGTGTTTATCAAGTGTGGGGCCTGGGCTAAGGTTCTTGTCTCACTGTGCTTTATGGCAATGGCTTGTAATACGGGCGGGCTCCAGCAGCAGGGCGGGACGGACGTGGCCGTGGACTTGTACCTGGCCGTCCGGCTGCTCTTCACCGTCCTGGCCCTCGCCCTACTCTCCATCTTCGTGAGGCTGCGGGGAGCCGAGGGGGAGCGGCCCCGGGAGCCGGCGGCTGCTGAACCGGCCCGGGAGAGCGGCCCCGGGGACCAAGCGGCGGCGGGAGCGGGGCCGGAGGCCGCGAGGGGACGGCTGCCGGTGGAGGAGGTCGGGGCGGTCGAGGAGCAGAAGGAGGCGGCTGCCGAGCAGCGGGAGAAGGCGGCGGAGGAGCCCAGCCCCGCGACGGCCGAGAGCGTTTCCCGGAAGCCGCCCGCCGAGCCCCAGGAGGATGCAGGAGACCAGGCAGCATTTCCCAGCAAGGCAGAGGAGGAAGAGCTGGACTCAGGAAAAGAGAAGCTGGCGGTGGGAGAGCCGGCAAGCACAGCGGCTACACCAGCCCCAGTGACAAGTACAGCAGCTACACCAGCCCCAGTGACAAGTACAGCAGCATCGTTTGAGAGTTCTGAAGGTTTTGAATGGCCTTTGGGTATCCTTGGGACCTGCCTGCTGATTGTGATGGGGATCAGCATGTTGGCACACACACAGGCTGTGTTCTACCCACAACCATTTTGTCTGATCTCAAAAGTTAAGCAGAGTCAGGTTTGGGTCTTGTCTGGGGTTAGACGACGATGTAGGGGGACCAAGAGGTTTTCCCCAAGGCTGGACAGTCATGAGTGGCAGGGTGTGTGTGACAGTATGGGCAAGTATCTAGTCCACTGGGCCCCTCCAGTGCTTTGGAAGCATCGGAGATGGAAGATAGCTGTATGGAGTCCCCAGCAACAAGCTGCAGAAACTGCTTAAGGGGACAGTGAATTATTTTAAGCCTGGTGGGCCCATGGCACTTCAGGCTATCAGAGCAGAGATGCAACACAGAGATGGACTCATGATCAAGGGGTGGACTTAGCAATGGACACTATTGCCCAGGTTATTCACGAGTGTGAACACTGCACACAGTCTCTCCTGCTCTGGAAGACTATTACAAGAGATGGAGCCTGACATCATGGACCAGATGGACTCAGCAGCTTTATAGGGACTGGTCTATGCACTAAGATAAGAGTATATTGAAAATATGGGATCTGAGCATGACGTGAATGGTATGGAATAAGGGGTGGATAATGTCCTGGGTTCAGCAGTAGCAGTCATTTTTCCCCTTCTTGGTAGCTGGTGCAGTGCAATGTTTTGACTTTCAGCTCGGGAACAGAGCTGATAACAAGCGATGTTTTGGTTTGGCCAAGGACTTTGTGAGCCTCATGCTCTGCCAGGGAGGAGGGGAGGCCAGGAGGAAGCAGAGACAGGACACCTGACCTAAACTGACCAAAGAGGTATTCCATACCACAGCACGTCATGCCCAGGATGTAACTGGGAGTTAGCCGAAAGGGCCGGGAGACTGCAGGGTTGGAGGAGGTATCGGTCAGAGCTTGGTCGGGCTGGGGGGGGCGAGTTATCGGTCAGCTGGTGGTGAGATGATGTATTCTCTTCCCTTGTTATTTCCTTTATCATTATTATCATTGGTGGTAGCAGTAGTGATTTGTGTTATACCTTAGTTACTAAACTGTTCTTATCTCAACCCGTGGGAGTTGCATTCTTTTTTTCGATTCTCCTCTCCCCTCCCTCCGAGAGCAGGGGGAGGGCAAGAAAGGGGGGGGGAAGTGAGTGAACGAGTTACCTGACTGGGTTTAAACCACGACAGGTACTTTATGTTGGTACAGTTTGGGCAATCTTGACTATCATTTTCTTATGCTTTTCCCAAAATCTTTTCACTATGATTGGGTATATCTTTTTTAGACCTGGTTCCTGCAGCTGAGATATAAACACAATTCTGTTTACATTCTTCATGTATATTAAGACTGTGTAATTAAATATAATTGTCTAATACTTTTTGCAAGTGCTAGCTTCATTTAATAGGTTTATTTAAAAGACCATTATAATAATGAGGAAAATTGGAAAAGCAAATACAATGAGCCTGCTATCCAAAGCATGTAAGAAAATGGAGAGCAGACAGAGATAACAGGAAAACAGTGGGAGAAATGTTTTTTCTTCAAAAATTTTCAGTACCCTCTCTACAAAGTAAGATTTGAACAAGCTTCACTTAAACTGATCTATTCATGTTGCTGTTATTAGGGAGCTTTCTGCCAATACAGTTGAAAACATTTATTAGCAATGACATTTGAAGAGATGGCAGATTAAGCCATAACCATTCAAATTCAACAGAAGACTTCTCTCTTATTTCAGCAGGTGAAAGATGGGGACTAGAGGCAAAAGCAAAAATCATAAGATACCAGCATATACAATATTCTTATTGTATTAGTGACCATTAAATACATTCCTAAGTGTAACTTCTAATTGCTAATGCTAAAAGCAAGGCCATATTTTTCTTCTGTTTGCAAATACACTCAAATCAACTATGTTTAGTGTTCTTCTGTGCATTTGTTATCAGCAAAAGAAATATTTGCAGTTGTCAAGGTACAACTAAGTCTTCAGAATGAAATTAAGGAAAAATAACTAGTAACCACTGTTGTGCTTCTTCAAGGAGTGTATTCCACAGAAAATAAAAGTGTATAGTAAGGCTGCTGAATGATGGTCCACCCTCAATGGGCTATATTTTACATACACCTTCCCTTTCTTTAGCTGCTGTGACTTAGGTACCACAGAAGAATGAATATCAGGTTGATGAGGTGTCCAAAATATGTCTATTTATTTTATACAATGGTCTTATTTAACTGACTTCTAAATTCTGAAATGTAATGGCTGATAGTTATTAATTATGAAGAGAAAGCTGTGTTCCTTTTCAACTAGGATGTGTTCTTTGATGTATGGTTCACTGGAAGCATTATGAAATGCTAAGATGTGTATGATGTTCTTGTCAAGGTGTAGCTCTTGCCTAAAAGAGGAATTTAGAGTAGAATCAACAGCACTTTTTGAATAAATTTTGATCTGTCATACACTGGTGGAAAAATGTTTCTGATTTTTATTTCACTGACAATACATTGCTCATACAAATATCACTGTATCTTTCAGTGTGGCTTTTCACTCCTGTCTTATCTGAATGTGTGTAATATCATCTCCAGCGATTCTAGCATACAGGTATAATTTTCCCTTCAATTTTTCTTTCCATATAAAGGGCAAGTGAGGTTTAATTTCATGTGTGAGAACATTTGATATAGATGAACAGCAATGAATAGGCGACCGTGAAGGAATTACCTTTGAAATTATAGTAACAGACTGGAAAAATGTCACCTACATGTTCCACATTATTTATGTCTCATCAGAGATTTTGTACCAGAAAGTTTCCTCTCATAAGGCAAACAAAATTTGTGGTAGAGGAAGATGAGTCTGCTCTACCTTGAAATCTCATGGAATACAGTAGTACAGAAAGAATTACAGTGGTTATTTTTGTTTTGTTTTATCAAAAGCTTAGTAAATATAGCAGAGACTACTGCCTATTATAAGGCATCTTATTTTTATATTTTAACATTTGGTATGTGAGGTGCAAAAAAAAATATATGAAGAAGATCTGTAGGTGTGTTAGTGAAACAAGATATATTCTACTGCATCTAGACCTAACAGTATTGTTGGACCAAATTAATGTATGACAGTAAGTGCTTCAGTTAAGCTGGTGCCTTTAAGAAAATGCAGTTGGTTTTTGTATACCAGGCTTCTAGGTTTATTTCTGTATAATGTCTATCTTTGAATGATGTTGGGTATTGTCACAAAACCTCATGCAATTTAGAAAAATATCAGCATGGCATATCCATCACAGCACCTCCATGGCAGCCTTAGAGGGAGGAATTCTTAATATAACTGCTAACACAGTTTATATGGAGCTCATGATAAACTAGTGCCATACCTGCTGAGCAATCCAGGGACAGAAGTGTGCCTGACTGAGGATTATATTACCATTTGGGAAAAACATCTGAGAATCCTACAATATTCCTATACTTTCAACACTGTATTCTGTTGCTACTTTTGTACAATTTTTTATGTGGTAGATTAGTATATTTTGCAGTACTATCAACACGCTAATATCTTCTAACACTGTGTTTTGTCTTTCAGACTCAACTTTCATGAAATACATATATTAATATCTTAATATATTAAGATATTAATACACTGTATACCAATATATATTATATATATTATATACATTAAATATTCTGATATATAGTCTATATTATACAGTATACACTATATAGAATCATAGAATCAACTAGGTTGGACTATTATTCATCATATATTATATAATAAACATTATATTGTATATTAACTTTATAATATATATTATAGTGTATCTAATATATAATATATGTCATATATTACATATTACATATTATAGTGTATTAAGTTTTGTATATGTTGTTGCATATAAGCTCTACATGAGCTAGCAATGGGCACTTGCAGCCCAGAAAACCAACATCTACTGGGCTGCGTCTAAAGGACTGTGACCAGCTGGTGATTCTCCCCCCTCTACCCTGATCTTGTGAGAACCCACCTGGACTGCTGCATTCAGGTCTGGGGCCCCCAGCACAAGAGGGAGGTGGAGCTGTTGGAGTGAGTCTAGAGGAGAGCCACAAAGATGATCTGAGGGCTGGAGCACTTCTCCTATGAAGGCAGACTGAGACAGCTGGGCTTGTTCAGCCTGGAGAAATGAAGGCTCCAGGAAGATGTTAGAGCCGCCTTCCAATACCTAAAGAGGGCCTACAAGAAATATGGAGATGGACTTCTTACAAGACCATGTAGTGACAGGGCAAGGGGGAATGGCTTTAAGCTAGCAAAGGAGAGATTTAGATTAGACATTAGGAAAAAATTCTTCATTGTGAGGGTGGCGAGACACTGGAACAGGTTGCACAGAGTTCTGGCTGCCCCATCTTTGGAAGTGTTCAAGGCCGGATTGGAACTAGATGATCTTTCAGGTCCCTTTCAACACAAACCATTCTATGATTCTATATATACTTTGTTACTTAAAAAGCAATCACTAATATCTAAGGCATGTATCAACAGTGGTTTTTTCTTTTAATTTTTTTCTTTCTCCACCTGTGAATGGTTATGAACCAACCATTTCTGATCACTGGGATGTCAGCTTTGGCAACAACACAATACCAACCTAATGTTTACAGACACAGCTCTGAAGATGATAGCTTGAGACCCAAGAAGCAGTTGTAATTTAGCCTTTTTTATGAGAACAGTTAATCAGTGCATGTAAAGATCCATTCTGACATAGTTTTTTTGGCAAAAGACTTAGTTCAGGCACTGCTGGACAGAACTGTGGGTCTCAATGTAGATAGTCTCTAAGGAATTTTTTTTTTTGCAAACTGGACTACTCTCATTCACTCTCAACTATGAAGAATGAAAGTATGTTTTATTGGACTGCTTCTTTGCCACAGCTGCTGTAGACAGCTGCATTCTGTGATCACAGCTTCCCTTGGGCAATTTGCTTAACTTGCTGCAAGTTTCTGATCATGACATTAGAAAATTCAAGGTTTGTTTTTTGGCTAAGTATAAAAGTGTAGATGTTAAAAATCTGGGGGGTTTCCTGTCATATAAATGCTCCTTTTATGTCAAATAATACCTCAGAATGACTATATTGATCCTTCAAGAGCCAATGCACTACCAAATAGTCTCAAGAATGCAGGACACTAAATCGTGTATTACAGGAGCAACATTAGTCAGTACAAATATCATCTCTAGGTGGCCTTGTCAGGCTCTTTTTTTTTTCCCCTTTGGAAATGATTCAATTTTGTCTGTACTTTCTACTTTTACCTGAAATTTTCCTCTGTCTTATAACTTTACACTTTTCCAATAAAGTGAAAAGTGCCCATATCATCAAGGGAGTTCAACAGGACAAGAAAAAAGACAAAGAGCCCTTTTACAATCTATGGCCGATTGCTGCATATTTCACAAAGAGAACCTGATAGGCGAATGCCTATCAATTGCTTACAGTGGCAGCAAAAACCCAGTTCCCCTTTAAAACATAACACACAGGCAACATGTTAAGAATTCAGTATATACACCAGTGGGGAAAACAGTATGTGGAGTTTTATTTTAGCCTTTGATTTAATGTGAGCTTTGGACTTACACCAATGAGCCATGTGTCTTACTATATTTCTATTTATTTCATCTTTGAGACATCAAATATCTTCACAAACAGTTATTGTCCTGGGTTCCGCAGTAGCAGTCATGTTTTTCCTTTGTGTTAGCTGGTGCAGTGCTGTGTTTTGACTTCCAGTTTGAGAACAGTGTTGGTGAAGCCGATGTTCTCGGTTGTTGCTAAGTGATGTTTACCCTGACCAAGGACTCTGTGAGGCTCATGCTCTGCCAGGGAGGAGGGGAGGCTGTGAGGAAGCAGAGACGGGGCGCCTGACCCGGGCTAGCCGGGGAGGTATTCCATACCACAGCACGTCATGCCCGGGGTGAGGGGTAACTGGGAGTGACCCGGAAGGACAGGGGTTTCCGGGTGGAGCTCGTTTCTCTTGGCCGGTGGTATCGTATTCTCTTCCCTTGTTATTTTCCCTTATCATTGTTGTAGCTGATAGTAGCGGTGGTGATTTGTTGCTGGACTGTTTTTGTCTCAACCCGTAGGAGTTGCACTCTCTCGATCCTCCTCCCCGTTCCTCCGGGAGCGGGGAAGGGGAGAGCCCCGGTGCGGGGAGGCAGGGGGGGGAGACGGACACGGACCTCGATTGTTGTCAGCTCGGCACCACTCACTGGGAGTGAGTGAACAAGCTACCTGACTGGGTTTAAACCACGACAGTTCTTTTTGGCGCCCAACGTGGGGCACGAAGGGTTGAGATAAGAACAGATCTGACTGGATTGATAGTCACTCGTCACAATGCTGATTTATTGGCTCTCAAGGTTGTTCCTCTTGATCTCACAGTTTCAGTATATGATATCTTACGTCCATCCGGTACTTGCTGTATTAGTGTTTTTCAAGTATGGGGCTTGGGCTAAGGTTTTTATCCCATTGTACTTTATGGTAATGACTTGTAATACAATAGAATCATTGATCATGAAATTGATCTGGCTTATGTTCCCAGTGTGGTCACCACCTTTATACTTTGGGAGGTATATGATGGAGGTGCTTAGCAATTACACATCTTTTTTCTCCTTCTCAGGTGCTCAACCTGGGAAGGAGACATCCTTTTACCCTCCTAGTCGTCCCCCCAGACCATTTACATTTGAGAGTTTTGAATTTTTTGAATGGCCTTTTAATGCTGTTGAGACTTGTTTGCTGATGGTGATGGGAATCACCATGCTAACACGCATACAGAGTGTGTTTTACCCACTACTGATTTCAAGAGTTAAGCAGATTCAGGTTTGGGTCTTGTCTGGGGTCAAACGACGATGTAGGAGGACCGAGAGATTTTCCCTGAGGCTGGACAGCCATGAGTGGCAGGGTGTGTGGGATAGTATGGGCAAGTATCTAGGTCAGTGGGCCCCTCCAGTACTTTGGAATTTCACTACTGAACAACTGCAAAATCCAGAAGAATTAGTAAAACACTTAAATGAGGTGTGTGGTCATTCTGGCCATACCAGAGATGGACAAATCATGGCAACGTGCTGGGGCTTGGCCTATGCTTACAGGGCCTTGTTCAACACTATCCAGCACCTTCAAAAGGAAAAGAATGTCGGCGGATCTGAGGGCAAAGCAACAGTCGCTACTCAAACTTTGGCTGCAATGAACAGCACAGCTGTCCCAGTGGCAAGTACAGCAGCTGCTCAAACTTCAACTGCAACAGACAGCGCGGTTACCCCAGCTCCAAGCACAGTAGCTACACCACCCCCAGTAACAAGTACAGTTGCTACTCAAACCACAGTGATAATCACTGCAGCCAAACCAGAGGACCAATTCGTACCAATATCAGTTGCCCCTGTACGCAAGAGAACAAGCAAAAAGGAGGCAAAAAGGGTGAAGCGAGATGAAGAACCAATGAATTCACCACCCGGTCCAGAATCTGATCAGGAGTCATCATCACATGACGAAGAAGAAGAAGAAGAGGTAACTTCTCGACCTCGGACCTCAACCGAGCTGCGGAATATGCGAAAAGATTTTACCCGTCAACCAGGGGAGCACATCATCACCTGGTTACTCCGATGCTGGGACAATGGGGCTGATGGTCACGAACTAGAAGGTACAGAAGCCAAGCAGCTGGGATCACTTGCTAGAGAAGGGGGAATTGACAAAGCAATTGCAAGAGAGAAAAAGTCCCTCAGCCTTTGGAGGAGGCTCTTGGCAGCTGTGAAAGAAAGGTTTCCGTACAAGGACGATGTTACGAGTCGTTCGGCCAAGTGGAATACTATAGACAAAGGCATCCAGTCTCTGAGGGAATCGGCCATCGTAGAGATGATCTATCACATCAAGCCGAATAACGGGGATACACCTATAGATCCAGATGAAGTTGAATGTACACGACCCATGTGGCGAAAACTTACACGGAATGCACCGTCATCATATGCCCATTCATTGGCAACAGTGACCTGGAATGACATAGTACCACTAACAGTGGATGAAATGGTTCATAAACTCCGAGAGTTCGAAGACAATCTCACCCCTTCCATCATCTCAGCTGTGAAAAAACTGTCCCAGGACATCGAACAATTGAAGGACAATCTATCTGATTTATCCGGCTCCTCACGTGTACCAACACACGTCTCAGCTATTAACAAAAGGCGTCCTATTGTTCAAGAGAGGAGATACAGGAGGTATACGCCACGGGGTACCCTATGGTTTTACCTGCTGGATCACGGAGAAGACATGACAAAGTGGGATGGAAAACCTACTTCAGCTTTGGAGGAACGGGTGAGTGAACTGAAGAGGGGAGCAAGGGCCAAGACTGATCGTCCCATGAGAGCTACGGCTTCAGTCTTTGGTGATCAGTTTCCCAGATGGAGTGGAAGAGCTGATTTTACTCCAGCTCCTGTGATAAAGAAGAATAATCCCTTTCAACACGACTTAAGTGTCCAATGCTGTGACGACTGTTAGAGGGGCCCTGCCTCCAGCCAGGTGGAGGTAGGGGACAATCGGATTTACTGGACTGTGTGGATCAGATGGCCTGGCACATCAGTCCCACAGAAGTATAAGGCTCTAGTAGATACCGGTGCACAGTGTACCCTGATGCCATCAAGCTGTCAAGGGGTGGAACCCATCTATATTTCTGGAGTAACAGGAGGATCCCAAGAGTTGACTGTGCTGGAGGCTGAAATCAGCCTGACTGGGAGGGAATGGCAAAAGCACCCTATTGTGACTGGTCCAGAGGCTCCATGCATTCTCGGCATAGACTACCTCAAGAGAGGGTACTTCAAAGACCCAAAAGGGTACCGGTGGGCTTTTGGTATTGCTGCTTTGGAGACTGAGGAAATTGAGCAGCTGTCCACCTTGCCTGGTCTCTCAGAAGATCCCTCTGCTGTGGGGTTGCTGAAAGTTGAAGAACAACAAGTGCCAATTGCGACCACAACAGTGCACCGGCGGCAATATCGCACCAACCGAGACTCCCTGATTCCCATCCATCAGCTGATCCGTAGACTGGAGAGTCAGGGGGTGATCAGCAGGACCCGCTCACCCTTCAATAGCCCCATATGGCCAGTGCGAAAGTCTAATGGAGAATGGAGACTAACAGTAGACTATCGTGGCCTGAATGAAGTCACACCACCATTGAGTGCTGCCGTACCGGACATGCTAGAACTTCAGTATGAACTAGAGTCAAAGGCAGCCAAGTGGTATGCCACGATTGATATTGCCAATGCATTTTTCTCAATCCCTTTGGCAGCAGAGTGCAGGCCACAGTTTGCTTTTACTTGGAGGGGTGTCCAGTTCACTTGGAACCGACTGCCCCAGGGGTGGAAACACAGCCCTACCATCTGCCATGGACTGATCCAGACTGCACTGGAACAGGGGCAAGCTCCAGAACACCTGCAATACATTGATGACATTATTGTGTGGGGCGATACAGCGGAAGAAGTCTTTGAGAAAGGGAGGAAAATAATCCAAATCCTGCTGAAAGCCGGTTTTGCCATAAAACGGAGTAAGGTCAAGGGACCTGCACAGGAGATTCAATTTTTGGGAATAAAATGGCAAGATGGACGTAGACAGATCCCCACAGATGTGATCAACAAGATAACAGCAATGTCTCCGCCAACTAATAAGAAAGAAACGCAAGCTTTCTTGGGTGCAGTGGGGTTCTGGAGAATGCACATCCCAAATTACAGTTCGATTGTAAGCCCTCTCTATCATGTGACCCGGAAGAAGAATGATTTTAAATGGGGCCCTGAGCAGCAACAAGCCTTTGAGCAAATTAAACGCGAGATAGTTCATGCAGTAGCCCTTGGACCAGTCCGGACCGGACCAGATGTAAAAAATGTACTGTACACTGCAGCTGGGGAGAACGGTCCTACCTGGAGCCTCTGGCAGAAAGCTCCAGGGGAGACTCGAGGTCGACCCCTCGGCTTTTGGAGTCGGGGATATAAAGGATCTGAGGCCAGCTATACCCCAACTGAGAAAGAAATACTGGCAGCCTATGAAGGGGTTCGAGCTGCTTCGGAAGTGATTGGCACTGAAGCACAGCTCCTTCTGGCACCCCGGCTGCCCGTGCTGGGCTGGATGTTCAAAGGCAGGGTCTCCTCTACACATCATGCAACCGATGCTACATGGAGTAAATGGGCTGCACTAATTACACAACGAACTCGAATAGGAAATCCCAGTCGTCCAGGCATTCTAGAAGTCATCATGGACTGGCCAGAGGGCAAAGATTTCGGAATGTCACCAGAGGAGGAGGTGATGCGCGCTGAAGAGGCCCCACCATATAATAAACTGTCAGAAAGTGAAAAGCAGTATGCCTTGTTTACTGATGGCTCTTGCCGTATTGTGGGAAAACATCGGAGATGGAAGGCAGCTGTATGGAGTCCTGGACGACAAGTTGCAGAAACTGCTGACGGAGAGGGTGAATCGAGTCAGTTTGCCGAGGTGAAAGCCATCCAGCTGGCCCTGGACATTGCTGAACGAGAAAAGTGGCCAGTACTTTATCTCTATACTGACTCATGGATGGTGGCAAATGCCCTGTGGGGGTGGTTGAAGCAGTGGAAGCAGAGCAACTGGCAACGCAGAGGTAAACCCATCTGGGCTGCTGCACTGTGGAAAGATATTGCTGCCAGGGTGCAGAACCTGGTGGTGAAGGTACGTCATGTAGATGCCCATGTACCCAAGAGTCGGGCCACTGAGGAACACCAGAACAACCAACAAGTGGATAAAGCGGCTAAGATTGAAGTGGCTCAGATGGACTTAGATTGGCAACATAAAGGTGAATTATTTTTGGCCCGGTGGGCCCATGACACTTCAGGCCATCAGGGCAGAGATGCAACATATAGATGGGCCCGTGACCGAGGGGTGGACTTAACAATGGACACTATTGCCCAGGTTATTCATGAGTGTGAAACATGTGCTGCAATTAAACAAGCCAAGCGGTTAAAGCCTCTTTGGTATGGAGGACGATGGTTGAAGTATAAATATGGGGAGGCCTGGCAGATTGACTATATCACACTGCCACCAACCCGCCAAGGCAAGCGCCATGTGCTTACCATGGTGGAAGCAACCACCGGGTGGCTGGAAACATACGCCGTGCCCCATGCCACTGCCCGGAACACCATCCTGGGCCTTGAGAAACAAATTTTGTGGCGACACGGCACCCCAGAGAGAATTGAGTCAGACAATGGGACTCATTTCCGGAATAACCTTATAGATATTTGGGCCAAAGAGCATGGCATTGAGTGGGTATATCACATCCCCTACCATGCACCAGCCTCTGGGAAAATCGAACGGTACAATGGGCTGTTAAAAACTACACTGAGAGCGATGGGTGGGGGAACTTTCAAGCATTGGGATACACACTTACCAAAGGCCACCTGGTTGGTCAACACCAGAGGATCTGCCAACAGGGCTGGCCCAGCCCAGTCAGAACTGTTACATATTGTAGAGGGGGACAAAGTTCCCGTGGTGCATATGAAGAATTTGCTGGGAAAGACAGTCTGGGTAATTCCTGCTTCAGGTAAAGGCAAACCCACTCGTGGGATTGCTTTTGCTCAGGGACCTGGATATACTTGGTGGGTAATGCGGGAAGATGGGGAAGTCCGATGTATACCTCAAGGGGATTTGATTTTAGGGGAAAACAGCCAGTGAACTCAATTGTATGCTGTTGCCTGCTGTGTAATGCTTTTATAGCCCATCAACTAGATGTCTCCAGGTCACAAGCGACTGGCCCTGACTTCCCTCCAGCCATCATCCCAACAGAGAATGAACTTTGAACATCATGGACCGAATGGACTCGGCAGCATTATAGGGATTGGTCCATGCACTAAGAAAATGATTTTTCCTCTTGGTCTGTATGTATATGGATGTATATATGTGGGAGAGCGATGGTGTATTGAAAAATGTGGGATCTGAGCACGACGTGAATGGTATGGAATAAGGGGTGGATAATGTCCTGGGTTCCGCAGTAGCAGTCATGTTTTTCCTTTGTGTTAGCTGGTGCAGTGCTGTGTTTTGACTTCCAGTTTGAGAACAGTGTTGGTGAAGCCGATGTTCTCGGTTGTTGCTAAGTGATGTTTACCCTGACCAAGGACTCTGTGAGGCTCATGCTCTGCCAGGGAGGAGGGGAGGCTGTGAGGAAGCAGAGACGGGGCGCCTGACCCGGGCTAGCCGGGGAGGTATTCCATACCACAGCACGTCATGCCCGGGGTGAGGGGTAACTGGGAGTGACCCGGAAGGACAGGGGTTTCCGGGTGGAGCTCGTTTCTCTTGGCCGGTGGTATCGTATTCTCTTCCCTTGTTATTTTCCCTTATCATTGTTGTAGCTGATAGTAGCGGTGGTGATTTGTTGCTGGACTGTTTTTGTCTCAACCCGTAGGAGTTGCACTCTCTCGATCCTCCTCCCCGTTCCTCCGGGAGCGGGGAAGGGGAGAGCCCCGGTGCGGGGAGGCAGGGGGGGAGACGGACACGGACCTCGATTGTTGTCAGCTCGGCACCACTCACTGGGAGTGAGTGAACAAGCTACCTGACTGGGTTTAAACCACGACAGTTATTTAATTCAAAAGAGACAAATAGTTATCTTGTAAGTGTATGTTTCAAATCTGTATCTATAGGGGAAGAATGTTCTGAAAGGTTTAACAAAAATGCAACTTTCAAATCACTCAGGTTCCAATTTTAATCTTTTCAGTAATGTGAAAATACAAAATTCTGGTACATTCCCAGCACCTCCCTAAAGAAAAAGAGGGATACACACATGTATTTTAAGATTTTTTTCTCCCCAGCTGTATAGTTGTGTGTATTACAAATGTCTGTAACATGGGGAACAAACAAGAGGAATTAGAGATGTGTGCACATCTATGGGGGTATGATATAATAGGCATCAGAGAAACATGGTGGGATGGCTCCTATGACTGGAGTGTTGGAAAGGAAGGTTACATGCTCTTTAGAAAAGACAGGCCCAGCAGGTGGGGAGGGGGTGTTGCTTTTTATGTTAGGGATAGGCTGGAGAGTACGGAACTCTGTCTGGGGACAGGTGAGCAGTCCACAGAGAGTTTGTGGGTCAGGGTTAAAGGCAGAACAGCAATGGGGGATATTATTGTGGGGACCTATTACAGACTGCCGGACCAAGAGGAATCTGTGGATGAAGCACTCTACAGACAGATAGGAGCAGCCTCACGCTCACAGGCCCTTGTTCTCATGGGGGCTTCAACCACCCTGATGTCTGTTGGAGGGCCGTTACAACACCGCACAAGCAATCCAGAAGGTTCCTTGATTGTGTGGAAGACAAATTCCTTCTGCAAGTAATAGAGAGGCCAACAAGGAAAGGTGCCATGCTTGACCTCGTGCTCACCAACAGGGAAGGGCTGGTTGGAAATGTGATGCTCCAGGGCAGCCTTGGATGCAGCGATCATGAGATGGTTGAATTTGAGATCCTCAGGGCAGTGAGAAGAGCGTTCAGCAGCCTCACTGCCCTGGACTTCAAGAGAGCAGAATTTGGCCTCTTCAGGAGCCTGCTTAGTAAGGTTCCATGGGATACAGCCCTAGAGGGCAGGGGGGGCGAAGACTCTTGGTTGATATTCAAGAATCACCTACTGCAAGCTCAGGAGTGTTGCATCCCATCTAGAAGAAAGTGCAGCAGGAGGGCCAGGAGACCTCCTTGGATGGATAAAAGGCTGCTGAGGGAAATTTGAAGGAAAAAAGAGGCTTATAAAAGGTGAAAGCAAGGACAGGCGGCCTGGGAAGAATACACGGATGTTGTCCGGGAAGATGACCAGGTTAGGAAAGCTAAGGCCCAGTTGTAATTAAACTTGGCTAGGGATGTGAAAGATAACAGGAAGGGATTCTACAAGTATGTGGTGAATAAGAGACAGATGACGGACCACATAGGCCGCCTCCGGAAGCTATTGGGAGAACTGGCTACCCTGGATTTGGAGAAGGCTGATGTTCTGAATGACTTCTTTGCCTTGGTCTTCACTGCCAAAGGTTCAGACCACAACACCCAAACTTGGAAGGCAGACACAGGGACTGTGAGAATGAAGACCTTGGGCCCACTGTAGAAGAGGATCTGGTTTGAGACCATCTTAAGAATCTGACCATATACAAGTCCATGGGACCTGATGTAATCCATCCGTGGGTCATGAAGGAGCTGGCGAATGAAGTTGCTAAGCACTGGCCATCATATTTGAAAAACCATGGCAGTCGGGTTCCCAATGACTGGAAAAAGGGAAATATAATCCCCATTTTCAAGAAGAGGAAAATGGATGACTTAGGGAATTACAGACCAGTCAGTCTCACCTCTGTGGCTGGCAAAATCTTGGAGCAGATTCTCCTGGAAGGCATGCTAAGGCACATGAAAAACAACAAGGTGCTTGGTGACAGCCAGCATGACTTCACTAAGGGGAAATCCTGTCTGATCAATTTGGTGGCCTTCTATAATACAGAACTGATGGACAGGGGTAGAACAGTCGACGTCGTCTACATGGAATTGTGCAAAGCATTTGACACTGTCCCACATGACATCCTTGTCTCTAAATTGGAGCGACATCAATTTGATGGGTGGACCACTCGGTGGATAAAGAACTGGCTGAATGGCCACACACAAAGAGCTGTGGTGAATGGCTCAATGTCCGGCTGGAGACCAGTAACGAGTGGTGTCCCTCAGGGATCGGACTGTTCATTAGGGATTGTAGCGATAGGAGAAGGGGTAGCAGGTTCAAACTTAAACAAGGGAAGTTTAGGTTAGATATAAGGTCTTTCTTTACTGTAAGAGTGGCGCGGCACTGGCATGGGTTCCCCAGGGAAGCTGTGAATGCTCCATCCCTGGCAGTGTTTAAGGTCAGGCTGGACAAAGCCTTGCGTGACATGGTTTAGTGTGAGGTGACCCTGCCCATGGCAGGGGGGTTGGAACTTGATGATCTTAAGGTCCTTTCCAACCCTAACTATTCTATGATTCTATGATTCTACATTGAGGGGGGAAAAGATGAGTGCATAATGAGGGGGAAAACATCTTTCCACCTAGGTGGAAATAAAATTTCTGCTTGCCGGAAGTATCCAAAACCAGAAGGTTCTCATTATTATGGAACATGAATTAGCTAGAATTTTGATAGGCACACATTAAAAATTTGGCCAGCCACTGAAAAGGGCTTATTTGGGGTTAGTCTTTCATTTATTAGAAGTGAAAATAGTTCTTCTGCTGTGGGAGAGATGCAGCTTAGGAAAGGCTGACACACCCTAGTCTGATGGTAGAACAGTATTTTTTTCTAGGCCTGACTGCTTTGTTTGAACCAGTGTAAGAATGACCAAGCGCACAGTTAATCTGGCAGGTCTGAGGAAACAGGACCCTCTATTGTGGTATTGAGCTTATACTGAGGGATGGACCATGATAAGAAACTTTTGACAGTACTTTTATTCAGTTGGCTTAATTGCAGCATGGACAATGTATCAGACCACTGAATAAATAATACTGAAACCAAAGCTGCTGAAAGTTTCTTCATTATTTGAAAAATAAAAGTCCTTTACAACAATGTAATTTTACTTGAAGTCCTATGTAGTATGGATGCTCTTAGTGGCTTATCTAGCTGATTGTTGACCTCTTCTCTGTCCTCCTTATACATACACACAAATATATGTATTTGTGTGAGAAAATGAATAGATAAATGAAATGAAGGGGAAAAAAAAAACAAACAGAAATTACTGAAGTTTTTCATTTTTCATACATTGGTATGGTTTGTGAAATAGATGTATTGACTTAAAGATGTAAGGCTTTTTTTTTTTTTGTTATTTGGATTTTGAAAGCTGAGGCTTTGGAACAATGAGCATGTCTGCCTGTTGCTCCCTTGCTGGTTTTTTAAATCTATTTTTCAGAAGAGAGCATAAGCAGGAGCCACACAGGGCTTGTTCTGGTGCTTTGTGTTAGGCTGAATTTCACCACAGGAGATTTTTATCAGTGCAACAAAACTAAGGGTAAAAAAATCCAACACAATTCATGGATGAGAGGGAAAGAGGGGAAGAACTTTACCTAGCCGCTATTAGTCTATGGTCATGCTGTCATATGTGAGGTAGAAAAGGTGATTATAAACCTACCTTTTAGCATTCTGAAGTAGGAGAAATTTCACCAATGTTTATACAAAAAGGAGTTACTGTCTTGATTGAAATAAACTAACTACAAATTAGTACTGTTAACTTCTAAGGGTTTGTTTTTGTTTTTGTTTTTATTCAATCCATGTTAGACAACAGCCTCATTATACTAGGTTAATTGATTAGATTTCTACTGTCTGACACCCCACATCCTTTTTTTAACGAGACTTTCAGATGGAGGTATCTTTTCATGCACAATCTATTGCTTCTTACTGACAACAGAAGAGGGCCCTTTTTTCCGCTGGCCCCTGAGCTACGTCCTGCATCCTCCCTCACTCTTTCTCTGGTGCTCATTAGACCCTTCTGGACCAATTCAGTTCAGTAAGCCAAAATAAGCAAGCTTTTTCTCCAGAGTTTATTATTAGAACTGGTGCAAGGTGCAAATTGTGAGGAGTATGTGCTTGCAAGAAAGGTGAGATAAGGGAACAGGAGAGACCCTTCTCAGAAGCAGTTGCTTTGGCTCAACTTTTCTTGTTGAAACCATGTCCACAAACAGGGACACAATGGCCTCCCCCTCCCTGCCCACTTTTGTTAAGTATGGACATGTTGCATCACATCACACAAAAACCTAGCCCCATCATATTTAACAACAGTGTGTGTGTGTCAAGGATTTCCTACAAATCATTACTGGTTTTCTTGTTCATGACAATAGATACTGACTCTTCTAGAAGTGGGAGTGGCAGAAAATTATCTAACTCCCAAAAAACTTCGTGTGAAACACAGAACCATTAGCAACTTCCTTTCCAACAGTCATAGGGAACAAGGAAAAAAGGTCTGAAGATCTGACACTTAAACAGCACTTTTCCCACAGTGGATATCCAACTTCCATGAATCCAGACTTAAAATCAGTAGAATTAAATGGTGAGCAGTGCAGAAGCTCTGATGTCAGAGCAACATGTTGGATCAATGAAAAAGTGTAAGTGGGCCATTTAAAAATACATTTGCAGTCACAGCACTGTCAAACTTGTAGAAGAGAGTAGGGAAACTGCTGAAGAATAAAAAATACAAGATAATGTGGGAGATTAACTGCCAAGCAATGACTTGGTATGATTAGGAAAGATAAAACTACAGGTTGGGATTTGCAAATTTACCTTATTGAAGAAGGTAGATTAAATAAAATATTTTACAAACTGCACTAAGATCCTGCTTCCTTTTCCTCCCATACTAGACCTGTTATCAAAAAATAGATGGAACAAGATAAATTTACAGCACAACTCTGATAAACCTTAGGAACTGTGACTTCTTTCCATATCTTTTGGGCAGGAATCCAGACCAAACTGAGAAACTAAGGTTATAGGCCCTACACCTGGGTCAGAGCAGTCCCAGGCACAGCTACAGGTTGGGCAGAGAAGAGACTCAGAGCAGCCCGGCAGAGAAGGACTTGGGGGTGTTGGTTGGTGAGAAAATGAACATGAGCCAACAGTGTGTGCTTGCAGCCCAGAAAACCAACCGTATCCTGGGCCACATCAAAAGGAGCGTGACCAGCAGGTTGAAGGAGGTGGTCCTGCCCCTCTACTCTGCTCCTATGAAACCTCACCTGGAGTATTGTGTGCAGTTCTGGTGTCCTCAACATAAAAGGGACATGGAACTGTTGGAACAAGTCCAGAGAAGGGCCACGAGGATGATCAGGGGACTGGACACCTCCCATATGAAGATAGGCTGAGAAAGTTGGGTCTGTTCAGCCTGGAGAAGAGAAGGCTGCATGGAGACCTCATAGCAGCCTTCCAGTATCTGAAGGGGTCCTATAAGGATGCTGGGGAGGTACTCTTCATTAGGGATTGTAGTGACAGGAGGAGGGGCAATGGGTTAAGACTTAAACAGGGGAAGTTTAGATTGTATATAAGGAAGAAGTTTTTTACTGTAAGGGTGGCGAGGCACTGGCATGGGTTCCCCAGGGAAGCTGTGAATGCTCCATCCCTGGCAGTGTTCAAGGCCAGGTTGGGCAGAGCCTTGGGTAACATGGTTTAGTGTGAGGTGTACCTGCCCATGGCAGGGGGGGTTGGAACTGGATGATCTTAAAGTCCTTTCAAACACTAACTATGATTCTGTGATAGTTAGCAGTCCATCAGCCCTCCAGGAAAGAGGCTCTGTCATGCTGCTGTTGTTCTAAGAGTTATTATGAGGACTTACCCATCTTAAAAATCTTGTGGTTGGAAGAGATGAATAAGATAAGAACAAAGAGCCACCTATCCCCAAATGAAGTTTGCCTTTCAGATTAGCTGTTGCGTTGTAGTCTAGCAGGGTGGGAAGAAACACTGCTGTCAGTGGAAAAGAAAGGATAGCATTTCCCTTAGATCTAGGGATAATAATCACTAAAGAAAACCTTTTGTCCATCCTGGTCTGAAGAGCTGTTCCCTTACTATCTCAATATTTTCCTGCTTTTCTGAGCTTGCTCCAGCTCTTGCAGTTGGCAACATGTAACCGTGTTTTGATAAGAGGAAGAATGAAAGAAAGGGACAGATGCCTGTGAGGGTGGTGGTGTGGTTACACCCAGATATGTTATTCATCCCAATCTCCACAAAGCACTCTGTAATACTTGGAGAAGGTGTATGTGAATTGTCATTTATTGTTTTTATTATAAGCAGCCAAAAAAAGCAGACTTTCTTGATGTATGTGTTGACTATGTATGTATTATTGAATTTTTGCATTATAATAACATCTTTAGAATTTAGCTGAAATATGAGAGATAAGGATCTTATTGTTTTGAATAATCTAAAAACATACAGCAAGAGATAATGCTTTCTTCACAGAGCTATGAATTTAAATTGGAGGGATAAACAAAGGAAATGCAATTTCTATTTTAAAGGCAGGGTTTGAGACATGGTGAATTAATTTGCTCATGGTCACTCAAAAAGTTGGTGTCAGGGTGTAGAAAGGAAATTACTTTCCTTTCAGGTTCTAGTTCCCTCTTAAAAAAAAAGATTTATTTCTTTATTTAAAGCAGTATTAAAAGATAACTATTACTAGAAAGTTGTAATACAAGGAAAGGTTCAGGAAGTAGATTAATATTAATGGCTTTTCTGAAGAACTGAAGTGCCAAGAGTGTCAGAACGTTTATTATTATAGAAATAAAATACCATTAGGTTTTCTTTCTAGATCTTAGCTGTTATTAAAAAAAATTAATACAGGGAGCTTTGTTAATCAGAGAAGATGCATGCCAGTCCAAAATCTGCTTCCATTAGCTACCAGCCACATGCCAGTGTCTCCTTGTTCATCAAAATGACATCACAGATATGGGAAGTGAGCAAGTTCAATTGCTTGCACATCATTAGTTCAGTAATAATTTGCTTTAAAGGTGCCTTTAAGAAGCACTCAGTTTAATGCCATTTCAAGCGCTATCTGTCAATGTGTCCTTGATCACATGAAAAATTGGGTTTCTTGCATACAGTGCACCAAACAAAAGGCAGTCCAGATTTAACATTTAAAAATGAATAGTGTGACAGCAGTAATCATTATCTTGTCTACAGTGATCTGTGTGCTGGCAAAGACTTCCTATTAAGTCCTGAAGAGAGGTTGGCAGCTTCTATGGCTATGAAGCTCCCAGAGAGTGGGGCAATGAAGTAAGCTAAAAACTTGTTTTAAAAAATCAAATGGTCTCTCTAAACCCTGTAGGGTTTTGTTGCTTGCTCTGGACATAAAACGTATTATGCCAGAGATTCATGCACATCCTCATACCGCACAAAGAGATGACGACAGCATAGAAATAGAGGCCATAAAGAATTCAAAACACTACTGATCCAATTATTAATATTTTTATCTTCAGACAGGTTTGAACTATATATCTGCACAGTACATCACTAATGAAATGCAGCCTCCTCTGGGATGGAAGCTCTTAGTTGATGGGCACAGCATGCTGCCAGAAATAAAGGGGAGAGAAAATGTAGTTTTAGTACATCATGGAAACCCCCTGCTGCTGAGGAAAGTGCAATGACATCTTTAGGAGCCAAGCCACTCTCAAAGTAGGATAAATTGGGAGTAACTATCAGAAATTCAACAGAATAATGATAGTGATGAGAGAAAATAATCATACATCTACGTCCATCAGGAGCAGGCAAAGCCTCCTCTTCTGCCCACTTCCATTTCCTACTCTCAGTTCTCATTTGCTAATAAGAAAAAGGGAAATGAGTCCTTTCCAGACTGCAAAGTTATTGTATGTTAGCATCAAGCAATGGAACACAATGCAAAGGTACTTAAGTAAAGATCAAAATTGCTAAATTCCCATACAACACAATGCAGACTTGCTGGTTTGGATCTGGAAGAAACATAATCATGCCGAATCAGTGCTGTGAGCAAGTTAATAAACACTGAGCCTGGGAAAGGCTTATTAATTCAATTGCGGCACATGCTTACCAACTGTATTGTACCTGCACTTAAGCTGGCTCAGATTTACCTGGTTTATCTGTCTTAGTATCATCATACTGTTCCTCTTGGTTTCAGCTTTGCAATAGGTAATCTTTCACCTGCTTGAATTAATCTGTGACTAAATGCGCCTTTAAACAGTACTCCCTGTATTCACTGACAAAGCTAGTGCCAGCAAGTGCTGTGAAATGAGGTGAGAACACCCAGTTTCTCTGAGGAGGAATGAGGATTGGGATTCCTCAAGTCTCCCAGTACCCAGCTTCTCCTCTGCTTTTGCCCTTAGAGACATGCTTGGTCCCCTTTAGGTCGGAAGGGACATCTGGATATCACCTGATCCAATTCTCATGCTGAAGCATGGCCATCTAGAGCTGGTTGCCCAAGACCGTGTCCAGATGTTTTTTTAATACCCTCCCTTCAGGTGTTTATATACATAAGTTTTCCATGAGCCTTCTCCAGGCTGCACATTCCCAGCTCCTTCAGTCTTTCCTCCTAGGAGATGCTTCTCTCCCTTCATCATCTTTGTGGCTTTTCCCTGGACTCTCTCCAGTACATTCAAATCTCTCTTGTACGGGGGAGCCCAGACCTGGCACAGCACTTTGGGTGTGTCCTCACCAGTGTTGAGTTGAGGGGAAGCATGCCCTTCCTTGACCTCCTGGCAGTACTTTGCCTAATGCAGCCCAGGATGTCATCTGCTGCCTTTGATGCGAGGACAGACTGCTGGTTCATGATAAACGTGGTGTTCACAGTGGCCTCCCAGGCCACCCCTTCACCTACCCACCAGCTGACCCAGCTGGACATTTGTCAACAGTCACATGCACAAAGCCACACTCACTTCTGGTGCTAGCACCACAGATGCGCAGGCTTCTTGGGCCCTGGTGCCATGCCAGTTCCTGGCACGCACACTCCTACACACCCCTGGAAATGGCCTGTGAGTTCTTCATTTGGGTTCCTGCCTGCTTTTGTGCTTCTGTACTCCACTGGTTTTGTGGAGGTGGTCCTTTGATGGGTTGATGGCTCCTGGGACAGACCTGGTATCAGCTAGGGCAGGGTGCTGTTTGCCTCTTTTCCCCCCATTGCCTCCTTGTGCTTCTCTGTGGGTATGCAGATGAGCTGTTTATCACATAATCTGGCACATTTGAATGCTCACTTTCCATCTTCAAATCGCATCTTTAAATTCTAGCCTGCTGTTCAAACTAAAGAGCAAGAAAGAAATGCACAGGTAGTGGAAGCAGGTATCTGGGGAAGACTACAAGGATGTGTGCCTGGTTGTGTAGAGATGGGGTCAGGAAGACCAAGGTGTGGCTTGATCTGAACCTAGCAAGGGATGCAAGGAATAATGAGAAGGGCTTCTATAGGTATGTCAGCCAGAGAAGGAAGGTCAAAGAAAGTGTACCCCCTTGGTGAACACAGCTGACAAGCTGGTAACAACAGGCAAGGAAAAGGCTGAGATACTGAATTATATTTTTTGCCTCAGCCTTCAGTAGAATCTGTTTTCTCACACCCCTCAAGTGAACGGACCTTAAGGCAGGGATTAGGGGAGCCAAAGTGCCTTCCACTGTAAGAGAATCATAGAATCATAGAATCATTAGGATTGGAAAGGACCTTAAGATCATCTAGTTCCAACCCCCTGCCGTGGGCAGGGACACCCTATGCTAAATCATATCACCCAAGGCCTCGTCCAACCTGGCCTTGAACACTGCCAGGGATGAAGCATTCACAACCTCCCTGGGCAAACTATTCCAGTGCCTCACCACCCTAACAGGAAAGAATTTCCTTCTTATATCCAACCTAAACTTCCCCTGTTTAAGTTTTAACCCGTTACCCCTTGTCCTGTTACCACAGTCTCTAATGAAGAGTCCCTCTCCAGCATCCCTATAGGCCCCTTCAGATACTGGAAGGCTGCTATGAGGTCTCCACGCAGCCTTCTCTTCTCCAGGCTGAACAGCCCCAACTTCCTCAGCCTATCTTCATATGGGAGGTGCTCCAGTCCCCTGATCATCCTCGTGGCCCTTCTCTGGACTTGTTCCACCAGTTCCATGTCCTTTTTATGTTGAGGACACCAGAACTGCACACAATACTCCAGGTGAGGTCTCACAAGAGCAGAGTAGAGGGGCAGGATCACCTCCTTCAACCTGCTGGTCACGCTCCTTTTGATGCAGCCCAGGATATGGTTGGCTTTCTGACCTGTGAGCGCACACTGCCATCCATCTGGAATGCTGTAAGGCCTTTAACATGGTCCCCCACAACATCTTTCTCTCTTTGGAGAGATATGGATTTAATGGATGGATTATTCGGTGGATGAGGAATCGGTTGGATGTTCCTATCCACGGGTAGTGGTCAATGGTTCAATGTTCAGATGGAGATCATGGACGAGTGGTGTCCCTCAGGGTCTGTACTGTGACAAGCACTCTTTAATACCTTCATCAATAACATAAAGAGTGGAAGCAAGTGCACATTTAGCAAGTCTGCTGACAAAACTAAGCTGAGTGGTGCGGTTGACATGCCTGAGGGGCAGGATGACATCCAGGGAGGCCTGCACAAGTTTGAGAAGTGGGCCCATGTGAAGTTCATGAGGTTCAATAAGGCCAAGTGCAAGGTCCTGTCCCTGGGTCAGGACAACTGCTGGTATTACAAACTGGGGGGATGAAGGGATTGACAGCAGCCCTGCCAAGAAGGACTTCAGGGTGCTGGTGGATTGAAAGCTGGACATGACCCAGCAATGTGTGCTCACAACCCCGAAAGCCAACTGTACCCTGGGCTGCACCAAAAGAAGTGTGACCAGCAGGTTAAGGGGGGTAATTCTGCCCCTCTACTCTGTTCTTGTGAGATCCCACCTGGAGTACTGCTCCCAGCTCTGAAGCCCTCAGCACAGGAAAGACATGGACCTGTTTGAACAGGTCCAGAGGAGGGCTGAAAAAATGACCAGAGGGGCTCAAGTACCTCTCCTATAAAGACAGACTGAGAGAATCAGGGTTCTTCAGCCTCAAGAAGAGAAGGCTCCAGGGGCACCTTACTGCAGCTTTTTAATACCTAAAGGTCACCTATAAGAAAGGTGAGGACAAACCTTTTATAGGTTCTATAGTGATAAGACAAGGAGAAATGCTTTCAAATTAAACAAGGGTAGATTCAGATTAGAACTAAGGAAGATATTTTTTACAACTAGGGTGGTGAAATACTGGAACTGGTTGCCCAGAGAGGTGGTAGATGCCCCATCCCAGGAAACATTAGGCCTCTAAGCAACCTGCTTTAGTTGATGTCCCTTCTCCTTGCAGATGGGTTTGGACTAAACTTTTAAAGGTTGCTTCCAACCCAAACCATGCTAAGACTCTATGATTCTAGGTTTGTATTTTGTTAGTTGTTTTTTTTTAATTTTCTCATATGCTAACAGAAAATGGAAGCCTCTTTGCCTATAGAGGTAAGACTTGTTTAATAAGCAGTCTATATTGCCATCTTTACTGACTGAAATATAGCTTCTCTTTGATTATTTTGAAATTATTTGAGAAGTTAAAACAAGTAAAAGTAACAAAATGTCCTTCGATGTAAAATTCTTAAGGCACATATTTTATGTTCATATAACGGAATTTGCATTTAAAAGCATGTCTAGAAGTGCATGCTCTGACTGGGCATACAACAATCTACAAGGAACTAACATGATTTCTTTGATGCACATGTTGCTCTGCAAATAATTACTGTATCTGAGGCCATTAAAGAAAACTCGGATAAAGACTCATCTAAAATACCTCTGATTTTGCACTTCAACATTGTGAAATTTCACACTCTTTGAAGTACTGCAGCAATGTAACAGAATTATTAGGAATACCTCAATAATTGAGGGAGAGAGGGATGGGGCTCATTTTTGAAGCAAACCATTATGGTCTCAGAATAACTTAACACAATCTATAGTACTTTAATTCATCCCTATTTTGAAGAGAAATATATAAATAAATGACAAGTGAAAACTGGAAAGATAATACATCTAAAAAGAGAGCTCCCCATTGCATTTTCCTCATATCTGGCTAAAAAGGACTCAATTGTGGTGCTACAAGTACAATAAACAACGTAGTTCCACTGAGAATTCTACACACATCCAAAACCAATTTTAAACTTCTTAAGGTTAAAATATCCAAGATTTGGTCTCCACAAGAGAAGCTTTCCTTTAATTTTTATGAAGATTGAATTTATGAGTATTTAAAAATAAAAGTAATCATATTTTAATTTATCATGTTTGTTTATGGAAGCTCAGAAACTAAAGAAGAAACTTAATCAAAATCTGAAAAAACATGTTTCTTGTCCTCATAAATAATATGAAGCTTCACAAGATAACATATAGCCATCTTAAGCCTATTATATCACATAATCTTCTATTGATTTAGGATGTGATCTAAAGCACATTAATGTTAATTAGAGTCTTTCTGTTGACATGGGCTGACATGAATTTGATATATGTCTTTATGAATTCATAAAAACTGAAATTCTCGTAATGATGTGATGTTATATTATGCTATGCTATGTTATAGGTTACGTTTTATGTGATGTTATATGTTATATGTGATGACATATTATTTACATTTATTTACATCACATTACATTGCATTACATTACATTACAAAATACTCTACTTAGATTATAATCTAACTCTTCCATGTTTTGCTTTAACATCTTATTTTCCATTTAGGATTGCCATTAATCAATATCTGAGCATACAGTGTGTGCTTGGCAATTCTTGTGAGCTTCAATCATTCCACAAGGGTGTAATAGCTGTCCAGAACATCTAGAAAAATTGATACCTCAGATCATTCAAAAAATGTTTAGATCTTCCAAATATGTCATTTCAGTATTAACTGCTTTAATTCTACAATAATTAGGTAAATATTCTCAAGATGATGTACTCAGGTAAAATAATTTCTTAATTTGAAATGTAAAAATATAATGGTTTGATAATTTCTCTAAGACAAAGCAAAACATGAGTTTTGTCAATTGATTCTTTTCTGGTTTCAGTTTCTATAAATCAATTTTTTTCCATAGAAAAACTTCACATATATATTCATAACTGCTCTTGATTAGAAACTCAGTGGCTGTAACACTGAAAAACTGCACTGAATTCATTAAGGCAAAACCCTTAACTGAGACTGAGACTGTAAGGTGTTATATATCTCCAACTGCTTCCTTCTACAATAGAATGATGGACAAGTAGTCAGAGTTTGTGTATTGTATTATAAAATATCATCTTTTCATTTACTTTCACTTATTTAAATTTTACTTTTTAAAGGAAAGCAATAAAAAAAAAGGGGAAAGCAAAATGTGATTTCTTTCTAATTTGCTTTTATTCTTGAGTTCAGCTGATGTTCTAGCTGTTTCCCTTAAACTTGCCAGAAATAAAACCAGGTAAACTTTGCTGATGAAGGATGATGTCCCTGCCCATGGTAGTGGGGTCGGAACTAGATGATATTAAGGTCCTTTCCAGCCCTAACTATTCTATGATTCTATGAGTCTAAGTCCATTAATTAAAAAAAAAATCCAAATTACTGATAAAATCTTCAAAGAATAGCTGGAAATATTAAAAAACCCAGTAGCCCCTCCTTAAAAAAAAACAAAAATAGAACAAAAGAAAAGGGAAAAAACAAAGGGGGGAGAAAAAAGTTCACCTGCACAAGAAAATACCTCTGCATTCCCTGAGGCTACAAATCTTCAGTAGTGAAGTGGCATTTGGATTTCTGTGGCTAAGCATACATGCAGTCACATATATTATAGTAGGGATACTGAATTGTTAAACCCCAGCAGATGTTTTAAGACAGTCTTTTTCCCCCCCACTTCTGTCATGCCCAGAGGTTGAAACAGATGAAGGTGACTGGAAACCATACCACACCTTGCACAAGAGAGAGGAGCAAGAAGTAGAGTTGAAGGCACTAGTGCCATGCCTGGTTTTGGAGTCACAGTCTTGAATTCCCACTTGTCCTTGCTCAGAAAGCATCTCAAACATTATCTGAAGGAAGAACTAGAACTCAAGGCTCTGACGTGAACATTTACTATGCAGTTTAGTCTTTCTGGCTTATTCTATTAATATTTTGAAAATTTTATATAACAGAAAGACATTTTTCAGAAAGTGGTAAAATAAATACATTCCAGAACTGCTAATACACTTTGTTTAAGGCATGTTAGAATTGGCCACCTGTTTCCATGAAAACTATGTGACAGTAATTACCAGCTGCTTTGTCAATGTTTTCCTCTGAGAATGTTCTTAATTCCAAAATGAGGTTTATTAGTGTTTATTTCAGCCCAAGAAACATCTGTTCATTTGTAGACAGAGATCTGAAGGGTTTAAATACTCTCCAGGCTCCCTATCAGCAGATAGCTGTGAGTAGAAAAGGTAGATCAAATAAAAAAGTAAACAACGTTTTAGCCCACTGAGGGAGATGCTTGGATATTGAAAATAAAGACAGCAGTATTATATCCTGCCTTTTCTTCAGAGATGGAGTATTACACAGTTGCCTGTTGCTTAATTCTCTTTTTTCCTGTTTGCTTTCCTGTTTGTCCTTGTCACCACCTTTGGTAGCTTCTCTGCTGTACTTTTGAGTGGGAATTTCCCAGCAGCAACAAGATTAGGTTTCAGACTGATAAAGAAAAGTCTGAAATTCTCAGTTTACGAAAATGCCAAATTTGGTGTCTTTGTTTTGTGAGCAAGTTCAGGGGCACCTCTTAACAGCATGTGTTCGCATTCTCTGTTACGATCACTCTGAAGAACTGCTCAGAGAAGTGATACTGAAGTGAAGAGTATTTATGTTCTTGATGTTAGATAGATAGAAAATCTCCGAGGCAGCAATTTGACTTTCTTGGATAAAATTTCTTCTTATCCTAAGAGAGATAATTTCAAAATGGCGTAGTTCATAGAGGATTTCAATTGAATTCATTTTGTCTTACTAAATTGAAAATTTACAGTACACTCCACCCCTCAGTGTGATTTTTTAAGAAAATATTAAAATATAAATAATGGCCATATCCTGAAGTTATTGTATTTGTTCTGGAAAGATCACCTGAATATATTTAAATAGCCAATCAATAACATTGCTAATATGTCAATAGATATGAAAGCTAATTTTAGCTGTAATAATAATTTGCTTACTCAGTAAAAATAGTTTTATTTTTGTTTCCAGACCTTTTTATATATTTTATCATCATTTCATGTTGTGTTGTCATTTTGTTATAGATGAAATTTGATCCTCATTAGTATAATGGCACTCATTTACATGGAATGCAACTAAAAAGATTTTTGTATTGTTCCAACCTACTTGTAGTGTCAAGATCTGGTGAAATATGCAGTACAATTTACAAAAACCTTTTGCTATACTGGAGGAAATGGAATCTGCACTTTCAGATAGCCTAAAGTGCTGCCTTCCAGAGAGCAATTTCCCTGAGACTGCACACTGATTGAAGAACACACCATCAGATGACATTATTCTATTCAATAAAATTTCATTTGCTCCTGATCAGGAATATAAACAATAGAAAAGTCAAACTTTCAAGAAATTACTTAAGTACAGAATTTCATCAGAATATCAAGTATTTCATATCTGATTTGTTTTCCTAATTGAAATGTTGCAGATTCTAGATTTATCAATACATTAAATATATGTGTAATGTTACCAACATTTCATTTTATGACGTATTGATAATGTCATACAAATGAAGGGTATTTTATTTCTGTTGTAGGATCAAATATGTTTTCAATAAAAAAATATAAATAATGTTTTCTTCTACTTTAATCTTATCAGTAGATCTAACTTCAGCAGTGATAATAAAATCAAGTGCAAATAAACATGTATATGCATATGTGCTATTATACCAGTCCTGTCTTCTATTCGAAGACATCTGCTTTCAAGTGAAGAATACCAGTATTTCAAAAATACAACATAGAAAGCTAAATAATTTTATCCAGTAACTGTCCATTTCTTTTTATTATTTCAGGCAATGTGTACCACTGGTGTGAATTTGTGTAGGATGAGTTTTATTTCACATGAAAATAGCTTGCTGCCAAATTTGCAACTTTTCACTTTTTGATTATTTAGAGTGTGAAAATTCTCATTTTATAAAAGTTCTTCAGTCAGGAAACTGCTCAGAATAAAACAGTAAAGGTTATTGTGTGATGTCTTGGGGAAAAAATGAGAAAAGAAAACCCAATCAACGTATTTATTCCTTATTATAAAATGTGTGTAAGAAGGGATACTTTGAAACTACAATAATATTTGTAAGGCAATAGATGATCTTTGAACAAATGGTACAGTAGAAACCATCTATTACTTGTATATGCATATATTTATAGATCTATATAAAAGCATAAAAAAATTATCATCAGCAGTTAGGAGAGTTGAACTTCCAGTATTTCTTTTAAATTATCATCAAAAAAATCAGTAAAACATGTATTAAAATATTTCTGACTTCCCAGATTCCTGGTACCTAGTTATCAGTGCAGGCCAATATTCACCAGATTGTGAGAGAATTATAATTTCTGTAGAACTCTGTTAGGACCTCTTTCCTCTGCCTGGTCAAATTTGGAGCGATGTCATTAGTTGGGAACCAAGCATGCTAATAAAGCTACTCAAAAATTATCAGCTTGTGAAATGTTTGACATCTTCCCTTGGTTATTCTTTTTTTTTTTCTACTTTATATTCAGAGCAGCCTAGTCTTACAGAATCAGATGTAACATTATTCTTATTTCACATTAGCCAGAAAAATCAGACTGTCTTTCACTGATAGGTAGTGAAGGATGACCTATCCAAGGTACCTAAGTAAATAACAATTCAGGCATTATGTATATATGAAAAACCAAACACATTTTCTGCAAAGTCAGATGTAAACTTTAAACATCTCCAATTTTCAAACCCAGCAGGCACAGGCCATAAATGGTTAGATCAACATATTATAGCATTTCATCAACATAGCATTTGTATTATAACCCACACTGGGTAAACTGATTCAGATTGTGACTGCTAGGAGTTTTAGAGTTATTTATATAGAAAGGAATTTGCAATATTTGTATCTACTCCGAGTTCATAGTCTAATCAATGTCATGGATGGTCATTTCTGAATTTTTTCTTCCTTCCCCTCTGATCATAACATTTAATATAAATATGTCACGTATCTTTAGGATACAAAACTAAATGTGTTTTATGCTTGAAAACAAAACTGAATGTCTTATAGAGTCTGTTTCTGTGCTACCAGAGTAAAGGCTGCACACAAGCACAAACTGAGAACTTATCTCACAAAGGTGAGTAAAGGTACATCACTGAAGGTCTTAGAACAAGCAATTACATCTTTTTCCACTGTTTTGGAGGTTTTGCATATCCTCAGCAACAGAGAATCTGCTGAACCCAGCCAGCCAGAGCAGGAATCTAAAGTGAAACTACTGAAATAGTTCTGCATCCTATTCTACTATTTTCTCACAGTTAATACCACTGTCCAAAGAGAAGTTCTGCAGAGAAAATGTAGAATGATACTCAGTTGCCACAGTCCTTGGATGCCATAATGCTCATAGAAAAACAAAAGCTAAAGGTTTGCTTTGCACTTTAATGGTAAGTAATTTTAGCAAGTTTCTTTATCTTTTAGAATCAGAAGAAATGGCCTTTTTAAAGTGTGGAATCTGACTCTGGAAATCAAGCTATAGTCAGGCTGAGGTTAAGAAGTGTCTTAGATTTGTTAAGTCTTTGAGGCTGAGTGGGTGGGTCATGCTTAATGCCATTCAGTTCCTGTTTGCATTTAAGCAATATAATATAATTCATAATGTCTACAGAACTGTGTAGTCAGGCACACAGTAAAAAGCCTTTTGAAAAAAATGGTCCTTAGTCTTTCACTTTAATTAGCACAAAAATTCAATCGAAAACTATTTTTAAAGTGAGTAAAAGCTACAGTGCCAAATCTATTAAAATGTGCTCAATCATTAACTTCTTTGATTTAACATCTGTCTAAAATGTAACATCAAAAATTGAATAATTTATCATGTAATTGCATAAAAGCTCAAGTAATGAAAGACTAATTAAAAATGTATATGAAATTCAGAAGAAGAAATGTGAGGAGGAACTATTTGGTTACCCACTCAGTGGGATGGCTACAATTACCTTGAAACAGTAATCTGCTGTATTACACATCACAAATGCTTAACTGTGAAAACCCCTATAAATCCCTTATCTGATGATTTTTTGAATATGCAGTAACTATGGATTACTTAAGATTCTATAGATGTATAGATATAGCAGTTCCCTGAGGCATTATTCTTCTTTCACTTTTGTAACTATTAACCTTACTGTTTGTACAAACTGCTATGTAAACATGAGAAGAGAATAAGGCTTTCAGAACTTTCTGAACCTTGTTTCGTAAATGTACAAACTTCAGGAGTAGGTTTCAGGTTTTATTCTCAGGCTCATATTCAGTCTGCCAGAGAAGCATATCATAGCCATAAAATTAACTCTAATGTTAAATTCTTCATGGGAAGGAACAATAGTTATTATATCAACCATACTATCTCTCCAAATAATGAATTAATTTTTACAAATTATGCAGACTACAAGTTTTAAGTTCAGGTTTCTTCCTTCATAGTCAGCGAATAGCACTTGAAAGAAGATACTTATTTAAAAGTGACATTTTTACCAAACTGCCTTTAAGATTAGAAAATTTGGCTCAGAAAGCAGAGTATCCAGATGGATACAAACATAAGTACAGATTTTAATTTAAACAGGTTTGTCTGTCACAAGAAAAATGGGCCAGCTTTGTGCAGTTCTGTCTTTAACACTCCCACCAAAGCCTATTCTCATCAGTCATTCACTGAGATCTGCCTGTGTAAATGAGTACTTATGAAACCAGTCCCTAAATTTTGCCTGTATTTAAAGAGATTTAAAGGACAAATCACCATAGTTTGGGGTACTTTCTGAAAGATTATTAAAAAAAATATTTTCTTCCTTATTATACAGAGCATAGTTACTATTAAGACTGCCACTGATAAATTTCCTGAAATACAGAATTACCTGAGAAAAGAATAGATTTAATTTTGTTTGCCTTTTCTTTTCTTTTCCTCTTTTTCTTTCTTCTTTTCTTTTTTTTTTTTATGGATTCTTTCTTCTGTTTCTGCTGGCTGCTGTTTGAGTCTTTTAAAGCCTGCTGAGAGGATGGGATATATTTCATCTACTTAAAGAGTGTGCCATTGTAAATTCACCCCCTTGTGAGAAAGAGATTAGTGTACCCAGTGTTCTCAATTTGGCACTGCTAGAGAAGAATATGAGAATTATCACCAAATAAAAAGTAAAATAGAATGTATGTTTAAGAAAAATAATACGGAATTGACATGGTAATAACAATCAGGAACACTGACATTTTTAGGATTGGATAGCTAACAAAAGGCTTCAAAAGATCGGTTGCCAAATATTTTAGAAATATGTACACGTGTAGTACTTCAGATAAGTGACCTCAGTCTAGAAAATACCTAGGTAAATCTTCCAAAAAGCTGAGAGAGCTGCCTCTTAGTATCAGGTTTAATAGAACACATTCTTTTTCCTCGAAGTGGAATGTTTGAAAGATCCAAACTTGAATTTTGCATTACAAATAGAAAGAACCTAAACCACCCAGAAACTTAGCTTTGCCTTTCGGTTATTTGTTTGTTTCCCTTTTACCTTTAAAAATGTACTACATTTAAAAAAAAAACACGTCGTACTCCTGTGAGCTATATGAATCACAGTTTTGAAGGCTTAGAGTGCTTTGTATTATCCTAATTACTAATATTGCCCTACAAAGATGGTGCAGTGACTCATCTGAAAGGGGCATGAAGTTATTTCACCTTTCATTCATTCTTTAAGCTCTCAAAGAATAAAAAATGAAATGGAGTAAAGCATACCTATTTTGACAAGGATGTAAACAAGAAATGCAACTACTAAACCAATTCTATTATACATCTATTTATGTGTAACTGTGCGCTCAGGTACACAACCACAATCCTGTTCATGTACGTAGATATATTCATAACTGGGTTATAAATGTATATATATTGTCTTTCTTAGCGGTTGTACCCAAACAATACAGGGATAAGTATAAGCAACTAAAGCCAGAATTTTTTTCTTTTGGTGTCAATGCCAACTAAACATCTATGAAATTACACCTGAGCCTGAGATTATTTTAAAACTATATTTTCTTGTTCTAAAGATACTTTTTGAACTGTAGTATTTACACAGTACTCTGGAATCAGAACTTTCAGAGTATCTTGTTGGCCTTGTTCTACTTCCTTGACTGAAATATTAATAGGAAGAGAGATTAGCTTCCATTGCTCTAATTCTCAGATGAATACATGGAACACCAAGACGCCAGACAAAGGCAACGCGTTCTGACTGCCATTTTGATTTTGTGACTCGAGAGTTTTTCTCATGGACTTGTAAAAGGTGCAATTCATGTTCTAGTAATGGATTATTTTATCTTAAAGGAAAGAGAAATTATCCTAGTTTCAGCTGTGATAGTTATTTTTCTTCCAAGTAGCTGGTGCAATGCTGTGTTTTGGCTTTAGTCTGAGAATAATGCTGATAACACACCAGTGTTTTAGTTGCTGCTAAGTAGCATTTCCCTTGATCAAGGACTTTTCAGTCTCTCATACTCTGCCAGTGAGGAGGGGCACAAGAAGCTGAGAGGAAGCAGAGACAGGACACCTGACCTAAAGTAGCCAAAGGGGTATTCCATACCACAACATGTCCCTCACAGTATATAAACTGGGTGGAGTCACCCAGAAGGAACTGATTGCTGCTCAGGTCAGGCAGGCTATCAGTCAGTGAGTGGTGAGCAATTGTATTGTGCATCACTCATGAGTTTTGAATTTTCATTTCTCTTTTTATTGTTCCCCATTATTATCATCAGTATAGCTGTGTGGAGACCTCATAGCAGCTTTCCAGTATCTGAAGGGGGCCTGTAAGGATGCTGGGGGAGGGACTCTTCATTAGGGACTGTAGTGATAGGACAAGGGATAAAGGGTTAAAACTTAAAGAGGGGAGGTTTAGACTGGATATAAGGAGGAAGCTCTTTACTGTAAAGGGTGGTAAGGCAGTGGAATGGGTTGCCCAGGGAAGTTGTGAATGCTCCATCCCTGGCAGGGTTCAAGGCCAGGTTGGACAGAGCCTTGGGGGGCATGATTTAGCGTGAGGTGTATCTGGCCATGGCAGGGGGGTTGGAACTAGATGATCTTAAGGTCCTTTCCAACCCTAACTATTCTATGATTCTATTTCTATTATCATTATATTTTCTTTAATTCAAGTATTAAGCTGTTCTTATCTCAACCTGTAGGTTGAGATAAGAACATTTTTCTGATTTTGCTCCCCATCTCTAGCAGGGGAAGAAGGACGAAAACCAGGGAGTGAGTGAGCAGCTGCATGGTACTTGTTGCTGGCTGGGTTTAAATCATGACAGAAATAAAATTAAAAAATAGAAAGACTTTTCTCCTCAAGATGGTCAAATAAATACACTGTTTACAGTCAGGCACATGGCTCTTGACTATGGCTTTTCTCTTGAGCAGATCACTTAGTCTTTGATTCAACTGCAGTGCTTGCAAAAAGACGATGATGATCCACTGGCAGTGTTCATAGTTCCAGTGTATGACATCTATCATGGTCTTGAGAGTTCATGTTATGTGACAGATGTTTCAGTCCATCAAAAATTATTTTCTTATGAAATAATAAAAAAAAGAGACTTGTAGGACAGGAGGTGATTAAGAGGACAGTCCTAAATTCAGTTAAAATAAATATCTGAACAATAATAAAAACCTATAGGAGCATTAGGTTTGGGGTTCTGAGGGAAGTTAGATATTACCTAAATCAAACACACTATTAGCTACTTCCACTTATGAAGACTAAGTAGTTTGCTGGATCGCCTTCCTGCTTCATGTAAGTCCAAGATAAAGAAAAGTTCACATGATTATATATTTAAATTAATACTGAAAGCAAAAAATAACCTTGTTCCACTCTGTCACAATTGTGTTATGGAAAAGCTACTTCATTCCTTCTGAGAATCTTTCTTGCTTACCTTTTGTCTTCTACAAGCCATTAAACATAGCTCTTCATTCCACTTCCCTTCAGGTACAACAACAACAGTACAATAGCAATAATTAATAAAATTAAAAAAAAAAAAAACAGAGAGGCAATTGAAAGAAGGTTTTCCCCTTAAAAAGAAGCAAACATTTTAATGGAAGCATATAGTATTTTTCAATAGCAAATTTGAAAGGAATTACTTTTTTTTTTCTCAGAAATGTTTTTCCTGAAAGCAGCTTATCCTGCCATAGCCTGCTTTGCAAAGAAAAATGTTTTATCAGAATCTAGCTTTACTTTAATCCTCTTTCCTTCCTTTATTTACAATTCCTTTCTTTACAATATGCCAGCAACTATTATAAAGATAACAAGACCCTTAAGACCTTTTGACTAAAGCATAACTTGGCCTTGGACATTCTGTTTCAGATCACTTGTTATTTAGTAACTTGATAGAAAGCTATGCAGGTTTCGCTCTTTGCCCCACAATCTTTTCCTCCAGTTTTGATTAGTTTATCCTCTTACAACATTAAAGACCTGAGGTTATAGGACTTAACCTGTAGTTCTAACTGGCCAAACATACACTGGGCTGCATCAAAAGGAGGGTGACCAGCAGGCCAAAGGAGGTGATCCTGCCCCTCTACTCTGCTCTTGTGGGACCTCACTTGGAGTGCTGTGTACAGTGCTGGTGTCCTCAATAGAAAAAGGACATAGAGCTGTCCAGAGGAGGGACAAATAATTGTGGTTTTGGTTTTAAAATTGTTTTTCAATGTGAAATACTCTATGAATAAGAACAAAGTAAGTCGTCAGGTACATTTAAAGTCAACTGGTGCTATTGTTTGTTTTATGGCTGTGATGACTCCTGATCTGACCAGAGCTCCAAGGTAAACCTGCTTTTCCCTTTACCCATTTGAGAATCATAAAACAGCAAGGGACTTGATTTCTGGAGACTGACTTTTTTATTAGAACAGAAAAAGCAAACAGAAACTTTTCAAAATTGGAAAAAAGAATTCTCAGAATGAGACAACATATAAGTAGAAGTACAATAAACCTTTTTTCTTACACTACATTTTTTTAGAGCAGGTCTTTTTTCAAAGTTTCACTCAGTCAGCAGCTGAATGAACTTTACTGAGTCCAGCTAACTCTTCATCCTCAGGTATCTTCAGGCATCCCAGAAAGTACTTATTTCTGTTGCCTTTGAAGCCTGAAAAAGTATCTGCTTTTTGCTCTTCTTAGTGGGATTTCTAATTTTCTGGTTTTATAGTCATTCCACCACAAATTACAGAAGTATTTCCCTCCAAACATGTCTAGTTTAGCTGCAAGGAAAGTCAGAGTTTCCCCTCCCTCCAAAGGCTTCCATCAGAGCTCATGTACAGCATTCAAGACAATGCAAACAGACAGATGTGCTCCCTTGCTGCCTTGCAGCTTAAACAATGATTGTGAATAAATGCACTGAACAATACTCTGTAGATCCATAAAATCACTTGTTCCAGCAAAGATGCTTCTAGTAATAAAGTGTTTGAACATATTAAGCTTTTTTAATTCTCTTAAATTAACAATGGTTTAAAACTCTAATCTAGAAAACAGATTGAGTCTGTTTTCATAGTTTGGCTAAGAAAAGTGCAATCGAAATGTCACTCAAGGAACCATCAGTAAAAACAGTGGAAATTTCTTCTGGCATGATGGGATTTTTAAAGCACATTTCGAAACCAAGGGTATTTTTATAAATTTCAGCTCCTTCAAATTCCACTTGTCACGTAACTGGAGAGGATCAAGAGATTACATAGTAATGTTAATCTAGAAACTGCTACTTGAAATGCAACAACCTTAGTGAAACTAAAACATTTTAGTCTTGGAAATAAAACTGTGCAATTATGTATGCCAGGCACATAAGATATAGTTGAAGTGATACCTATTTCTCGGACATTCATAGCGGCAAAAGATTGATTATATAAAATATGCCCAGATGATCCTATTAGGCAAACCATGATGTAGAGGAAGGATATTTGGGGGGTTTGGCCAGTATAACCAGGGAATTGTGAAGATGTGGAGTCTGCTTCTCTGATTCTCATTAGCTAACCAGTTTTACTTTAAGCAAGATTCACGACCAAGCATTGAAGTAAGAAAGATGATATGATTTTGTTCCCTCTCCTGCAGCCAATTTGTGAAATTTTAGGGAATTTTAAATTAAATACTTCAGATTAAATATCCCTTCACAATATTATCTTGGATCTTTATTGTTGCCTCAGTTCAGCATTTTCTTAAAACAGCCACAGAGCTGGACGTACTCTATCCTATTAATGCTATGTCGAAATGGAAGATTACATTTCTCTTTTTTTAATATGAAGTTTCTTTTAGATATGTCAACTTTCTCTGGTGAAAAGAATGTGGTGAAAGAAAGAAGTGAAAAAAGTTAATGAAGTCTAAAAGTATAGTTTTTATGCCTGACAATATATAGACTGCAACTTTTTGCAGATTCAGTAGTCACGGAGGAAGGATTGGTAGAGTACTTAAAAACAAACTCAAATCCACACCCAAAACCTGAAAACCAAACTGTATTTCACTTTAATGCATTTTCTGTGTTGACAATAAGCGCAGGATTTTATTAATAAAATAGTTTTGGAGAGTTCAGAGTTGTCCATTTTTTTCATACATACTTTGCATTCATCTTCTCATCACATTAAATTCAAAGTAGAATCTTCTCAAGAAAAAATATTCTGTAAAATAATTAGTGGATAATTTTAGGACCTCAATGGGACTATTCACAAGATGAAGATTACGTAGGTACTCACATTGCTTGTTGAATTAGAGCTCAGATCTCTACAGGTAGAATCTTAGCGTACGTGTTCACTGAAGGAGCAAAATAAGAGTCCTAGTGCTCATAGTAGAAACATGATCCTTTTATTCAGGTGGCAAGTAAAAGCTTTATCTAGTATGATTACCAGTCCAATCCTAACTTTCAGAGAAGCTCAGACAGTATTCAGAGAAGCCAGGGAAAACTTTAAATTATAAAGCAATTAGAAATCTGTATTATGTAATGGATGTGATCAAATAACACAATGAGAAAACAAGCAAGATTTACAGGCACACACATGTAAATTCCTTTACAGAGCTTCAATCAAAAAACAGCTACAGAATTAATTAACAAGAACTTAACATGCATCAAAAGGAAAGGTGATATAGCTACCTGACTAAAAAGACCATCAGTTTGGTCTAACCCAGAATTAAACACAACTAAACCAAACCAAAATTAGTTGCTCTCATTTCTGTTAGAGAACATATGTTAAAGAAACATAGCACTGTTTTTTGTTCTAATGCTATTCAGTCATTACATTGTCAAACCGCATTCAAATTTAAATAAAATGAACATTTTGTATTTTAGCAATATATCACACCTTTATCTTTCATGCATTTCTAAGCAACAAAGATTTTACATTGTGAAAATTCTGTTCCTTATAACAGATTGACATTCTATTTTGAGCCAAACAGAATTAAGTTAGATGTGGCAAACTTTACCATGAAAAGGTAATTCTGAGTGGGAAGATATATGGAAGCAATTTCTTTTTATGTTCTTGGGATTTTTGTGGATGTAAGATCCGAAACTAGGAAGGCTATGGGGCCTGGGATGGATCCAGAAATTGATCTCTAATTAGAATCATAGAATCATAGAATCGTTAGGCTTGGAAAGGACCTTAAGATCATCAAGTTCCTACCCCCCTGCCATGGGCAGGGACACCTCACACTAAACTGTGTTACCAAGGCTCTTGTACACCACCAGGGATGGAGCATTCACAACTTCCCTGGGCAACCAATTCCAGTGCCTCATCATCCTCACAGTAAAGAACTTCCTCCTTATATCTAACCTAAACTTGCCCTGTTTAAATTTTAACCCAATACCCCTTGTCCTGTCAATACAGTCCCTAATGAAGAACAGTTGCTCATTTTCTGGCTTCATGGCAAGGAGTCTGAGTAGTCTTACAATTTAGCCTTACAAGGTATGCAGTCCAAAACCTATGTTACTTAGTCTCTTAGCTAAGATAGAGTTACACCATCACTAGAATAAGTGAGGGATATAGTGTGTGATGCCTTTAGATCCTGCCTTGAATTCTCTGAAACATCTTAAAATCCATTATATCCCCCATGAGACTTTTCAGGTTCTGTCACTCACACTTAATGACAAAGCTCTGTTTAGTCAGAAAAATTGTGACTGGTTTTAGCCATCAAGAGAGAACCAAATATGATTTATCTTGACTTATTTCTTTGGGAAGTATTAAAGAAAATTAATGAGTTCTTGTAAAATACATCAGTAGCATTCTATTCAAACAGCAAACTTCTCTGTGGAAAATTTTGAGTTAGGCCTACTAGCAGTATCACCGAGAGACCATGCCCATTAGTTCACATCACAGCTATTCATCAAACTGAGGATGTAATTCCTGCACAAGTTTTACATATGCATACTACCACTGGCTTCTGTAGAGTACTGATTTGCATTAATGTAAGCAAGATTCAGTCTCACCTCTGTGGCTGGCAAAATCTTGGAGCAGATTCTCCTGGAAGGCATGCTAAGGCACATGAAAAACAATAAGGTGCTTGGTTTCAGCCAGCATGGCTTCACTAAGGGGAAATCCTGCCTGACCAATTTGGTGGCCTTCTATGATGGGGCTACGGAAATGATGGACAGGGGTAGAGCAGTTGATGTCATCTACCTGGACTTGTGCAAAGCGTTAGACACTGTCCCCCACGACATCCTTGTCTAAATTGGAGAGACATCAATTTGATAGGTGGACCACTCGGTGGATAAAGAACTGGCTGGATGGCAGCATGCAAAGAGCTGTGGTCAATGGTTCAATGTCCGGCTGGAGACCAGTAACGAGTGGTGTCCCTCAGGGATCGGTGTTGGGACCGGTCTTGTTCAACATCTTTGTCGCTGACATGGACAGTGGGATTGAGTGCACCCTCAGCAAGTTTGCCGATGACACCAAGCTGTGTGGTTCGGTTGATACACTGGAGGGAAGGAATGCCATCCAGAGGGACCTTGACATGCTTGCAAGGTGGGCTGATGCCAAACTTATGAGGTTTAACCATGCCACGTGCAAGGTCCTACACCTGGGTTGCAGCAATCTCAGGCACAGCTACAGGCTGGGCAGAGAAGAGATTCAGAGCAGCCCTGCGGAGAAGGACTTGGGGGTGTTGGTTGGTGAGAATGTGAGCAGGCAGTGTGAGCTTGCAGGTCAGAAAGCCAACCGTATCCTGGGCTGCATCAAAAGCAGCGTGACCAGCAGGTCGAAGGAGGTGATCCTGCCCCTCTACTCTGCTCTTGTGAGACCTCACCTGGAGTATTGTGTGCAGTTCTGGTGTCCTCAACATAAAAAGAATATGGAACTGTTGGAACAACTCCAGAGGAGGGCCATGAGGATGAACAGGGGACTGGAGCACCTCCTGTTTGAAGATAAGCTGAGAAAGTTGGGTCTGTTCAGTCTGGAGAAGAGAAACCTCACAGCAGCCTTCCAGTATCTGAAGGGGGGCTATAAGAATGCTGGGGATGGACTCTTCATTAGGGATTGCAGTGATAGCAGAAGGGGTAGCAGGTTCAAACTTAAACAGGGGAAGTTTAGATTGGATATAAGAAGGAAGTTCTTTTCTGCAAAAGGGTGGTGAGGAGCTGGAATGGGTTGCCTAGGGAAGCCCTGAATGCTCCATCCCTGACAGTGTTCAAGGCCAGGTTGGACAGAGCCCTGGGTAATGTGGTTTAGTGTGAGGTGTCCCTTCCCATGGCAGGGGGGTTGGAACTTGATGATCTTAAGGTCGTTTCCAACCCTAGCTATTCTATGATTCTATGATTCTATTTCTTTTAAGATCAGACACCAATTTCAGGAACTCTGGAAGATGATAAGAAATGTGTCTGACAGTCACACAAACCAGTACATGAGATTTATCTCATGTACTCTCATGTTGCCTCAAGCTGTTTAAAGCACCATCCACTAAGTTGTGCAGCTCTGTGAAATGGCTCTTTATGGTGGCTGAAATATAGGTAAGATTACAATCTGCTCATATAAAAGGTTACAAAGAAGTAGTCCCTCTCAATTGATTTCACTGAGAGAAAATTAGAGGCAGTGTAGAAAATTACTGCCATGAATGAATCAGTTGATCTCATTTATGTTGGACCTATTCTCCTTGTGTAAATAACCCAAACTTGCAGCAAAGGAAGAGCTAACTAGAGGATTTAGTAAACCAGTGTATGGACCAGAAGACCAAACTTTCCACTGAATACTTTTCTTAGCTCAACTAGCCTTAGAAAAGAATTTCTTTTCAGCCAGTTACAGAGACAACCACCACCTAGAATTGGGAACTTCTCAAAACACTATTTTAAAGTAAAACTGGATGGATAATGCACATTTTCCAAAGCATTCTCAACACTGACATTTTAAGTAAAACTGAAAGAAAAACATCAAATTTCAAGTAAAAGAATGTAGGGTGGGTATTTCCCCCCCCCCTTTTTTTTTTAATGAAGCTTTTCTAAACACTGCTTTCCAAAATGAAACATATTCAAAATGTGTGTTTGTGAGAAGTTCCAAGTGTGTTCAGTTTCTGTACAGCTTTTTTTCTGAAAAAGTCAGCTTTCTAACTCTCTTAAAAATAGACTCATCGTCTGTTCATTGCTTTTATCTTAACGTCTGAACTCTCTGCTCTTTCCTTTCCCTTATTATGGAAGCACAATAGTTTCTTTGATACTTGACCTCCCAACTTCCATTTTCATTCTTCTTCTCCTTTTTCTGCTATGTGCTTTATCTCAGTCTCTCAAGACCTCCCACTTAATTTTCCTGTTCTCTTTGGCATTAAAGGTAACAACTGAAGCTCACTGGCAGTCTCTTTCTTATTGCTTCTGCTCTTTCCTCATTTCTTTTCTACATAACTACTTTGCTATCTTTCCTGATTTTTTTCTTTTTTTTTTTTTTTATTCATTGCCACATAGGTATGAGTTCATTTCATTCCACCTCATTAGACTTCGAAAAGGTCAACATAAAATACTGGAATGGGTATGCGTATCTGCTTTTGGTAATTTTAATGAGTCTGTCGCCATGGTATTTAGATACATATTGTTGTACAGTATTACATTAAGTAATGGAGATTTTCTTCCCCTTAAATATTTCTCAGAAGATTAACTAGTCTCCACTTGGGAAAAGCCTCCGTTACTCCTTACATTTCATTCTCATGAAAGATGGTTAATCTAACTTTAAATTCTCTATAAAACATGGTCTATATTCAAAGCACAGTAACCTGTCAAAGTGGTTTTAAAGCAACAGTGTAAGAGATTTTCACATTAATGGCGATTCACTTCTGTGTTTTCAGCATGGGAGAAGTCAAATTAGAAACCACTATACCTTTCTATCAAGAAAAAAGCAAAATTGCTGCAATTAAAATCTCATTAATTTCTATTAATAAACCAAACTCTTTTTTTCTATTCCAATATAATGGCAAATCCTAAAAACTATGAAGTAATTAACAAGGTAATATGTCTGACATCAGCATAAGGTGGTTAATCCATTGAGAAATAACACAGTTGAATCAGGAGGTGAAAGACTCAAGGTTTTTGAAGTACAACTGTAACAAAGAATGTTAAAAATGCTTTTAAATTATTCCAGTTCAACAATATGAGATGTGTTAAATAAATATAAATAGGCAGAATAACCAAAGTCAGTTGTAGAATAAATAATGACCATAAACCATCTCCTAATCTACACTTAATAATACTTAACAATTAATTAATGGTATACATGACTGGATTTAGGAGTCTAATTATCCAGTTAACTGATTTGCTGAAATATCTAGGTAATTTGGAAGGTAAGTGTCCCACTTTCCATTATGATTAATTATGGGTTTAAAAACGTTATTAAATGCTAATTTAGTTTATCTTATCATAATGTAGGTTATGTCTCTCATATATCTGTACTTATGTTGTTATAGTTCATTCACTCGGTTTATAATGTGGATAACTTACTCAATTTAACAGTATTTGAAAAATGAGTCAAATAATGATTAAAGTGTTTGAAATGCTAATTAAAGTGGTGAGCCTGCCCTCTGTATTTCACATACTTATACACAACTTAATGATGTATACAGTTCCTTTTATTTCAATGAAGTCATTCATGGTAGAAAAAGGTAAAGTTGTAAATATTTACAAAACTGAAATGAATAAAATTTGCATTATGACAAGAAAGAGAAATGCAGAGAAGAATTCTACTAGCAAGGAATTACAAGGCTAAGCAGTTACATCTACATTCACTGTTTCATAAAGTATTGAGATTCATGATCCAAAATAAGATAGTTTTGCTGTGTTGAGGCTTAGGTGGTCACAGGCAGTGTTCATGTATAAAAACCTCTGAAAAGTGTATTTAAAAAATACTCAGGAAAAAAAATTCAAGAATTCTTTAATAACACATTCACTAGGTATCATATAGATATTACGTATTTAATGCTGTCGTATTTCATAGAATCATAGAATCATAGCATAGTTAGGGTTGGAAAGGACCTTAAGATCATTTAGTTCCAACCTCCCTGCCATGGAGAGGGACACCTCCCACTAAACCATGTCGCCGAATACTCTGTCTAATCTGGCCTTGAACACCACCAGGGATGGAGCATTTACCACTTCTTTGGGCAATCCATTCCAGTGCCTCACCACCCTTACAGTAAAGAACTTCTTTCTTATACCTAACCTGAATTTCCCCTGTTTAAGTTTGAACCCATTGGCCCCTCTTCTGTCACTACAGTCCCTGATGAAGAGTCCCTCCCCAGCATTCTTATAGCCCCCCCTTCAGATACTGGAAGGCTGCTATGAGGTCTCCATGCAGCCTTCTCTTCTCCAGGATGAACAGACCCAACTTTTTCAGGCTGTCTTCATACAGTGTGCTTCAGTCCCCTGTTCATCCTCCTGGCCCTCCTCTGGACTTGTTCCAACATTTCCATGTCCCTTTTATGTTGAGGACATCAGAACTGTACACAGTACTCCAAGTGAGGTCTCAAAAGAGCAGAGTAGAGGGGCAGGATCACCTCCTTCAACCCATATTTCTTTGCTTTGTCATTCCTGGGGAGTAAAATTATACCTCCAGAAGCCAAAAACTAAGCCCTAAACAGCTACTTGCTGATTACCACCTGGTGGGATAGGCAGGAGAATCAGAAGAGTAAATGTCAGAAAATTCAGGGGTTGAGATAAAGACAGTTTCATACATAAAGCAAAAACCATGCATGCAAGAAAAGCAAAGGAAAAGCAAACCAAGAAATTAATTCAGTGCTTCCTATCAGCAGTCAGGTTTTCAACCATCTCCAGGAAAGCAGGGCTCCATCATGTGTAACAGTTACTTGGGAAGACAAACTCCATCAACTCTGATCATCCCACCCTTCATTCTTCTTCCCCCAGCTTTATATGCTGAACATGCCATCCCATGGTATGGAATATCCCTTTGGTCAGTTGGGGTCAGCTGTCCCAACAGTGTCCCCTCCCAGCTTCTTGTGCACATCCTGTCTACTTGCTGGTGGGATGTTTTGAGAACTAGAAAAGACCTTGGCTCTGTGTAAGCACAACTCAGCAAAAAACTAAAACATCCCTGTATTATCAACACTATTTCCAGCACAAAGCCAAAACATGGCCCCATACCAGGTACTATGAAGAAAATTAGCTCTACTAAAGCCAAAACCAGCACATTCGCCACCCTTTATTTCATATCATATACATCATGCTCAGGTCCCACTCTATCCAATACATTCTCATTATCCACCACCCTGATTCCCATCCTTTCATACAATACACAGATATCATTCCCTTAGTCTACAGTCCACCTCTGTGAAATGTCTGTCTGTCCTGGGTTCAGCAGTAGCACTCATTTTTCCCCTTCTTGGTAGCAGGTGCAGTGCAGTGTTTTGACTTTCAGCTTGGGAACAGAGCTGATAACAAGCGATGTTTTGGTTTGGCCAAGGACTTTGTGAGCCTCATGCTCTGCCAGGGAGGAGGGGAAGCTGGGAGGAAGCAGAGACAGGACACCTGACCCAAACTGACCAAAGAGGTATTCCATACCACAGCACGTCATGGCCAGGATGTAACTGGGAGTTAGCCGGAAGGGCTGGGAGACGGCAGGGTTGGAGGAGGTATCGGTCGGAGCTTGGTCAGGCTTGGGGGGCCAAGTTATCGGTTGGCTGGTGGTGAGATGATGTATTCTCTTCCCTTGTTATTTCCTTTATCATTATTATCATTGGTGGTAGCAGTAGTGATCTGTGTTGTACCTTAGTTACTAAACTGTTCTTATCTCAACCTGTGGGAGTTGCATTCTTTTCGATTTTCCTCTCCGTCCCTCCGAGAGCAGGGGGAGGGCAAGAAAAGGGGGGGAAGTGAGCGAACGAGTTACCTGACTGGGTTTAAACCACGACAGTTCTTTTTGGCGCCCAACGTGGGGCTCGAAGGGTTGAGATAACGACAGATCTGACTGGATTAATAGTCACTCATCACAATGCTGATTTATTGGCTCTCAGAGTTGTTCTTGTTGATCTCACAGCTTCAGAATGTTGTAACTTACGTAGAGCCGGTATTTGCTGTGATCGTGTTTATCAAGTATGGGGCCTGGGCTAAGGTTCTTGTCTCACTGTGCTTTATGGCAATGGCTTGTAATACGGGCGGGCTCCAGCAGCAGGGCGGGACGGACGTGGCCGTGGACTTGTACCTGGCCGTCCGGCTGCTCTTCACCGTCCTGGCCCTCACCCTACTCTCCATCTTCGTGAGGCTGCGGGGAGCCGAGGGGGAGCGGCCCCGGGAGCCGGCGGCAGCCGAACCGGCCCGGGAGAGCGGCCCCGGGGACCAAGCGGCGGCGGGAGCGGGGCCGGAGGCCGCGAGGGGACGGCTGCCGGTGGAGGAGGTCGGGGCGGTCGAGGAGCAGAAGGAGGCGGCTGCCGAGCAGCGGGAGAAGGCGGCGGAGGAGCTGAGCCCCGCGGAAGAGCCGAGCCCCGCGGAGGAGCCCAGCCCCGCGGAGGAGCCGAGCCCCGCGGCCGAGCCCAGCCCCGCGACGGCCGAGAGCATCCCCCGGAAGCCGCCCGCCGAGCCCCAGGAGGATGCAGGAGACCACGCAGCATTTCCCAGCAAGGCAGAGGAGGAAGAGCTGGACTCAGGAAAAGAGAGGCTGGCGGTGGGAGAGCCGGCAAGCACAGCGGCTACACCAGCCCCAGTGACAAGTACAGCAGCATCAGTTGAGAGTTCTGAAGGTTTTGAATGGCCTTTGGGTGTCCTTGGGACCTGCCTGCTGATTGTGATGGGGATCAGCATGTTGGCACACACACAGGCTGTGTTCTACCCACGACCATTTTGTCTGATCTCAAAAGTTAAGCAGAGTCAGGTTTGGGTCTTGTCTGGGGTTAGACGAGGATATGGGGGGACCAAGAGGTTTTCCCCAAGGCTGGACAGCCAGGAGTGGCAGGGTGTGTGGGACAGTATGGGCAAGTATCTAGTCCACTGGGCCCCTCCAGTGCTTTGGAAGCATTGGAGATGGAAGGCAGCTGTATGGAGTCCCCAGCAACAAGCTGCAGAAACTGCTGAAGGGGACAGTGAATTATTTTGAGCCTGGTGGGCCCAATGCACTTCAGGCCATCAGAGCAGAGATGCAACACAGAGATGGACTCATGATCGAGGGGTGGACTTAGCAATGGACACTATTGCCCAGGTTATTCACGAGTGTGAACACTGCACACAGTCTCTCCTGCTCTGGAAGACTGTTACAAGAGATGGAGCCTGACATCATGGACCAGATGGACTCAGCAGCTTTATAGGGACTGGTCCATGCACTAAGATAAGAGTGCACTGAGATAAGAGTGATGGTATATTGAAAATGTGGGATCTGAGCATGACGTGAATGGTATGGAATAAGGGGTGGATAATGTCCTGGGTTCAGCAGTAGCACTCATTTTTCCCCTTCTTGGTAGCAGGTGCAGTGCAGTGTTTTGACTTTCAGCTTGGGAACAGAGCTGATAACAAGCGATGTTTTGGTTTGGCCAAGGACTTTGTGAGCCTCATGCTCTGCCAGGGAGGAGGGGAAGCTGGGAGGAAGCAGAGACAGGACACCTGACCCAAACTGACCAAAGAGGTATTCCATACCACAGCACGTCATGGCCAGGATGTAACTGGGAGTTAGCCGGAAGGGCTGGGAGACGGCAGGGTTGGAGGAGGTATCGGTCGGAGCTTGGTCAGGCTTGGGGGGGCCAAGTTATCGGTTGGCTGGTGGTGAGATGATGTATTCTCTTCCCTTGTTATTTCCTTTATCATTATTATCATTGGTGGTAGCAGTAGTGATCTGTGTTATACCTTAGTTACTAAACTGTTCTTATCTCAACCTGTGGGAGTTGCATTCTTTTCGATTTTCCTCTCCGTCCCTCCGAGAGCAGGGGGAGGGCAAGAAAAGGGGGGGAAGTGAGCGAACGAGTTACCTGACTGGGTTTAAACCACGACACTGTCAAATGTCCATAAGTGTCCACAAGCATCCACAAATGTCCACAAAATGTCCACTGAAATGATTTAGTCCATTACTTTGGGCTTCATTGTGTTATGCTGCTCACTCAGGACAGGAGAGGTGCTGTGTTGCATGAATGATTTTCACCAAAACCAGTTCAGGTCTGGTCACTGCTGCATTTGCACTAATTGTTTTAAGGTTTGCCCTCCACTGGTTCAGGTGATTCCTGCTACAGTAATTCCCATAGCATGCAACTCAAATCATGGGTTACAATTTAGAGGTCTATCCATCACAATCTCCACCCATGGTCCCTTTCGGTCAGGTTACAGGCTTTAACATTTTAGAGAACTCTTCCTCTTGCTCATAGTCTGCTAACAACAAGGAGCTCCTGATAGAGTAATTCCCATAACATGCAACTCAATTCATGGATTATTTTCACTCAAGGACCTGGCTGCACTTGGTAGGTAATGCAGAACAGGGGAGTCCCCTGTGCCCTCCCCTTTCAAAAAATATTATCAGGGCTTTATCTTTTTTTTTTTTTTTTTTTTTTTTTCCGAAGTGAAGTTTTAATGCAGCAGTACTCCAAAAATTTGGATGAAATTATGGGTGCAGAAAAGTTAATGAGAGCTTTGACACTGAATTCCCAGTGGATCAAGAGTTTGTTCTAAAGGACCCATGTGAGTTATTACATGCTTACTGTGAACTGCATGTACTGTTTTGCGGTGGGTTGACCTTAGCTGGCTGCCAAACACTGGCCCAGCTGCCTTCTCATTTCATTTCCTCAAAAGGAGGAGGAGAGAAAAAGAGGATGAAAAAAAATCATAGGTCAAGATAAAAGTAGGGAGGTCCCTTAGCAATAACCATCACAGACAAGATAGACTTAAGGAAATGTAATTTACTGCCAGTTAAACCAAGGGAAAGAAAATAAACCAACATCATATCTCTCCCTCCCACCCCCGTTTTTTTTAACTCGGGCTCAACTTCACTCATTCCCAGCTCCTCCCTCCCGCCTCTCAGCAGCGCAGGGGGATGAGGAATGGGGGCTGCTGGTAGCCCACAACAGCCTCTGTCCGGAGTTTGTTTCTCCTTACGCTTTTTCCCTTCCGACGTGCTTCAGGATAAATCTGCTCCAGCGTGGGCCCTCCAAGGGCTGCAGCTTCCTCCAGGGCACGTCCCCTCCCCACCGGGGTCACTCCCGATGCCGCAGGGGCATCTCTGCCTGGCGCCCGGAGCCAGTAAAATATTGTGAATGTTAATTAGTAAAAAGACGTTATTATATTAAAAAAAAGGTAAACCAAAGCAAAAGTAACAAAATATGAGTTATGGTGACTACTTGTTGGCAACAGTTTAGTTTTTAAATGTGCCAACAGCTAGTTCTTGCTGTCATTTTGCTCCTCAGCTCTGGGAGACCTGAGCTCCTGCTGAAGATGAAAGTGAGTTAGCTTTTCACCATTCCCAGATGTTATGGGAAAGATCTCCAGGCAATAAATAGCCATAGAAGGGGTTTTCATCTGTAGGAAGTCTGGGAAACACTGATATACAAGAAACCACAGACTTAAAATCTTGCAGCATAATGGTATCTGCTCCTTATGAGAATTGAAGGCCCTGGGAATACATGGTGGTCCCTGGGGTCTCTCCTTAGAGTGGTTATAACCAGTTCATTAATGTCTCAGCAATGGAAAACACACTGACTGTGCTGGGAACACCAGTGTGGGAAAAGCTGTGCATATGGTGGAGGACTCTGGGAATTAATAGCAGATTTCTTCCTTTCTTCCATGCTGAAAGGTACAAAGATGCTGAACTAAGAAAAATTAATTCACTGCATAAATGCAAGATGGCAACCTAAGAAGCACACCAAAAAATTTAGGGGAATTGAATTGAATAGCAAACTCAATATAAGACTGTACTAATGATATATAAAACAAAACAAATTTCATCCATTATGTATTAATGTATGAGTTATATGTGAGCAACTAGTGTATTTATTCTACTTTACTGATCAAGGAGTTGCAAAATCTCATTTGAAGTTCTGTATGCAGTTGAGGAACCAGACTTTCAGAAGACTAGAACAAGGTAGTATTATAGGCATCTTAGAAAGCATTATTTATTAAGGAAATTTAGTCCCTGAATTTACTCAGTTTAGGATGAGGTGTTGTTTTGTTTGGTTGGTTGGTTTTGGGGGTTTTGGGTTTTGGTTTTGGTTTGGTTTGGTTTTTTTTTAATGAGGAAGTTCAAAGGGCAGATATAATGGGAGCCTTGTGACTTTTCTTCCCTTTGGGAATGCAGTGAAAGGGAATATATTTTCTTGTAGAAATCTAGATTTTTATGTTAGAAAAAGTTTCTATTCTAAGGATAACAGAATACCAGGAAAATCTATCTAGCACCTTGTTTCAGTATCTCCTTCAAAGAAATATTCATTGAGACATTAAAAAAAACTCTCATAAACACCTGCTTATACTCCTTCCTGTCTTAGCTCAGGTGATCTGAACTAAAAGCATTCTTGAACTCCTTCCCCCATCTGGAGTGCTATTCAAGAGGATACAGATATTAATGGCCAAAGATGAATATGACCCGAATAAAGACAATATTTTCAAATTGTCTAGGCAGGGAGGGAAGTCAGTTAAAATAAGGACACCCTATCCCTGCTCCCCCCCAAAAAAAAAACAGGAAACCCCAGAAAGAGTATGTAGGTTATGTGTTCGCTAAGGTCAACTGTAGAAAACCACATTCAATTCCCCAGGATCCTTAAACCCATTCTAAAATCCCAACTGTTGTTTCAAAAGTCCTGAAGGGTTGCTGCTCACCCAGGATTTAACAAAGCATGACTGTAACGTTAGTGTAGATAAATGATTCTTCTTTCCCCTCTTAGAATTGTCAATTCCATTTGAAAGAAATAACAGACAGCCTGAAGGTAGTCAGACCTTTTACTTGATAGCTCTTCAATCTAATTACTGTCTGTGAGGCCACTTGTGTTCGGTAGTCTTATTACACCTTTTATCTTACTGTTATTATTGTATCTTGTTACCTCTAAACTCATCATGAGGCTTAAGTTACTACATGGAGACCTCATAGCAGCCTTCCAGTATCTGAAGGGGGGCTATAAGAATGCTGGGGAGGGACTCTTCATTAGGGACTGTAGTGACAAGTACAAGGGGTAACAGATTCAAACTTAAACAGGGGAAGTTTAGATCGGCTATAAGGAGGAAGTTCTTTACTGTGAGGGTACTGGAATGGGTTGCCCAAAGAAGTGGTAAATGCTCCATCCCTGGTGGTGTTCAAGGCCAGGTTGGGCAGAGCCTTGAGTGACATGTTTTAGTGTGAGGTATCCCTGCCCATGGCAGGGGGGCTGGAACTAGACAATCTTAAGGTCCTTTCCAACCGTAACTATTCTATGGTTCTATGGTTCTATGAGCAAATACATAAATCCTGCTATGCCATAGACCAATTAAATATGATTAAATTAAAAACTCTTTTCTGATGTTATAGCAATAGGAATTCATTAGCGCAATAAGAGCTCTTCTGGTAGTATGGGAACTAAGTTCCAGCCCAAAAGGCAAATAGTTCTTTGAAAGAAAGGTTTGCAATGATCCCACAATGCTCAAACTGGCGTTGTCTTTGTTTCATTTGGAGCAGTTATTTTGCTTGAATGGAGCACTGATTATCTTATTAGTTAAGATATGCACACATACCTTCATTAGTTAGCAATGAAGCCAAGTGACAGAAGAGTAACTATGAGAATATATTGCCCAGAGATAACAACAGACATTAGCAGTAGGATGATGATGATGATGATGACGACAATGTGGAACTAGGAATATGCAGAATACAGAACTGAATTCATTAAAAGGCACCTCAATATGCAAAAATTGAAACAGCATAGGGAGAAAGTCCCCCCATCATCTCTAGTTGAGTTTAGATTATGTCACTCTCAAGGCACAGAGAACAGAGGGAAATAAGCAGCATATTTATTTGCTTGATTTTTATCTTCTTGTTAGAGACCTCAGATTCATAGAAAGTGTTGCACAGAAATACAGGTTATTACAGAAAGCATTATGCTATAGTCTCTGTCCTTCGAGTACCATTTTCTTAGACCAAAAATGCTAATTAATTTGAAAATACTAAGATTAATATTGATTCAATACTAATCAGTGAAAGCTATCACTGTAAATCTCAAAAAGTCTGTTTTAATGTTATTCATGTTTCTGATGCCTTTACTGCTTATCTTTTAAGGATTAAAATCTCTCTTCAAAACAGACATAGGTTACAAGTAGTAGGATTTTAAAGCTTGTTTATGAATTTATTTTTTAACAAAAATCACCTTAAGGGTTTTTTTTCTTTATTTTATTTTCCCTTTAAGGATCAAGAGGTGAAAGGCTAACTCTATTCAGAGAATAAAACAATAGAAATTAGAATAGAAACATTAGAATTCCCTATTCTGAGACTTCCAGAAAGTGAGATAAATGAGGCTTTTGCTGTCAATTCAGACATTCTAGTCTACTTTTGATGTGTACATTTACCTGTTACAACTACACAACACCCGCAGGAGGTTGTGGCATTGTGCCAACATGTTTGTGTTCTTCCTCAACAACTACTGCTACATGCTCAAAGTATATCGATTGCTTGATATCCATGGATATAATTGCACCCCCTGTGATCAGGCCTACATTGGTTAGGTACTGACAGCACTGAGGTAGTACTGAAGAGAATTCTGGCAGCCAGACTACTTTCGAGCACCTCCACCAGTCTTCTATAGGCACTAGCAAACTCAGGATGCTACAGTTCAATTGCTTTTGGCACTCCAAATATCTAAACAAAGTCTAGATTGATACTATCTATACATGCATTTGTTTCTACTCTGTCATATACTGCCTGTCTAAACATTCATTATAGCAGTGTACACTAGAAAGAATTTTTGCTTTTAGAAGTATAGGCATATTTTTTTTGCTAGAGAAAAGGTGTATTTTCTCTCCACCCTCATGAGGTGAAGTACGTTTAAGGGCTTTAATGTAAACATTACAGAGAAAGAAGTAGAGCACAGAAAAATGACTGGTTTACAAGGAGGCAGCATCTAGGAAGCAGAACAGCATCTCTGGAATCAAAGAAAGCCCTAATCGTTAGGTTATCCATATGCTTTTTGACTATTTCCTTTTTTCAATAAATAAAGTAGTGACAAGACAATGGGTAATGGGTTCAAACTTAAACAGGGGAAGTTCAAGTTAGATGATAGAAGTTCTTTACTGTGATGATGGTGACGCACTGGCACAAGTTGCCCAAAGAAGTGGTAGATGCTCCATCCCTGGCAGTGTTCAAGGTCAGGCTGGACAAAGCCTTAGGTGACATGGTTTAGTGTGAGGTGTCCCTGCCCATGGCAGGGGGGTTGGAACTAGATGATCTTAAGGTCCTTTTTAACCCTAACCATTCTATAATTCTATAGTATCAGAGCCCTGTGGATATGTGATAAAATTTTCTCTCTTACTACTTTCACTTGTGACATAACATCCCCTGGTTCCACTCTGGATAAGGAAAAATATTGGTGAGAAAGAGCTTTGGATTTCATTCTTGTGTTTTTAGAGCTAAGCAACAAAATTATTTAATAAATTTAAATCAATGATAAACTTGATTGCGTCTTTGATACAAATATAAAATTTGTAGGTGAAAGAAAAGCATAATATAATGTACATTTCCAATTAAGGAAAACATTTTATACTGCAGCCTATAAAAGCTTTTCTCTCCAAGTTAATTTGAATTGGCTTGAATATGAATGTTATTGTGTGGAATAACTGCTGATGGAAGATAGTAAACAAAAGGGAAGTGTTGAACATCAAAATAGTGACTTAGGAGTAAATTACTGCTGGTTTACTGCCAGAGAAAGAGGTCAGGTTATATTCTGTTCCTCTACTAATGACTTAGAAGAGAGAAAGAGCAGCACATTAATTAATTTGCAGAAGGTACTAACTTGGGAGGAACTGTAAATGCTAGAGTGCTGTGAGGTGTACTTTTCCACTTTAAAGCAGAAGATAAACTTGATTCCTAAATAAAACCTAAAAACCAGGCTTTTATATAAAAAAATGACAACCGTATTTTATGTAAAATATTCCAAAATCAAATTTTTGTGACGTAAGCTGCAATTCATCAAAATCCTTATGCATATTCTAAGGTCATTGACTTCAATAAGTGTTAATTATAAAATTACGTTTCGTGGAATAATGAAACAGTTAGGCAGAGGTTTAAGATCAAGCTTATGATATAGTTCTTTCCTGATGTAAATTCTATGAAGCATAGATGAAACCTAAAAATGAAAGTATATGAATATTAGGAAAATGTAAATGTGGTCCTGCATTAATAAGCTTTCTACTATACGGCCTGGGTTACTAACTGGAAATAGGATTAAGGAGAACAAGGAAAGAAAGCACAATTTCATTTACCACTACATGAATCACAAGTAAATCTTTGTGTCCTCAGACATGCTCCAGATTCATCTCCCCTCTTCCCTCCTTTTCTTAAAATATAACACACTAAGAGAAATTCAATAACTGCTTGAGAAAGTGTATTTGCTAGTGCAAGGGATGAAGTTTCAGAAGAAATCATGCTATATTGGATTCAATAGTAAAACTCCCATGAAATCTAAAGAGGATTAGAATTTTACCAAACATGGGTATGGCATGCTCCTGTCAGACCTCCACTTCACACTGTAACCTTTGTCACCTCAGAAGAAAGATAGTACAAGAGTTTCATTTCGATCTATCATGAAAAAGAAATTGCATGACCTGAAAGATCTTCCCTTTATGGAAGATGGAGTGGGGAGTCAAAAACGGGTAAAAATAATCTGAGAGACTGTGAGCACGTCTAAGGTCTGCTTCCACCTTCAAAATATCTGTTTGAACTAACAAAACAGAAAAAGAAAACCAACCAAAACCACAATGGGGAAGCTTGGCAAGACTGTTTGTGGCTGTGTAGCTTTTCTCTTCAGCTTCCACCCAGAAGCGTCCCAGCAAGGGCTGAATGGTATCATCCTAGAATCAGAATAAAAAAAAATCAGGGAGCACATTTGAAGTGCAAATAATTCACAAAAGAACAGCTGTGTGCAGCAATGCTTGCCTGCTGTGGATGAGCACATGAAGCTGATGTTCATGTCATACTACTGTATGTGGAACACTGTGAATCCCTTCCCTACCTGATACATGAAGCTACAAATCACTTCTTGATTAAAATCAGTTTTGCAGGAGGGATGCCTCTGGATTAGTTTTTTATTTGCAGCAAAGCTGGATGCAAGGGAGAATACAAACCTGTGAATTAATTATTTTGTGGCTGGAAAGGCAGGAAAGCTTTCAACAGATTAAATTTTTAGAATACTCCCAGCTTGTCACCCAAGTAGGCCAAGGTGAACTGGGAGTCCAGTTATAAAATAGATATTGTCACTGAGTATATAAATCAGCAGGAATGTGAATGTTAGCCAAAAGACCTGAGCACTACAGAATTAGACTTTGCATGAACAACAGTCCCAGCAACAGTCCCACATATGCGATGTCCTTGGGATAGGTATTTAGCATCTGATATTTGACTGTCTCCTCAAGCATGGCCAGACCCGATTTATTATTAAAGACAAATGAAAGGACAGGGATTTTATTGAGAACAGAACAAAACTTTAAGTAATGTTATACTGCTTTTGCAAAGAGAAAGTTGCATAGTCAGAATCAGATTTGAAAAATGGCGTGAATGCAGTGCTTGGATATTTGCCTTGGATTTCCAGCAGCAGCAGATTTGTGCTAATGCTGCTGATTACATCTTAGGGGAACAGTGATGTAACTAAACAGAGGTTTATAAAAGACAGAGAAAATACACACATCCTTGAGTGATTTTTTTTTTCTGGTTTTTGAGGCTTTACAGAAAAGGTAAAGCACTCCACACCAGTCAGAGCTGTGTGATTTTGAGTACTAGCATAGGATAGAGAAAGAGGTGCAGAAGCAGAAGATAATGGAAATGGGAAGGATCAGCTAAAGCCTTCATAGCCTCTAATTCATTCATCCTTTTCACTGATAAATTCACAATGTCCTGAGAGAGAAGTCCTTTATAACATCAGTCAGCAAAATTTAGTTATCTGCAGGTGAGGGCAGGGCAAATTATAATAAGAAACTGATTTTTTGTGACACTGGCTACTGAGTGACATCTTTCAGGACCAGGAAGGGATTCGGCAAGCAAAAGCTCAGGTAGTATCTGGGTATTTACACATGCAAAGTTTATTTTCTTTCAGAATGTCAATTTAAGGATAATTAAATAAAGTATAAATGTATAGACATTCTAGTCTGGCTATTTGCTCACATGAATAGAAGGTTTTTTAAAAAGGGTTATCACAATGTTCAAGAGTAGTATTGTTAAGATTTCAGTAGTCTGACAGGAAGAGAATTCAATGTATTATATATGCTTGAATATTCTGTCTTGTCTTTTTGTCAGAATCACAGGTATGATTTGTAGAAACTGATATGGACATATGAACAAAGTGCTGTGCTTTTGATTTCGTGATGCACATCCAGCTTTCTCTGCACATTTACTGGAGAATCTCAGTAATCTATTACTAGTCATACAAAAATACATGGCATGAATACCCGTGAGTCATTCATGAGAAACTGGTGCTTAGGTTTGTATGCTCTAAGAAGTAGGCAAACCTACATTTCATTGGCAAAAGGAACAAGTAGGACACAAGTGGGATGAATGCATAAATGTACACTTTACTAAACTTTTGAAAGAGTTTAGTTAATCATTATGAAACAGATTTAGATCAGATCTAGGGCATCTCCCCAACAGGAGATGACTGAAAGATAATAGAATACTGGAGCAGAAGATATTGCAAATAGCTACTAACTCCTTACTGCTCACAGAAAACAAAAAATTATAAATCTTCAGTAACCAAAATTACTGCTAGCTACCAAGTAATTATTGGCATTGATATGTAAACATTCATTGTGGTGTAAAATTCTCCCAAAAAGCAGCAGTTTTATATTTTATCTGATGCTCTGGAATGAAGAATTATGGAAGCAGTACATGTAACAGAAAATATATAGGCTGGGAAAGAAGCAAATGAATGTTTTACCAGTGCTTAAGAGTGGCAGGTATCCAGGACAAGTGGTTTCTCTTGTAGGATGTTCAGTTCCCTGGCATGTTAAAAAAATTTTGGGAGAGGTGTTTCCAAAGGAAACTACAGCTTGTGTGTGTTTGTGGAGAGGAAGGGGGTGTCAAGGTCCTGATAATTGTCACTGCAGCTGAAAAATACTAGTAGTCAGACATGCACTGCAGCAACAAATGGCTGGTGACTCAGTTACAGCTAGAAATCATTGTGAAAACAGAACAGCTAGCTCTGTTCCTGAATAGTTCCCAAATGGGACACATAAACAAAGTTCCATCCTCAATGAGCCATTGTTTCACATCTTGCCCATCCTACGATGGTTCTCTGCCTGTAGCAACAGAGTGCAGCACTTTTTTACTCCATGCTGGGCATTATGTGGGTCTTCGCAGGATTAACAGCTCAGAAATATAGGAAGCAATAGTGAATAAAAATAAAGTCATGGTCATAATTGCAGCAAGCTAATACTGAGTAACATAATGTGGTATTGGAGCAAAAATAGCTAACACAATTCAGGGCTAAATTCTCACAGGTATGTTGCCACAGAGAATAGTATTTTCTGAACAGTTGCAGAGTGACTATATTCATAAAGCTGCATTAAATGTAGGGCTCCTCATTGCCAGAAAATATTGAAGAGATTTCAGAGGATTAAAAACAATTAGGGGGTGGAGGGATTGTTTAGGAGGAAAGATTAGAAGAGTAAAATATGCATAGATTGGATGGCTGACAAAAGTCCACTAATATCTGAAGGGTAAGAAAACACTAGAAGATGGAGATTATTTAGGATGTTAAATGGAATAATAGCACATGGTATGTCCTAATCTAACTTCCGTTATTCCTAGATACACCATATTTAACTAGATTAAATAATTCCCCTGACAGCGATGTCCATTAGGCTGTCACAGGACTGACTTGTGCAGCAAGGTTAGCTTATAAATTGCAGAATTTTCAGAGATGTGACAATGCGTTTTTCTTACAGAGCAAAACTTCAGCAACAAATACAAACCACAAGGTTTCTCAGGCTGTGCAGCAGCAGCTTTTACCCTTTTACCCAGCCATTTCCTTCTCTTTGACCTTCTTTTGGACATTTTTTTGTTTTCCTGTCTGCTCTTGACAAAGCGCTGGCTCCCTTGGTCCTCTGCTTCTCCAGCTGTCAAACCTGGAGCAATATGCTCTGTCTTCCTCTACCAATTACTATCCTTGTCAAACAGTGGCTGTTTCTCACAAGCATAAGTAAGTTCTTGGATAGCAAAAAGAAACCACAAATATTGTGGCTACAAACAACCCAATACAGAAAGAACACCACGATAAATGTATGTAAAGCTCATATTTGCATCCATTTATGCAATACATAACAGCTTCTTAATTTGGATCAGACCATTCTATGGTATGGGCTTTCCATAGGGAAGTTATCATCCCCCTGTACTTGGCACAATTACCAGGCCACACCTCAAATACTGTGTTCAAGTTTGGGCACCTTATTGCAAGAGAGACATTGAGATGCTGGAGCAGGTCCAGAGGGCAGTGAAACTGGTGAAGGGTCTGGAGCACAAGTCTAATGAGGAACGGCTGAGAGAACTGGGGATGTTTAGTCTGGAGAAGAGAAAGCTCAGGGGGGACCTTATCACTCCCTACAGCTACCTGAAAGGAGGTTGTAGCAAGGTTGGTGTCGGTCTCTTCTCCCAGTTAGCAAGTGACAGGACAAGAGGAAATGGTGTCAAGGTGTGCCGGGGGAGGTTTAGATTGGATATTATGAAAAGCTTCTTCACTGAAAGGGTTGTCAAGCATTGGAACAGGCTGCCCAGGGAAGCGATTTAGTCACAGCTCCTGGAGATATTCAAAATGTGAGGATGTGGCACTTGGGGACATGGTTTAGCGGTGGACTTGGCTGTGTTAGGTTAAAGGTTAGACTCAATGAGCTTAAAGTTCTTTTCCAGCCCAAATGATTCTATGATTCTACTGGTTTTGTTTAATTATTTCATGTCTCTGTTCCTCTCTTTTGTTTTCCTAATTCTCCCAACAGCTTCTATTGAACTATTTCATCAGAAGCTGAAAATATTTTATTTTCACATGCTATTTTGTCACACTAGATTTGTCTAGTGAGCCCTGTTTAATGTCATTCACTGGTATTGTTTTAAAATAATGAAGTTTCAGAAAAAGAAGCATTTTCTTCAGCTAAAATTTCTGCAGTTAATATCCTTATTGCTTTGTGTGATGAATATGTGTACACACACACACACACACATATTTATTAAATTACATTTGGTTCTTATTAGAGTGCATACTTCAAGAACAGTGTAGCATCAGGCAAATACAATGTGAAGGTCTCTAACTCTTTAACAAATACAGCACAGGATCTGTGCTTGAATACCTTATATCTTAATCAAGCTTTCTTTCAGGGTCAGCAGACAGAAACTGCATTTCTGTAAATATCTTCACATATCTTTATGGATACACTGCCCATAAGCAATTTTTATGAGTTTTACCTTCTTGTGTTGTAAGTTGTAAATAAAAAAAATAACAGATATCAAACCTGACCTTTCAGAGGCAAAACTATAAAATTAATGGGCCTGTATAGCAAAATAGCAAGACAATATGGTTCACATTTTATACCTGGTACACTGAAATATTACAACTGACCCTAGGAATTTTCCTAGAGGAGATTCAATAAAAAGTTTGAGATAAATATTTGATAGTTTGAGCATATATAACGTTACTAAATTACTGGGGAAGGGCACAAATACGAATGTTGTATCTTTAGATACTGTAATTCATTTGGACATACTTGGATTTAAATGCACCATCTCTATACATGTTTCATTACATGTATGTATGTTGAAAAGATGCAGATCTAGGCCTTTATATGTTTTTTGAAACTGGAATATTTTGAGGGACTATAAAGTAAGTAAAAGAAGCTTTCAAGTTTTTTGCTTAACAAAACTCACCAAAACCAGAACTCCCTCCCTCCAGTCTCCAGTTGCTTTCATTATGGAGTGGTACCACCTTGTCTGAAGTACGTAGGCATCATGCATCTGGTGGTGTGGAACTTCTGCTTTAGGTTTCACCTGGTCTGTGCATGCAGAAGCATGAGCTGGTTCTGGAAGCATTTTAAGCTATTTTATGGCAGAATTACATATATGAAGGAAAAAACTCCTTCCTCCCTAATCCGGGTCTGATAGGATCACGAAGAGCATTGGACTGTTCCATGTGGCAGCAGTTTCAAACTACCCTTCCCTGAAATACTTGTTGAGCTTTGATGTTACTCTACTAGTGGCACTGACATATGAATTAGAAGTGTCCTGGCCCACATTATTCATCTTGGCGTTTGACTTTTGTGATGGAGATTACTCATGTCAGCAGACTGTAATTGACTGACTAGTTTATATTCATTGCTATTTTCAAATACATTTTGTTTCCTCTCATTTGTTCTCTGTCAAGAGCTAGTAGAAAATTTTATGCCTTAATATCATTGATACCTTTGTGCAGGGATTGCTGCTTTGTGTTATGAAGTGGTGGGCTCTTGCCCATGCCACCAGGCCTGCAGCAGTCACTGATATTATGATAACAGGATGCTTAAGTCGTCAATCCATGTGTTCCCCTTGTTTGCCTGAAAAAGAACCTGCTTCATCCTCTGTGGCCCTCGTGACCATGGGAGCAGGTCTAGCACTTGCGGTGTGCTCAGAAAAAGAGGTCTGTTTCCTTGCCCTGCTCTGGTGGCAGTGGTTGTGCCTAAGGCTGCCAACAGGTACCCACAGACAGGACCGGCTCGTAACATGCATATATTGTTATTTTTTTTCCTATTTCCTGACCTTAATTTTCACCACATTTGTACCTCTTTCTCCACCCCACTCTCCATTTAGCTAAGCAACTTGCTCTGTTTACTCTTTTTTCCATCATTCCCAGTGTTGTTGCAACTGTACACAAACTTGGTATTTGTTACACTGTTGCCTAGGTAATCTCAGCCCTATAATAGAACCAGCATTGCAAGACTCCGTTCTCAGAAATTTTCCTAGTGAACCCTCCCTGAGGTTCTATCACTTCTCCCATAGCTCCCTGTTAATCCCCTGTGACACCCAGCCATCCCTCATGTCACTATCCGTAACTTTAGACAGTGTCTCACCTTGTGTTCTGTTGTGTCCAGCAGTTTCTCACACCATGTCTTGTAGTCTTCCTTGTCCTTGTCAGTCAGCTGAATCTCTCCTAAACTAGTCATACACCTGCAGCTGTTAACATCTGGAGGCATGTGTTATTAGAGACTTTATGTATTTAAACTTGTGTGAACTCAGAGGTGCTGGAGGAACTTCATTTATAGTGTATGAACAGATTGTTTATTAGATGGATAGTTGATGTTGTCTGTGGTTACCCAGTGAGCAAATTGTATTGCTTGAGCTCATGCTCACCAGCAGGGAAGGGCTTGTTGGAAATGTAACGCTCCAGGGCAGCCTTGGATCATGAGATGCTCGAATTTGAGATCCTAAGGACAGTAAGAAGAGCGTGCAGCAAGCTCACTGCCCTGGACTTCAAAAGAGCAGACTTTGGCCTCTTCAGGAAACTGCTTTGGAAGGTTCCATGGGATACAGCCCTAGAGGGCAGAGGGGCCCAAGACTGTTGGTTGATATTCTAGGATCACCTGCCGCAAGCTCAGGACTGTTGCATCCCAACCCGAAGGAAGTGCAGCAGGAGGGCCAGGAGACCTCCTTGGATGGATAAGGAGGTCCTGAGGAAAATTCAATTGAAAAAAGAGGCTTATAATAAGTGGAAGCAAGGACAGGTGGCATGGGAAGAGTACAGGGATGTTGTCCGGGAAGCTAGGGACCAGGTTAGGAAAGCTAAGGCCCAGTTAGAATTAAACTTAGCTAGGGATGTTAAGGATAACAGGAAGGGATTCTACAGGTACATAGCAAATAAAAAACAGACTAGGAAAAATGTAGGCCCCCTCAGGAAGCTCTCAGGAGAACTGGCTACACTGGATTTGGGGAAGGCTGATATTCTGAATGACTTCTTTGCTTCGGTCTTCACTGCCAAAGGCTCTGACTGCACCATCCAAGTCTTGGAAGGCAGATGCAGGGATTGTGAAAATGAAGACCTTGGGCCCACTGTAGAAGAAGATCTGGTTCGAGACCATCTTAAAAATCTGAACGTGCACAAGTCCATGGGTCCTGATGAGATCCATCCGCGGGTCCTGAAGGAGCTGGCGAATGAAGTTGCGAAGCTGCTGGCCATCATATTTGAGAAATCATGGCAGTCAGGTGAAGTTCCCAATTACTGGAAAAAAGGAAATATAACCCCCATTTTCAAGAAGGGGAAAATGGATGACCCAGGGTATTACAGACCAGTCAGTCTCACCTCTGTGCCTGGCAAAATCTTGGAGCAGATTCTCCTGGAAGGCATGCTAAGGCACATGAAAATCAACAAGGTGCTTGGTGACAGCCAGCATGGCTTCACTAAGGGGAAATCCTGCCTGACCAATTTGGTGGCCTTCTATGATGGGGCTATGGAAATGATGGACAGGGGTAGAGCAGTGATGTCATCTACCTGGACTTGTCTAAAGCGTTTGACACTGTCCCACATGACATCCTTGTCTCTAAATTGGAGGGACATCAATTTGATGGATGGACCACTCGGTGGATAAAGAACTGGCTGGATGGCCGCACGCAAAGAGTTGTGGTCAATGGCTCAGTGTCCAGCTGGAGACCAGTAACGAGTGGTGTCCCTCAGGGATCGGTGTTGGGACCGGTCTTGCTTAACATCTTCGTTGCAGACATGGACAGTGGGATTGAGTGTGCCCACAGCAAGTTTGCTGATTACACCAAGCTGTGTGGTTCGGTTGATACACTGGAGGGAAGGAATGCCATCCAGAGGGACCTCGACACGCTTGTGAGGTGGGCTGATGCCAACCTCATGAGATTTAACCATGCCACGTGCAAGGTCCTACACCTGTGTCGGAGCAATCCCAGTCACAGCTACAGGTTGGGCAGAGAAGAGATTCAGAGCAGCCCTGCAGAGAAGGACTTGGGGGTGCTGGTCGATGAGAACATGAACATGAGCTGGCAGTGTGAACTCGCAGCCCAAAAAGCCAACCGTATCCTGGGCTGCATCAAAAGCAGTGTGACCAGTAGGTCAAAGGAGGTGATCCTGCCCCTCTACTCTGCTCTTGTGAGACCTCACCTGGAGTATTGTGTGCAGTTCTGGTGTCCTCAACATAAAAAGGACATGGAACTGTCGGCACAAGTCCAGAGAAGGGCCACGAGGATGATCAGGGGACTGGAGCACCTCCCATATGAAGACAGGCTGAGGAAGTTGGGGCTGTTCAGCCTGGAGAAGAGAAGGCTGGATGGAAACCTCATAGCAGCCTTCCAGTATGTGAAGGGGGCCTATAGGGATGCTGGGGAGGGACTCTTCATTAGGGACTGTAGTGACAGGACAAGGGGTAACGGGTTAAAACTTAAACAGGGGAAGTTTAGATTGGATATAAGAAGGAAATTTTTTCCTGTTAGGGTGGTGAGGCACTGGAATAGGTTGCCCAGGGAGGTTGTGAATGCTCCATCCCTGGCAGTGTTCAAGGCCAGGTTGGACAAGGCCTTGGGTGATATGATTTAGCGTAAGGGGTCCCTGCCCGTGGCAGGGGGGTTGGAACTAGATGATCTTAAGGTCCTTTCCAACCCTAACGATTCTATGATTCTATGAAAAGCATATCATTACATATCAGAGGGCAGCTTTTCATGAATAGGTAAGTCATAAAATGGCACCCTTATTAAACTTCTATTCACAACTAAGTGTTAGAGGAAAGCTCCTACAACATCACAATCTTTTTGGTACCTTTGGTTTTCTAATAAAGGGAAATGTGGAGCATACTGGGATGTACAGGTCACTGGGTGCCATAGTTCCAAGCATCTGAAAGTGCATGGGGCAGCAAAGCACATCCAAGCTGCAGGAGGTGGCTAGAAGTGTGTCCAGCTGGTGGACAGATGCCTGCCTTGAGAAGTGTCACTCATAGCCACTTGGAAAGCCACTAGAACATGGGAAGAGGGCCTGAAATTCAAGGGTCTCTCTGAATATTTGGCAATTTTCCACACTTACACACTATTTGGCAAATATACACACTATCATAAAAAAAGACTGGATTGCTGCAATCAGATGTGACAACTGTGTAACCTACACCAACTCTTATTATCCTTCAGAAAACAGAACTGTCTTTTACTATCATTATTTATATTTTGGCAAATGTGATTTATTGTTATGAAAACAGCATGAATACTTAAAACAGATCTGAAGAAATGGTGATTTTTGAAACCATGCTAGAGGCACTGTGATCAGAAGCATTCTTTTCTCTATTATCAGGCATCAGGGTAGTGTCTTTTCACAGTATCACAGTATGCTAGAGATTGGAAGGGACCTCGAAAGATCATCTAGTCCAATCCCCCTGCCGGAGCAGGAACACCTAGATAACGTTACACAGGAATGTGTCCAGGCGGGTTTTGAATGTCTCCAGGGAAGGAGACTCCACAACCTCCCTGGGCAGCCTGTTCCAGTGTTCCGTCACCCTCACTGAGAAGAAGTTTCTTCTCAAGTTTAAGTGGAACCTCTTGTGTTCCAGTTTGTACCCATTACCCCTTGTCCTGTCATTGTTTGCCACTGAGTAGAGCCTGGCTCCATCCTCGTGACACTCCCCCTTTATATATTTATAGACACTTATAAGGTCACCCCTCAGTCTCCTCTTCTCCAAACTATAGAGACCCAGCTCCCTCAGTCTTTCCACATAAGGGAGATGCTCCACTCCCTTAATCATCTTTGTTGCCCTGCGCTGGACTCTCTCCAGCAGCTCCCTGTCCTTCTTGAACTGAGGGGCCCAGAACTGGACACAATATTCCAGATGGGGTCTCACCAGGGCAGAGTAGAGGGGAAGGAGGACCTCTCTCGACCTACTAACCACCGCCCTTCTAATACACCCCAGGATGCCATTGGCCTTCTTAGCCACAAGGGCACAGTGTTGGCTCATGGTCATCCTGTCGTCCACTAGGACCCCCAGGTCCCTCTCCCCTACACTGCTCTCTAACAGGTCGTTCCCCAACCTATACTGGAACCTGGGGTTGTTCCTGCCCACATGCAGGACTCTACACTTTCCCTTGTTATATTTCATCCAGTTATTCCCTGCCCAACTCTCCAGCCTGTCCAGGTCTCGCTGGATGGCAGCACAGCCTTCTGGCGTGTCAGCCACTCCTCCCAGCTTAGTGTCATCAGCAAACTTGCTGATAGTACACTCAATTCCCTCATCTAAATCGTTGATGAATATATTAAATAATACCGGTCCCAGTACTGACCCTTGAGGCACTCCACTAGTTACAGGCCTCCAACTAGACTCAGCCCATAGACTACAACTCTCTGGCTTCTCTCCTTCAGCCAGTTCGCAGTCCACCTCACTACCTGATCATCCAGTCCACACTTCCTCAATTTAGCTGTGAGGATGCTGTGGGAGACTGTGTCAAATGCTTTGCTGAAGTCAAGGTAGACTACATCCACCGCTCTGCCATCATCCATCCACCGTGTTATTTCCTCATAAAAGGCTAAGAGATTGGTCAAACATGGTCAAACTAGATTTTTCATCTAGTACAATGGATATCACTTGTTCATTTTGGTTGAAAGTGAAAGAACTCAAGTCTTCATTACTTTTCGCAGTGGGCTGGCAGAAATGTCTCAATGAATTTTTCTGTAAATCTAAAGTACAATATAATATCTAATGAAAACATTGCGCTTTGAAAGAAGCAGCTACTGCACAGAGCATTCAGAGTCTTGCAAATTATGTTCCCTAGAAAAGTGCAATTGTGATTAATCATCTCCCTTATACTGATCAGAATGCCAGAGCCAGAAGAGGTTAAAAAAACTGAATCACAGAAACACAGAATCACAGAATTGTTAGGGTTGGAGGGACTTCTGGAGGTCATCTAGTCCAACCCCCTGTCAAGGCAGGCCCACCTAGAGCAGGTTATGCAGGAGTGTGTACAGGCGGGTTTGATATGCATTCAGGGTGGAAGACCCTACCAATCTCCCAGGGCAGCCTGTTCCAATGCCCCGCTGTCTTCGATATAAAGAAGTTCTTCCTTATGTTGAGGTGAAACTTCTTGTGGTTTAGTTTATGGCCATATGTGCAATTACTCATGAATATAAAAAGGCAGCAAAATACAATGTTTCCGTTCAGGAATAAAACTGATCTAGAGATTCCCAATCAACGGATTTTCAAAAAAAAAAAAAAAAGGTGGGATACCTAAAATTAAAAATTATGTGGAACAACTTCTAATTTTGTTAGAAATAGGTGTTAAAATAAAGAACTGCACTGCAGATTCTTATAGCTAAAATACTATTTTAATTATGTAATTGCATTCATTTTGCTTGTGTTTAATAAATTGTCATGTTTTAACTCCAGCTTGCAAATAAGTGCCACACAGCCACTCACTCACTCCCTCTATGCAGTGGGATGGAGGAGAGAATCTAAGGTGTAAAACAGAAAAATTGTGGGTAGAGATAAAGACAGTCTAATAATGACAACAATAAAAAGAATAACAATAGCAGTAACAGTGACAATAATAATGATAAAACTTGCACTGCAACACTAGCATTGAAGAAATAATTTTTCAGGGTTTAAAATATATCCGCAACATAAGTTTAAGTAAGTTTAGAGGAGATTTTAAATATTTGCTTGCAGATTCATACAGTTTTCATGCTCTGAAGCAATGTCAGAGATTCCTGCTTTCACATATTCATAGAATCACAGAATCACAGAATAGTTAGGGTTGGAAAGGACCTTAAGATCATCTAGTTCCAACCCCCCTGCCATGGGCAGGGACACCTCACACTAAACCATGTCACCCAAGGCTCTGTCCAACCCGGTCTTGAACACCGCCAGGGATGGAGCATTCACAACTTCCCTGGGCAACCCATTCTAGTGCTTCACCACCCTTACAGTAAAGAATTTCTTCCTTATATCCAACCTAAACTTCCCCTGTTTAAGTTTGAACCTGTTACCCCTTGTCCTATCACCACAGTCTCTAATGAAGAGTCCATTCCCAGCATCCTTATATGCCACTTTCAGGTACTTGAAGGCTGCTGTGAGGTCTCTCTTCTTTTGATGCAACCCAGGGTACAGTTGGCTTTTTGACCTGTGAGCACACACTGCCAACTCATGTTCATTTTCTCATTGACCAACACCCCCAAGTCCTTCTCTGCAGGGCTGCTCTGAATCTCTTCTCTGCCTAACCTGTAGCTGTGCCTGGGATTGCTCCAACCCATGTGTAGCACATTGCACTTGGCATGGTTAAACTTTATAAGGCTGGCATCTGCTTGCCTCAAAAGCGTGTTGAGGTCCCTCTGGATGGCATTCCTTCCCTCCAGTGTATCAACTGAACCACACAGCTTGGTGTCATCGGGAAACTTGCTGAGGGTGCACTCAATCCCACTGCCCATGTCACCGACAAAGATGTTAAACAAGACCAGTCCCAACACCGATCCCTGAGGGACACCACTTACTGCTGGTCTCCAGCCGGAAATTGAGCCATTGACCACAGCTCTTTGCATGTGGCCATCCAGCCAAGTCTTTATCCACTGAGTAGTCCAGCTATCAATTTGATGCCTCTCCAATTTAGAGACAAGGATGTAATGAGGGACAGTGTCAAATGCTTTGCACAAGTCCAGGTAGGTGATTTCAACGGCTCTACCCCATCCATATTCTTTATTTCATGCCTGAGATATACCCATCCTATCTTGTCATCAGAACTTTTTGCAGATTCTTAAAATCTTTAGTGATAATCACATTCAGATGTGGAAAGTATATAGCAGAGTGCAGAAACTGACAGACTGCCCAAGAACTTCTCTAGATGGATAGCATGGGCTGTTTGTCATTAATCAAAATAGGTGTGCTCCTTGACATGTGATGAGCCACGAGGAGGAGGTAGGGCTCTTTATATATTTCATAGTAAGAAATGCCACCTTTAACATGAATAGCCTTTCAGTTTTCATCTTTGAAAAACAATTTGCCAAACAGAAAAACAATTAGTAACTGTCTTCAATATGATTACATGCAGTAGTATCCAAATATACAAAACTAAAATGAAATTTTAAAACTGTAAATTTGCTTGAGCTAAGCTTCTGATAGTATTAATTTGTTTATTTTTAGTTTACTTTTCTTCTTTTTGCAAGAGCTGAAGAACTCTATTTTAATTGCACAGAATTACATTCTCAGAATTTTAGAACTGTAAAACAAAACTTTTAAGTATCAGAAAAGCATAGTTGCATCAGAAATACGTATACCTCAAGAAACCTTATAAAGCATTTTTTTTAATTGCTTCCAAAAGCTATGCATTAATAATGGATTCTAGAGACAAATATAAGACCAGGAGTAAAGTATTTTAAGTATTT